>NC_090749.1:83548666-83890233 GCF_036898095.1 Palaemon carinicauda | reverse complement strand
AGAGGAATTAGTAAATGGAAGAATTTTTGGTAAATAATTCGCAATGTATGACACTAGAAAGTATTAAAACTCTGCTCGACCCCATAAAACATCCTAGGATACATACTTATAGGCGATTGGCTGAGGAACTGATCTAGGATACCTTATTTATACTCGTTGTACATCAAAGTATATCTTTGGAATGCACCTGTAAAAGGCTCTTTAGGCTACCAATGAGAATTATTAGCTTGACAATAGTATCAAAATATCAGAATGGTTTTACAAGTGATTTTCCCATGCCTAATGTTATCTGGATTTGACTGAAAAACATAAGATAATATAACGGAAATAAATATTGTAAAGGAACATAAGGGATATAATATTAGGATATTACTAGTCAATATTCACCAGAAAATGATTGGTAATACAGCTACGATGGACATTTGTGATTTTCAGCGTGAGTGATAATGTTAGTTTATAATACCGAATGTTATTGGGTCTCGATCTTGGCTACAGTTCTAAGGGTTTCTGCTTAGCTGAGGCTCTCTACACTCGCAAAATTAACATTACATCGGTGTACCTATGTTCTGGTAAGCAGTACATGTTGAGCTGTGCTCGCAAGCCTAATGGGTCATTATTTCGGGGATATTTTATTAAACTTCTTATAGTTTTTGCTCAGCTGTGGCTTGCTGCACACACAAAAAAATCATCACATCACTGTTCCTATGTTCTAGCAAGCAGTACATGTTAACCTGTGCTCGCAGACCACGTTACTAATTATTTCTTGGATATTTTTTTTTATTTTTACATGAGTATGGGTACTGAGTGGAAAACTTCTTAATAAGAAAAGAAAACTACGTACATTGACCTCCTTTACAATCCTTTACGCTTTCTGTGATCCTTTACGGTCCTTAACCCTATTCAGTAGAACTGCTCTTATCCTTATGTCATTTGCAAATCAAGATTCATATCATCATTACCCATGGATACCAGCAATCAATTAGAAAAGGAAGGTTACAATATACCACGGTTTTAATTTACAGTTGTGTGCCTCGCTGACCAGTCATTATAACAATAGCATAAACAGCTAATGATGCAATGATTTCATGAACCATAGCATCTTTTTTATTCACTCAAACCACTTGAAAAGCTGATTGAATACACATGAGTGCACAAGCGAGACGTGGACATAGTGACTAATCAAAATTAGTTTTTCTGTCATCTAGATGAAGCTTTATTTACTGCAAGTACAATGAAGTAGCTTCAAACTGTCTATTTAAGAAAATTAGAGATTATTGTAATCAATGTCACAATTTTCACAGCCAGCTGTGCTATATCCAAGTGAGCATCCAGTTATCGACACAACCAACTGACCAATCACTGCTAGGATTACTGTTCTTTCCAGCCTTTGCCAGATCATGAATCAAAGTTATGAAAATTAGGATTATTATCATGTATGTGTTCAGTTTTTCTTCAGAGTCAATAATTGAGATTTAGGGTAAGGTCTCACAGGGGAAGACCACTAGTTTAGGTTAGTTGATTATAGTTAAGTATTTTACATTTTTCCCATTAAACACACAATTTTGTATTAGTGATCGACGAGCAGGCCATTGGCACAGCCTTCATTGAACTGTCAATATCTTTTGCCAATTGACTTTCACATTTTGTACCTTATTTGTAGATAAATTATGAAAATTTATTCCTAGACCACTTATTTTACTTTTAAGCTGTTATTTTTTTCACAACCAGTAAATGTAGTCGATAGGATATGGTGATACTTTAGAGTATGATGTTGGAACGTTGGTACTGTTGGTGTGTGCATAGTAATCTCTTTAGAGATTTAGTAGTTGTTAAGTCCTGTAACAAGATGGATGACATTAAACATTAGTCTTTGGCCACCTTAACATTAGAGCCTTCAAGATATCAGATGAAGCAGATGGAAACTCCTTAGCAAAGAGCTAAAGGCGACAGCATAAGGTTTGCAAATATATTTCTGAAGATTGATGGCCTACTAATTTAGAATTCGCTCAAAATCTATTTTTGGGTGAGATAGCCATGTCGTCCTGTTGGAAGGTTCCTTTAAGTAGCTTCCTAGGGTATATTTGACTACAGTGATATTCCCTTAGAATTTACCTTAAGGTCTACAGAATTCTAACTCCTGGCACGAATATCCCTAAGTTTTCCTTTTAGGGATATCACATAATAACAGAGGACGTATTCTTGACACGCCACATAGCAATCTTCGCCCCGAATAGCGCTTACACTTCGAGGGGCAAAAGTGGCAAAAAACGTTGGTGAGATAGCCATGTCGTCCTGTTAGAAGGTTCCTTTAAGTAGCTTCCTAGGGTATATTTGACTACAGTGATATTCCCTTAGAATTTACCTTAAGGTCTACAGAATTCTAACTCCTGGCACGAATATCCCTAAGTTTTCCTTTTAGGGATATCACATAATAACAGAGGACGTATTCTTGACACGCCACATAGCAATCTTCACCCCGAATAGCGTTTACGCTTCGAGGGGCAAAAGTGGCAAAAAACGTTGGTGAGATAGCCATGTCGTCCTGTTGGAAGGTTCCTTTAATTAGCTTCCTTGGGTATATTTGACTACAGTGATATTCCCAGAGAATTTACTTTAAGGTCTCCAGAATTCTAACTCCTAGCACGAATATCAATAAGTTTTCATTTTAGGGATATCGCATGATATCAGGGGACGTATTCTTAATACGCCACATAGCAATCTTCACCCCGAATAGCGTTTACACTTCGAGGGGGAAAAGTGGCAAAAAACGAAGGGGACCTGTTAATAAGGCACCCCTCCTCCGTTACTGTTTGAGTACCTAGATGGCGCCATTATCGCCGCCATATTTATTCCTTGTAGCGTTAAGCGAGGTGCTACAGGTACAGTAATATTAGGAGGAGTCCTGCCAAGGCCTTTTTATAAAAAGGAGGGCGGGTCCATCAGGATGACATGGCTATCTCACCCAAAAATAGATTTTTTGCTTTGCTCAAAATCCATTTTTTGTGCTCAGGCCATCTCGTCCTGATGGAAGGTTACCAGAGCATTAATTTATCTGTAAATTTCCTACTGTGCCTTAACTTCAAAACAATATTTCCATGGTTACTCAGACCTAGAGACATATGACATTACCGTTATACGTTATTTTTTCTAATCATGAACTATGTTAGTGCTTCCTGGCCCCTACAGGGAAGAGTCATACCAGACTCAGGAAAAAGTCTCGAGGTTTGCATATTCCATATAAACAAACCTAGCAACAAAAGGTATACAAGTCTCACTGTATACCAAGTCAATCGAAATTCGTATTCCTAATAAGAACAATGTTTGTATAAGCCTCCATCACATCCAAGGCATACAGGGTTAGTTGTATGCAGACAGACAGGTTTGCACTCGTTTAGAAACAAGGTACGCTAGGTATGTATGCACATAAAAATGTTTGTTAACATGTAAGAACAAAGTTATTACCGTTGTTCTTGTGATAATATGCAGACAAAAAGGGGAATAATAAATAATGCTCGTACAAATCTTTATTTATTTGAATTTGGGGTGGAATAAGATGCAAATACCAATTAGTTTTTTATTGGTAATCAAAATTTTGTAATTCTACAGGCATTTTATAGTAACACAAAAATGTTAGTGAATTATTGTAAACATAAAACATACAGGCAAGCTCAGAAATATTTGTTTCATCTGAAAAGAAACGATTATAATGCCACCAACTGAAAATTTTATAAATTTTCTAATATACATTTCTGTAACTGACTGTTTTTTCCACCTTGTAAAATACACATGGCACGAGTGTCAATTTTTAATTTTTTTCACCTTTATTATCTGGAACGGTCCATAGTGTCACCTTGGTGATACTTCAATTTACATGTTGCACTATACGGTGTCAACACGCACACCCTGTTCATGACAGTCCCAATCAATACACTGTTCCTCGCAGCACTAAGCAACAGGTTTTAGTACACTACCTGCCACCACCACAAATCTTTTTAGCTCTTGCGATCGGTTCGTGTAGTGTTTGAAAAACACTCTGGATGACTTCCATCCAGTAAACGAGCGAAAATGCTCAAAATCTATGTATTGGAAAAAATTCAAAGATGAAGCAATCTTTCTAGGATCGTGACCTGCGGGTGTACTGTCAGGATTCGCTCTGCGAATGAAGTAGGTGATCTTCGCCCTTAGTTGTTTTAGAGACAAGTTTGAACCTGATGTTTCTCCTATAAAAAGCTCTCCTCCCTTGAAGTCTGAAGTTCTATGAAGATAGACCTTTAGGCACTCCACTGGACACAGTGATGTATCTAACTTCAGAGGGCAGATTCTCCAGGGATCCCACCTTTTGGTGGGTAGCTCATTCTTGGCGAGAAACGTTGGGTTAGGAAAAAGATTCAGTTCTCCCCCTTCTGTGAACTGAATATGGTCCTCATCCCTAGAAAGGGCCACTATTTCACTCACTCTGGCCCCCAAGGCTAGAGCAAACCAGAATATAACTTTTTGGGTCAAATCTTTCAGAGGGCAGTTCTCGTTGTTCATTGTTGATGCAAAATGAAGAACCTTATCCAATGACCATGAGATGGGCCTCGGAGGAGCTGCAGGACTAAGTTTAGCACAAGCCTTAGGGATCTTGTTAAAGATTTCGTTAGAAAAGTCTACTTGGAAGGCGTACAGCAAGGGCCTAGCCAAGGCAGATTTACACGTTGTTATCGTGTTGGCTGCTAAACATTGTTCATGAAGGTGAATAAAAAAGGATATACAGAAATCTGTTGAGATCTCGTTTGGTTTCTTTGCCTTGACAAAAACATCCCATTTCTTCCAAGACGACTCATTTTGTCTTCTGGTAGATTTAGACTTATATTCTTCTAAAAAGTTTATACTGTCTCTCGAAATCCCAAACCTTTTCTTAACTGCTAAGGAGAGAAAATCATAAGATGAAGGTTTTGGGTTTTCAGTGATGAAGCGAAGACAGTCGACTTCTGTACTTGTTGAGTCAGAACTGGGTCTGGCAACGGGACCAGCTTCAGCAGCAATTCCAATACTAGAGGGAACCAGTTGCTCATCGGCCACATGGGAGCCACTAGAGCTGCCCTTCCCCGAAAGGATCTCAGCTTGTTGAGAACCTTCAACAGAAGGTTGATTGGAGGGAACAGGTAAATCCTGGTCCATCTGTTCCAGTCGGGGGACATGGCGTCCACTGCTTCAGCTAGAGGGTCCTCGTATGGGGCCACATAAGGAGGTAGCTTCTTGTTGTCGCTCGTTGCGTAGAGGCCGATCTACAGTTCTGGGACTTGACGTAAGATGAAGGAGAATGATCCTGCATCTAGGGACCATTCCGACTCTACTGGCGTGAGCCTGGATAGGGCGTCCGCTGTCACATTGCGGACTCCTTTGAAGGTGAACTGCTGATAAGTGCCATCTCTTCTTTTTCGCAAAGCGGAAGATGGCCAACATCTCATGGTTGATTAGGGGTGATCTCGAACCTCGACAATTCAAACATCTCATTATCACCGCGCTGTCTAAGATCAGTCTTATATGGGCTGAACAGCGAGGGGACAATTTCATCAGTGTGAGAAATACTGCCATGGCTTCCAGAATATTGATGTGGAAGGTCTTGAATAGAGCGGACCAAGTCCCTTGGAATTTCCGTTGGTGAGAGTGACCTCCCCATCCTGTATGATGACTGAAGGTGGAGGTGGTTATAAAGAAACCGATTTCGTCAGGTTCTTGGCCTTCGACCATGGCTTGGGAGGTGATCGTAGTCGAGTCGGTATTGGTCGTCTTAGATCTCTTCGAGCGTTTGATGCGTATCTTCTCCAAACTCCTGATGCATCTTTTAATTGTGCTCTTACCACTGGGTCTGTCACTGATGCAAACTGAAGGGAGCCCAGTACTCTCTCCTGTTGGCATCTTGATATCCAACTGGATTTCAGAAGTCTCTTGACAGATCCCGGTATCTCTCTCTGCAAGTTCCAATGTATTCCAAGCCATTGAAACTCCTGAGCTGGAGATAGTCGAGTCTTTTTGACGTTGATCTTGAATCCCAGATATTCCAGGAACTGGATCAATTTCTTGGATGGTTGCATGCATTCTCTCTCGGATGCTGCCCACATCAGCAAATCGTCCTAGGATGGAGGAAAGTTGGTGATTGATTGGAATGTGCCAATAGGCATCTCCCATGTCTATGGAGACTGTGTACGCCCTTTTGGGCAGCAGGGTCCTTGTGTTGAAGGGTTAACATCCTGAACTTGTAGTTTTCTATGAACTTGTTGAGTGGCGACAAGTCCAGAATAACTCTGTTTTCTTGAGTCCTTCTCATGAACACCAAACAGCCTTCCCTGGAATTCGATGGACTATACTTTCCTTACCACCTGTATGCTTTAGAGCTCTAAGGTATACTCTTCCAGGAGGGTTTTGGAGTGTAGGAAGAGTTGAGGAAATGATGGTGGAGGCATGGCTACTTCCCATCCTAGTCCCATTTTGATTAGGCCTTGGACCCAAGGATCGAAGGTCCAACGATCCTGAAGGAACCTCCCTCCTACCAGAAGCGTCTCTTTGCTTCGCGTGATTAGAAGGTATACATATTCGACAGATTGCCTGTGACACCGTGGTCATTGAAACTGTGAGATGTTGTTGAACGGCCCGAGGAATATTTCTAGACTTTTCCGTCTTCCTTTTAGGTTGGGGACCCACAACCGTGGAAGACTTTCTCTTTGAAAAGATGCCCCACTTTGGGAGAAGTCCTATGTTCTCCGTGGTGGCCTTCTTAATCATCTTTGTAACTTCCTCATTTGGAAAGAGGTCTCTACCCCAGATATTGGAAGATATCAGCTTCCTGGTTTCATGTTTCACTGTTGCGGCAGCGAACACAAACTCTCTACAGGCTCTCCTAGCCTTCATAAAGGCATAAAGGTCTTTTACTAAGGTGGCCGTATGCATTTTGGCCAAGACCATGAGCATGTCTGGGGTACTTTGGTGGGCTGAACACAACTCTATGCAGTTCTGTAGGGATAGGAAGGCTGCAAGCTTCTCCTTTGTCTCTTGTTCCTTACTCAAAAGAAACCCAGATAGTTTAGGGAGATTCTTGCTAAACTGTCATCTAGCAACATCCGCGTCTAGTCTTCCTACTGAAAAGGTTAAGTAAACTTCCTTCCAATCCTTCTCCTGCCTGGGAAAGGCTAGTGACAGAGGCTTGCACTCCTCAAGTGCAAGACATGGTCTACCTGCCTCCACTGCCTTGGCAGCAGGGTTAAATGCCTTTCACGTAAAGGGGAATGATATTGAAGCAGGAACAAGAAAGGAAGGGTGTCTGTTACTTAGTGTGAAAACTTTCGACACCGAGTAACCCGCCTTTCTCAGGCTACTTGACAAGATAGCCTGTGCCTTATCATGGTCAAGAATCATGACCTCCTTCAGTTTCGTTTCTTTTCTTGACGTTGGTTCATGTCTGTAGCATAAAGCAATTAGGGAAAGCGTCAAAGCTTGGCCAAAACTGGATTATGTCCAAAGGAACAGCACCCATCTTCTCCGAGATGTAGAGTTTGCCGTTTAAAATTGGCATAAGCTCCGCAAACCTCCAGGGATTGGTTTTGGAGCATGCCGGAAGGTCTTGGTCTCAGGGTCATTTGTATGACCCTTGGTGAGAGAAAAGTGGAGCTAAACAAAGCTCTGTCTTGAATTTTGGTTCCTCCTTTTCGTCTTGTTTGCGAAAGTTTTCTGTTAGACCTTTTATATG
This sequence comes from Palaemon carinicauda, assembly GCF_036898095.1. Classification (NCBI taxonomy): domain Eukaryota; kingdom Metazoa; phylum Arthropoda; class Malacostraca; order Decapoda; family Palaemonidae; genus Palaemon; species Palaemon carinicauda. The sequence goes on along the minus strand of NC_090749.1, from coordinate 83,882,504 downwards.
GGCCCACAATTGGTCCATTTCCTCTAATAGAGGGGTAGAGGGTGAAGATGTCGATGTTAATGGCTCTAGAGCCGGTACTGACGGGAGATATTCCAACACGACATTATCCACCTCTTCCCATGGGGGCTTCCTGCCCTCCCTCCCAAGGGCTACCTGACCGCAGGGAGGTGTGAATCGTGCCTGGGGCACCACTATTTCCTTACTTGCTTTCGGGAATAGTAGGTTACACATCCTATCATTAGGTAGGTATGGTCCCAAAGAGATATTCTGGAAACCTCTAACCCAGTTGCATAGATTGTTACGAGCTGCATCCCTAGACTCTATCGACTTGGGATTCTCGAAACCCTCGACCATTAAGGTCTGACGTACATTGTAAACTTGAGGGTTCCAATAATGCAGGGAATCGGAAATAATATTGCAAGGGGCTTGGTACCTGCATGTATTATGACCATAAAAATACTTACTCTTGATATTGCAGAAGACTGCAACAAATGTCATCTGGGGTTCCTCCTGTAAAGAAAGGAAAGCAGAATGAGTATACAATTGATTATCTCACTGCTAAGCAATATGTAAAAGTCATCTTTTAACTAAAATAGCTTAGGATAGTAAGCTAGAAGGGATAGTGGGAGACATATACTTGTGTATCTCTTGCAAGCAAATGCTGTTACCTCCCCTCAGTATAAACTATAAGGAAATTCCTCTATCAAGGAACTCTAGCAAAAGGGTTCTAACCCCTAGGGGTATAGAAGTGTACAAGTCACTGCCCCTTTTTGTTCTTTAACACTATGGGGTAAGGATGACTGATTTCTAATCAGAGTATTGAAGGAATTCTATTCTTTCAATATAGGAGCGGTCCCAGCAGAAGCCCGCACAAGGGTAGCCATAATATGCTAGAAAATAACTACTGTATAATCATACTATAGTTTTCTGTTTACAGTACATACTATATTGCAAAATACTGACTACTGTATAATTATATATAATGTAGTTCAGCCAGTGTGCTGCGATTGTGGCTAGCATCTGACGGCACAGTCCAGTCGGCATGACGCCGACTGCACTAAGAAATATAAAAGACCTATATTTGTGTATCCTACCCAGCCCATTTGCTGTTACCTTCCCTTACAATATTAAAATCCTAGAGTTTCCTGATCAAGGAAACTCAAGGATAAGGGTTCTAACCTTTTAGGGTTAGAAGTGTAATACCACCAGCCCTTTAAAATAATATTTAATATTGTAGGGTAATCTGAAAACTTATTTCTAATTAGAATATTGAAGAAATTCTATTCTTTCAATATAGGATTGGTCTCAGCAAACACCAGGGCTAGGATACCCAAGAAATATTTGAAAATAACTACTAGTATAATATATACAATAGTTTTTCTATCTGAAGTATATCCTATACTGCAAATATACTGACTACCTGTATAAACATATACTGTAATTCAGCCGGCATATAGCCGGCATAGCTAGTCCCTGCCAGGGCAGCCAGCATACTAGCTAAAAAGAGAGAGAGACAGCATGGAGTGAAGGCTACCTTATTACTGTGTATATATACACCAATTAAGGATGTAAATGACTAATTTATTGCCTTTCTCCTGAAAGAAGGTTCAAATGGAAGGGGAGAATGTAAAATTCAGGCTTCCATCCAGCCACAAGTACCATCACCGGCAAGGTCCGGTGTATAATATATACAATAGTTTTTCTATCTGAAGTATATCCTATACTGCAAATATACTGGCTACCTGTATAAACATATACTGTAATTCAGCCAGCATCTAGCCGGCATAGCTAGTCCCTGCCAGGGCAGCCAGGATGTTAGCTAAAAAGAGAGAGAGAGACAGCATGGAGTGAAGGCTGCCTTATTACTGTGTATATATATACACCAATTAAGGATGTAAATGACTAATTTATTGCCTTTCTCCAGAAAGAAGGTTCAAATGGAAGGGGAGAATGTAACATTCAGGCTTCCATCCAGCCACAAGTACCATCGCCGGCAAGGTCCGGTCGGCATATAGCCGGCAGTCTAGCACCCGGCAGCACTGGTACAGTCGGCATACTGCCGGCTGAGTCAGCACCTATCTGTGCCTATCTGTAGGCCGGCCTGGCTAATATCCCGGCAATAGAACTTGTGGCTAGCAGTCCAAGGGAGGACTGAAGAACCTAGTGACAGAAGGGACTTCCCATCAACTGCCATCATGGCTGCCAGCAGCCGCCAGCCGCCGCCAGCCGTCATGGCTGCCGACAGATGACATAGCTACCAGCAGCTTGCATAGCCGCCAGCAGCCGTCATAGCTGCCAACAGTTTGTATAAAACCTGGCCGCCGGCAGCCTACATGTCCGCCGGCAGTTGTCATGGCTGCCAGCAGCCGGCATAGCCGCAGGCCGGCATAGCCGCAGGCCGGCATAGCCGCAGGCCGGCATAGCCGAGGCACAACAGCTGCAGAGTAGGAGTCTGGCCGGCCCCCGCAATCCACCGGCAATGGTGAGGTTGCAGGACCACAGCTCAAAGAGAGACAGTGGCTCGGCCATTACAAAAGAACAGAGGAGGAGGAAAAAGGGTCCTGTATGAGGTGTGGAAGGAGCCGGCAAGGTTGCTGGTCCTACACACCCTTAAGAAACTCTGTTTCAGTATCAGTGCCATCCTAGGCAGCAGGAGAAATATATTCTCCAACCTAGAGTCTGCCAATACAGTTAAGGGTACGGCAGCAGTGCCGCCTCCCTCAACAAGGGAGAAACAGAGTTCCAGTGCCGGCGCCATCCTAGGCCTCAGAAGAATAACTACTCTTCAGCCTAGGGTCTGCGAGCACAGGACTAGTCTACTAGACCATAGGAAGAAGGTGGCGACATCATACAATCACTTCAGCTGCGGCCTAGGGAGGGCTAGCTTCCTATGTCGGCAGCCTAGCCGGCAGGGGAATGACTATTCACCCTGCCAGCCCACTGTCGGCACAAGACTAACTACTCTGAGGTTCTGACCGAATCCTAAAACCTGCTATCTGCGGTAAAGGGGAGAGACAGAAAACCCTAGGCTAGTCATGCCTGAATGAAAACTCGAGGCACGACCCACTAGGGTTGTAGCCTAAGGCTACACTCAGAAGGAAGAGAGATTACTCTTAAAACTCTACTAGAGATGAGTATCGGTTGTATAATAATTCTAGGAGATATCAATCTCCGTTGAATTGATAAGCTAATACACGAGGGTAACCGGGGACATGTCGAAAGTATACTATATCGCCTAATTTAGGATACCTAGGCAAGACGAGATCTCGGTTACCTAAATCACCGAAACTCTGACATATATGATCGACACAGAAAAAAGGGAAATTATGCATATAAATATCTTTACAAGAATAAATTGCCTAAATAGCTTTCATAATCAAATTATTAATGCTATTTTAATCGGGAATGTTGTTCTGCTAACTAAATAACACATACATAACGAACGACAGCATCCATGGCGCCTCCGGTAACAGGCCTAGCTCCTAATCACAATAAATTACTCTAATTTCACTGTGAGAGACGAGCTAAATTACACACATTGTAAAGAATCAATACTCATCTTTCCAGAGGCGAAAGAAGCTGGAGATTGCATAATAATCCTTGAAAATCGATCAAAAAGGTCAGATCAACAGGGAACACCACTGTGCGAATTTGCTACAAAATTAGGAATGTCCGCCATCTTGGATATGGCGCTGTTGTGATACTCAATAGTAGTTTAGGAACTAGGGTAACCTTGATACTGCTCCCCTTCTAATTCTTCCACTTTCCCCCTCGAAGCGTAAACGCTATTCAGGGCGCAGATTGCTATGTGGCGTGTGAAGAATATGTCCCCCTATATTATGCGATATCCTTGAGAGAAAATTTAAGGATATTCGCGTTAGGAGTTAAAATTCTGGAGACCTAAAGGTAAAATTTTCTGGGAATATCACTGTAGTACATATATCCCTTAGGAAGCTACTAATAGGAACTTTCATCAGTATGACATGGCTTGAGCCCAAAAATAATATTTATTTGACTTGCTCATTTGCCACATTTCTCATGTATGTTGACAGTGAAGCAGTATTAGTTTTCACTTCACCTCTTCAATAACATTATTGATATTAAGGTACCGAGTTATTTTAGAAATTGCAACGACGTTCCAAAGGCTGAAAGCTTGTTGTTTATACAATTCTATCAAATCTAAAGTTTCATTATGGGAATCATAAGACTTGGAAATATTCAAACTTAGAAGTAGTGAATACAGAGCCTAAGAATTACTGTTTATACTGAGTCATGTGAAGAAATCTAACTATTTTGTCATAAGTTCTCGTATATTTTACAATCTGCAAAACCCATTGTGTATAATCCTGTATTAAGGATGATTATAGCCATCGCTCATACACCAGCAATTATTTTCTAAGTTTTGTTGCCAAATATATGAATTTAAAGCTTCTTGTGATCAGTCTATCTATGATTTTATTAATATTGACCGTTTGCCTACAATTGTTGCAAACACTTTGTTTTCAATTTTTACTAATGCAAAAATTAATTATGATGGACAGAATGTAAAAAAAAAAAAAAATTGACTAAATCAAAGTCAAAATATCACCTCCTATTCTTATTCCACATGTTGTGGTCATAAAAGTTCTTACTCTTGTGGTTACAGTACATCACGTCATACTTCACCTTGGACTCCTGTAAGGAAAGAAAAAGGTGAAATGAGTATGGGGTAATTTATCACGCTGATAAATTAAACTCATGCCATCAAAATAGCCCTTACTATTATCGTTATAGCTTAGGATAGTAAGCTAGAAAGAAAATAAGAAAGACACATATCTGTGTCTCCTGTCCAGGCAATGCTGTGACCTCCCTCAATAATAATATTAAGATTTCCTTATTAGGGAAATCTAGGGTGGAAGAACTCTAAAACATAGAGCTGGAGTTAGTGTATACTAGCACTAACCCTCCCACAATTGGAATATTGATATTGTAGGGTAAAGATATTTTGTTCTGATGACCTATGGCACTTCAGGATATTGAAGAAATACTTCACTTCAACATTATATAGCGGTCTCAACTATAATTTTCTAACAGCTGTATGTACTATACTGCAGAAATACTGGCTACTGTATAATCTTATACTGTAGTTCTGCCGGCATGCTACCGGCTAGGTTAGTACCTAACGGCACTAGCCAACAGAGAGAGAGAAAGCATGGAGAGAAGTGCTACCGTATTATAGTTTAGTACAATAACTAGGGTTGTAGGGACTACAGTCTCTACTGCCTTCTTCCAGAACGAGGATTCAAATGGAAAGGGGAGAATCTAATAATTCTAGCTTCCATCCAGCCAGAGTATCTGTTGCCGGCTGCCCTGCCGGTTCCAGGGTTTGTGGATGGCAGTCCAAGAGAGGACTGAAGAATACTCAAAGTTATACAGGTCTCCCACTGGCAGCCGTCATGGCCGGCACAATCTTTCCTGGAGCCTTTGTAGAATACCAGCCATAGATGTTGTGATGGCTAGGCCGTCACTGAAGGACAGAAAGGGGAAGGGAAAAGGTCTTATATTTTGCGTCGAAAGAAGGCGGCACGTCTGCCTCCCACTATTGGCAGCAAACACAGAAACATAGTTTCTATACCGGCGCCGTCTTGTACACTAGAGGAATAACGATTCCTTAGCCTAAATCCTTGCCGGATATAAGACATGTCTTCTAGACCACAAGGGAGAAGGTGGTGGCAACTGTACTACCACTTTTGGTTGTGGACTAGGGAAGCCAGGCTTCCTATGCCTGCAACTGTGAACTGGCAGGGGAATGACTAGTCCCCTGTCAGTAGAGTTGCTGACAACAAGACTGAATACTCTGAGTTACTGTCGTAATTCAAAGCCAGGATACTCACCGGCAAAGAGGGAAGACAGAAACACTACCCCAGTCAAGCCTGAGTACACTACTCTATGGCAAGACCAAGATAGGGTTGTCGCATAATGGCGGCGCTCAGAGGGAAGGAAGGGTTTATCCTTAAATCTCTAAGTGACAAGTACCAAATTATAATAGTAATTCTAGGTCATATGCTATCTCCGAGTGAACTGATAAAGCGATACAAGACGATAAACGGGGATAATGTTTATAAATTATACTAAAATGCATTAGGCTAGCCTAACTCGAGTCGGGATCTCGGCTGCACTACGTTAAGAGGCCCTATCGTTTACGATCGAACGTTTCACAGAAGAGGAAATATTACGTGCATGATCTGATCTTCACTAGTATAATTTTCCTAAATAGCTTTAATTCATTAAAGCTACATACCGGGAACGTCATACTTCTAACTAAATAAAAATTTTATGGTGTACGACAGCATCCAAAATGGCTGCCTCTGGTGATGGCTGTGCTCCGCTAGACATATCTAAATTATGCTAATTTAACTCTGAGAAGGGAGCTAAAAATTATACAGAGGAAAGATTAAATACTCAACTTTCCAGAGGGTGAAGATGCTGGAGAATGCATGGTAAAAATCCTGGAATAGTAACAAAACCGAGAGCAAGAGGGAGGTACACCATGCTTAATTGCATACTATTAAAGGAATGAGTTGCTATGAGCGGCCATGTAGTAGTACGGGAAGGGGATCCACCGGGTAACCTTGATGACGGCTCCCCTTCATTTTCCCCACTCCTCCCCCTGAAAGCGAAAACTATTCGGGGTGAAGATTGCCATGTGTCGTATCAAGAAATAGCCTACATCCCCTGATACTACGCGATATCCTTATGAACTTTCTTAAGGATATTCGCACCAGGAGTTAGAATTCTGGAGACCTACGGTCAATTCTCTGGGAGTGTCACTGTAGCTAAATATCCCTTAGAAAGCTGCCTAAAGGAACCTTCCATCAGGACGACATGGCTATCTCACCCAAAAATAGATTTTTCGCTTTAATTCAAAATCCCTTTTATTTCTTACCATGATTCAAGAAGAGGAATTTTGCTCATGGGAATAGTAAATGGAAGAATTTTTGGTAAATAATTCGCAATGTATGACACTAGAAAGTATTAAAACTCTGCTCGACCCCATAAAACATCCTAGGATACATACTTATAGGCGATTGGCTGAGGAACTGATCTAGGATACCTTATTTATACTCGTTGTACATCAAAGTATATCTTTGGAATGCACCTGTAAAAGGCTCTTTAGGCTACCAATGAGAATTATTAGCTTGACAATAGTATCAAAATATCAGAATGGTTTTACAAGTGATTTTCCCATGCCTAATGTTATCTGGATTTGACTGAAAAACATAAGATAATATAACGGAAATAAATATTGTAAAGGAACATAAGGGATATAATATTAGGATATTACTAGTCAATATTCACCAGAAAATGATTGGTAATACAGCTATGATGGACATTTGTGATTTTCAGCGTGAGTGATAATGTTAGTTTATAATACCGAATGTTATTGGGTCTCGATCTTGGCTACAGTTCTAAGGGTTTCTGCTTAGCTGAGGCTCTCTACACTCGCAAAATTAACATTACATCGGTGTACCTATGTTCTGGTAAGCAGTACATGTTGAGCTGTGCTCGCAAGCCTAATGGGTCATTATTTCGGGGATATTTTATTAAACTTCTTATAGTTTTTGCTCAGCTGTGGCTTGCTGCACACACAAAAAAATCATCACATCACTGTTCCTATGTTCTAGCAAGCAGTACATGTTAACCTGTGCTCGCAGACCACGTTACTAATTATTTCTTGGATATTTTTTTTTATTTTTACATGAGTATGGGTACTGAGTGGAAAACTTCTTAATAAGAAAAGAAAACTACGTACATTGACCTCCTTTACAATCCTTTACGCTTTCTGTGATCCTTTACGGTCCTTAACCCTATTCAGTAGAACTGCTCTTATCCTTATGTCATTTGCAAATCAAGATTCATATCATCATTACCCATGGATACCAGCAATCAATTAGAAAAGGAAGGTTACAATATACCACGGTTTTAATTTACAGTTGTGTGCCTCGCTGACCAGTCATTATAACAATAGCATAAACAGCTAATGATGCAATGATTTCATGAACCATAGCATCTTTTTTATTCACTCAAACCACTTGAAAAGCTGATTGAATACACATGAGTGCACAAGCGAGACGTGGACATAGTGACTAATCAAAATTAGTTTTTCTGTCATCTAGATGAAGCTTTATTTACTGCAAGTACAATGAAGTAGCTTCAAACTGTCTATTTAAGAAAATTAGAGATTATTGTAATCAATGTCACAATTTTCACAGCCAGCTGTGCTATATCCAAGTGAGCATCCAGTTATCGACACAACCAACTGACCAATCACTGCTAGGATTACTGTTCTTTCCAGCCTTTGCCAGATCATGAATCAAAGTTATGAAAATTAGGATTATTATCATGTATGTGTTCAGTTTTTCTTCAGAGTCAATAATTGAGATTTAGGGTAAGGTCTCACAGGGGAAGACCACTAGTTTAGGTTAGTTGATTATAGTTAAGTATTTTACATTTTTCCCATTAAACACACAATTTTGTATTAGTGATCGACGAGCAGGCCATTGGCACAGCCTTCATTGAACTGTCAATATCTTTTGCCAATTGACTTTCACATTTTGTACCTTATTTGTAGATAAATTATGAAAATTTATTCCTAGACCACTTATTTTACTTTTACGCTGTTATTTTTTTCACAACCAGTAAATGTAGTCGATAGGATATGGTGATACTTTAGAGTATGATGTTGGAACGTTGGTACTGTTGGTGTGTGCATAGTAATCTCTTTAGAGATTTAGTAGTTGTTAAGTCCTGTAACAAGATGGATGACATTAAACATTAGTCTTTGGCCACATAAATATTGGAGCCTTTAAGATATCAGTTGAAGCAGATAAAAACTCCTTAGTAAAGAACTAAAGGTGACAGCATAAGGTTTGCAAATATATTTCTGAAGATTGATGGCCTACTGATTAAGAAATGAATTTTGAGCGAAGCGAAAAATCTTTTTTTGGTTGAGATAGCCATGTCGTCCTATAGGAAGGTTCCTTTAATTAGCTTCCTAAGGTATATTTGACTACAGTGATATTCCCAGAAAATTTACCTTAAGGTCTCCAGAATTCTAACTCTTTGTGCGAATATACCTAAGTTTTCCTTTCAGGGATATCGCATAATGTCAGAGGACGTATTCTTGACACGCCACATAGCAATCTTCACCCCGAATAGCGTTTACGCTTCGAGGGGGAAAAGTGGCAAAAAACGAAGGGGATCCGTTAATAAGGCACCCCTTCTCCGTTACTGTTTGAGTACCTATATGGCACCATTATCGCCGCCATATTTATTCTTTGTAGTGTTAAGCGAGGTGGCACAGGTACAGTAATATTAGGGAGGGGTCCTGCCAAGGCCTTTCTATAAAAAGGATTGCGGGTCCATCAGGACAACATGACTATTTCAACCAAAAATAGATTTTTTGCTTCACTCAAAATTCGTTTTTTGGGCTCAGGCCATGTCGTCTTGATGGAAGGTTACCAGAACATTAATGTATCTGTGGATTTCCTACTGTGCCTTAACTTCAAAACAATATTTCCATGGTCACTCAGACCTAGAGACATATGACGTTACCGTCATACGTCATTCCTTCTAATCATGAACTATGTTAGTGCTTCCTGGCCCCTACAGGGAAGAGTAATACCAGACTCAGGAAAAAGTCTCGAGGTTTGCATATTCCATATAAACAAACCTAGCAAAATAAGTTATACAAGTCTCACTGTATACCAAGTCAATCGAAGTTCGTATTCCCAATAAGAACAATGTTTGGATAAGCCACTATCACATCCAAGGCATACAGGGTTAGTTGTATGCAGACAGACAGGTTTGTACTCGTCTAGATACAAGGTACGCTAGGTATGTATACTCATAAAAATGTTTGTTAACATGTAAGAACAAAGTTATTACCGTTGTTCTTGTGATAATATGCAGATAAAAAGGGAATAATAAATAATGCTCGTACAAATCTTTATTTATTTGAATTTGGGGTGAAATAAGACGCAAATACCAATTAGTTTTTTATTGGTAATCAATATTTTGTAATTCGACAGGCATTTTATAGTAATACAAAAATGTTAGTGAATTACTGTAAACATAAAACATACAGGAAAGTTCAGAAATATTAGTTTCATCTGAAAAGAAACTATTATAATGCCACCAACTGAAAATTTTATAAACTATCTAATATACATTTCTGTAACTGACTCTTTTTTTCCACCTTGTAAAATACACATGGCACGAGTGTCAATTTTTTATGTTTTTTCACCTTTATTATCTGGAACAGTCCATAGTGTCACCTTGGTGACACTTCAATTTACATGTTGCACTGTAAGGTGTCAACACGCACACCCTGTTCATGACAGTCCCAATCAATACACTATTCCTCGCAGCACTAAGCGATAGGTTTTAGTACACTACCTGCCGCCACCAAAAATCTTTTTCGCTCTTGCATTTGCTTCGTGTAGTGTTTGAAAAACACTCTGGATGACTTCCATCCAGTATACGAGCAAAGACGCTCAAAATCCATGTATTTTAAAAAATTCAAAGATGAAGCAATCTTTCTAGGATCATGACCTGCGGGTGTACTGTCAGGATCCGCTCTGCGGATGAAGTAGGTGATCTTCACCCTTAGTTGTTTTAGAGACAAGTTTGAACCTGATGTTTCTCCTTTAAAAAGCTCTCCTCCCCTGAAGTCTGAAGTTCTATGAAGATAGACCTTTAGGCCCTCCAATGGACACAGTGAGGCATCTTCCTTCAGAGGGCAGATTCTCCAGGGACCCCACCTTTTGGTGGGTAGCTCATTCTTGGCGAGAAACGTTGGGTTAGGAAAAAGATTCAGTTCTCCCCCTTCTGTGAACTGAATATGGTCCTCATCCCTAGAAAGGGCCACTATTTCACTCACTCTGGCCCCCAAGGCTAGAGCAAACCAGAATATAACTTTTTGGGTCAAATCTTTCAGAGGGCAGTTCTCGTTCATTGTTGATGCAAAATGAAGAACCTTATCCAATGACCATGAGATGGGCTTTGGAGGAGCTGCAGGCCTAAGTCTAGCACAAGCCTTAGTGATCTTGTTGAAGATTTTGTTAGAAAAGTCTACTTGGAAGGCGTACAGCAAGGGCCTAGCCAAGGCAGATTTACACGTTGTTATCATGTTGGCTGCTAAACCTTGTTCATGAAGGTGTATAAAAAAGGATAAACAGAAATCTGTTGAGATCTCGTTTGGTTTCTTTGCCTTGACAAATGCAACCCATTTCTTCCAAGACGACTCATATTGTCTTCTGGTAGATTTAGACTTATATTTTTCTAAAAAGTTTATACTGTCTCTCGAAATCCCAAACCTTTTCTTAACTGCTAAGGAGAGAAAATCATGAGATGAAGGTTTTGGGTTTTCAGTGATGAGGCGAAGACAGTCAACTTCTGTATTTGTTGAGTCAGAACTGGGTCCTGCAACGGGACCAGCTTCAGCCGCAATTCCAATACTAGAGGGAACCAGTTGCTCATCGGCCACTTGGGAGCCACTAGAGCTGCCATTCCCCGAAAGGATCTCAGCTTGTTGAGAACCTTCAACAGAAGGTTGATTGGAGGGAACAGGTAAATCCTGGTCCATCTGTTCCAGTCGAGGGACATGGCGTCCACTGCTTCCACTAGAGGGTCCTCGTATGGGGCCACATAAGGAGGTAGCTTCTTGTTGTCGCTCGTCGCAAAGAGGTCGATCAGCAGTTCTGGGACTTGACGTAAGATGAAGGAGAATGATCCTGCGTCTAGGGACCATTCTGTCTCTACCGGCTTGAGCCTGGAAAGGGCGTCCTCTGTCACATTGTGGACTCCTTGAAGGTGAACTGCTGATAAGTGCCATCTCTTCTTTTCCGCCATGCGGAAGATGGCCAACATCTCATGGTTGATTTGGGGTGATCTCGAACCTCGACGATTCAAACATCTCATTATCAACTCGCTGTCTAAGATCAGTCTTATATGGGCTGAACAGCGAGGGGACAATTTCTGCAGTGTGAGAAATACTACCATGGCTTCCAGAATGTTGATGTGGAAGGTCTTGAATATGGACCAAGTCCCTTGGACTCTCCGTTGGTGAGAATGACCTCCCCATCCTTCCAACAATGCGTCTGTGTGTATGATGACTGAAGATGGAGGTGGTTGTAAAGAAACCGATTTCTTCAGGTTCTTGGCCTTCGACCATGGCTTGAGAAGTGATCGTAGTCGAGTCGGTATTGGTCGTCTTGGATCTCTTCGAGCATTTGATGCATATCTTCTCCAGACTCCTGGTGCATTATTTAATTGTGCTCTTAGCACCAGGTCTGTCACTGATGCAAACTGAAGGGAGCCCAGTACTCTCTCCTGTTGGCGTCTTGATATCCGATTGGATTTCAGAAGTCTCTTGACAGATCCTGCTATCTCTCTCCTCTTCTTTGATGGAATGGAGAAGTGCTGTGACTGTAAGTTCCAATGTATTCCAAGCCATTGAAACTCCTGTGCTGGAGATAGTCAAGACTTTTTGACATTGATCTTGAATCCCAGATGTTCCAGGAACTGGACCACTTTCTTGGATGCTTGCATGCATGCCGTCTCGGATGCTGCCCACACCAGCCAATCGTCCAGGTAGGCTACCACCTGGACTCCTTCTAGGCATAGTTGTTGAACGTCTGCATCTGCAAGTTTTGTGAATATCCTTGGGGCTATGTTTAGCCCGAAGGGCATGGCTTTGAAGACATATTTCTTCTTCTGTAGCCTGAATCCTGGGATGGAGGAAAGTTGGTGATTGATTGGAATGTGCCAATAGGCATCTGCCATGTCTATGGAGACTGTGTACGCCCTTCTGGGCAGCAGGGTCCTTATGTGTTGAAGGGTTAACATCCTGAACTTGTAGTTTTCTATGAATTTGTTGAATGGCGACAAGTCCAAGGACTCTGAGTTCGTCTGAGTCCTTCTTGGGAACACAAAACACCCTTCCTTGGAATTTGATGGGCTTTGTTCTCCTTATTACCCTTTTGTTCAAGAGTTCTCGGGTATATTCTTCCAGAAAGGCGGTGGAGTGCTGGAAGAATTGAGGAAATGATAGTGGAGCTGTCTTCCAGCTCCAACCTAGTCCGTTCTTGATCAGGTTGTGGGCCCAGGGATCGAAGGTCCAGCAATCCCGAAATGAATGTAGTCTTCCTCCTACCGGAAGCATCTCATTGCTTCGGTTGACCAGAGGACTTGCCTCCTTGACTGCGTCCTCCCCTATTTCCACTTCCTCTTGAGGGGCGTTTAGAGGAACCTCTATATGACCCTCTACTTTTCGGGTGAAAAGTAGTGGTCTGCCTCTTAAAAGCGGGAGTAAAGGCTGATGACTGGGTCACCACCTGCTGGGATACCATCTGATAGGTGGGTTGAGGTTGTGCCACCATCTGGGGCACCGCGGGAAGTTGCTGTTGTTGTTGGCGTTGTTGTTGTTGTCTGTTGGGGCGAGAGGGCAACCTTGGCCTCTTTGTCTTCCTTTTTGGTTGGGGACCCTCATCCGGGGAAGGCTTCCTTTTTAACGACCAGCCCCACATTTGGAGAAGATTTCTATTCTCCGTGGCAGCCTTGTCGACAATTTCTTTGACCACTTCGCTTGGGAAGAGGTCCTTTCCCCAGATATTGGAAGATATCAACTTCCTGGGTTCGTGTCTCACTGTAGCCGAAGCGAACACAAACTCCCTACAACCCCTTCTGGGTTTAACAAAGCCATACAGGTCTTTGGTTAATGTCGCCAAGTGTGTCTTGGCCACGACCATAAACATATCTGGATTTCTATGGTTGCTTGCCATTGCCTCCAAGGTGGTCTGGTTGGATAGAAAAGCGGCAAGCCTTTCTTTTGTCTCTTGCTCTCTGCACAAGAGAAAATCAGACAACTTAGGGAGGTTCTCACTGACCATGCATCCAGCAATATCTGCCTCCAACTTCCCAACTGAGAAGTGAGATGTATTTCCTTCCAGTCCTCATGGTCCTTAGGCAAAGCTAGGGATAAGGGTCTACACTCATCCAGTGTAGTGCAAGGTTTCCCTGCTTCTACTGCCTTCATTACAGCCTTGAACCCCTTGTCCATAAAGGGAAAGGCTCGAGTAGCTGGAGCAAGAAAGGAAGGGTGTTTCTTACTCAGGGCTGGCACCTTAGAATTGGTGAAGCCCCTGTCCTTCAGACTGCTAGCCAATAAAGCCTGAGCTTTTGTATGGTCAAGCACTATGACCTCTTTCGGCTCTGTCTCCTCCTTCGACACAGGTTCCGCCTTCAGACGGACGAAGCAGTCTGGGTAAGACTCAAAGCTAGGCCAAATTTCAACATCTTCGATGAGGACTGATCCCAGCTTTTCTGAAATGAAAATATTCCCGTTCGTCATAGGCATGTACTCTGCATGCCTCCATGGATTCACGTCAGAGCATGAAGGAAGGCCCTTCACGTTGAGTCTCTTGTGAGACCCACGGGACGCTGCAAGCTGACGGATTTCCATCCTCAGTGCAGCTTCCTTTTCTTCACTCTGCTTCTGAATCCTCTCTATCATCGACATAAGGGTAGATAGAGTTTTCCCTATGTACTCAGATGGAGGAGCAGAGGACATAGAGGGCACTGGATCCGGGGGTGGAACCGACGAAACGGAAACCGATTCGACTTCATCCTCTTCGGTATCAGGAGCTAAGGTAGACTCCTCTTCCTGACCTCCTGCAAGAAGGTCATTTTCAGTGTCTTCTGACACTTCTGACATCCTGTTTTCTAGATGGATATCCTTCATCGCGTCCGAGACATCTGACTCTACAGAGATCTGGACACAAGGGATCTCAGGGTGAGGCTGTGGTATGATGGCATCAACAGACGCCTTAGAGAAAACATAGGCCCGCATCCCTTCATTCAGAAGGTAAGGCCCCGTGGCATTCTTCTGGAAGCCACGGACCCATCTACGCAGCTTATTCCTTGCTGCATCCCTTGACTCCGTTGTCTTGGGGTCATCAAAAGCCTCAGTAACCAAGGCTTTGCAAACATTACATACCTGGGAGTCCCAATACTTAAGAGTTCCCTTGGTGATGGAACAGCGGGAGTGCACCCTGCACTCCTCATGGCCACAGAAGTGCTTGCTCCAAACGTTGCAGAAGACGCTAGGATGCTTAGGGGGGTCCTCCTGTAAAGAGAGGAAAAACAAATTAGTATACGGTAGTTCATGTCACTGGATAAACTATATAAATATTATTAATAATATTTTGTACTTTATTGCATATAGCTTAGGATAGATAAGCTAGAAATGAAATAGGAAAGACACATACATGTGTTTCCTGCCCGGCCAATTGCTGTGACTTCCCTCAAAATTAAAATCAAGAGTTATCCTATTTAGGAAACCCATTGGAAGAGTTCTACCCTGTAAGGATAGGTAAGTGTAACTTAATACTAGCTTCCAAAAAGGTTTAAGATTGAGGGTCATTTGTAACTGATCATCTATCAGTATATAGAAAGAAATTTTCTTTCCTTATATAGTATGGTCTCAACAATATACTGTGCATGAACACACAGAGTATGTAGGAAAATTTAACTACTGTATATTTTATACCATAGTTTTCTGTTTGCTGTATGATCTATACAGCAGATATACTGGCTACTGTATAGTCATATACTGTAGATCTAGCCGGCATGTCGCCGGCAAGGCTAGCACCTGGAAAAGTTCAGCTGGCGCATTGCCGGCTGCAGTACTTACCGGTAGCCAGCCGGTTGCCGGCCGGTCACCGGCTGTCAGCGCACTAGTCCCACTGGCGTCTTGTCAGTTAGGGTAGTGGCCGGCAGTCTAGACCTGGCCAGCTTTGCCAGCCAAGTCCATTGTGCCGGCGGCTCCTGGCTGCCGGCGCACAAGTCTAGTCAGCATTTTGCCGGCTAGGGTTGTGGCCGGCAGCCACCTGTTGGGTTAGTACCCGGTGGCACTAGCCGATATATAGAGAGAAAGCAAGGAGTGGAGGATGATGTAAGAGCTCTGCCTTACTGCCTTCCTCCAGAATGAGGGTTCTCATGGAAGGGGAGAGAGTATATCTATCAGGCTTCCAACCATCCACAACCATTGCCGGTCTCTGCTGGCCACAGGTTTGTGAAAGGCAGTCCAAGAGAGGACTGAAGAACACTCTACAGTAAAGGGATCCTCTGCCGGCAGCCGGCCCATCCGGCGGCTGCCGGAGCCTTGCGTCCATAAGGGAAAGCTGAGCGACTAGTCTACTACATGCAGAGGTCCAGGCCGGCCCTACAACCTGCCGGCAACCAGAGAGATTGTAGGACAACGGCCAAAGGGTTGCGATGGCTAGGCTAACGCTAAAGGACAGGTGGGAGGGGGAAAGGGTCCTGTAAGAGGTGTGGAAGGAGCCGGCAGGGTTGCAGGTCCTACCATACCCTAAGAAACTCAGTTCCAGTACCGGCACGACCCTAGGTGGCAGGAGAATGTCTATTCTCCAGCCTAGGGTCAGCCAATACATTAAAGGGGCCGGCAGCAATCTAACTGCCTCCTCTAAACAATAAAGAAATAGAGTTCCAGTGCTGGTGTTACCCTAGGCGGTAGAAGAATGTCTATTCTTCAGCCTAGGGTCTGCAAGCACAGGACTAGTCAACTAGACCAAAGGGAGAAGGTACCTATATCATATAAGGCCTTCAGGTGTGGTCTAGGGAGGTCTAGCCTCCTATGCTGGCAGCTTAATCCGACAGGGGAATGACTATTCACCCTGCCGGCCAGCTGCTGGCACAAGACTGATTACTCTGAGGTTCTGACCAAAACCCCAAAACCTGCCATCTGCGGTTATGGGGAATGGCCAGAAAAACCCTAGCCTGGTCCTGCCTGAATTACAACTCGAGGCACGACTGACTAGGGTTGTAGCCATAGGCTAACTCAGAGGGAATGAGGGATTACCCTTAAATCTCTACTGGAGACAAGTATCGCTTTATATAATAATTCTAGGAGACATCTATCTCCGCCTGAATTGATAAAACGATACATGAGGGTAACTGGGGAACATGTATGAAAGTATACTAATGCCACTAGGCTAGTAGCCTAGTGGCAGTGAGATTCAACTACCTAAATCACCGAAACTCTCGTATACTATCCTAGAAGAGTAAATTATTATGCAATCAATATATATCTTATATGTATAAATTGCCTAAAAGACTTCATTCAATTTTATAACACTAGGAAACGGATTTTGAGCGAAGCGAAAAGTCTATTTTTGAGTGAGATGGCCATGTCATCCTGATGGAAGTTCCTAAAGGGTAGCTTCCTTGGGTATGTATAACTACAGCGATATTCCCAGAGAATTTACCTTAAGGTACCCAGAATTCTAACGCCTGGAGCGAATATCCCTAATAAAAGAACCAGGGATATCGCGACATATCAGAGGACGTATTCTTGACACGCCACATAGCAATCTGCACCCCGAACAGAGTTAACACTTCGAAGGAGTCAATTGGCAAGAAAACGAAAACGAGAAAGAAAAGGAGAGCCGCTCGCAAGGTATCTCTCCTCTCCCGTTTCGTAAGCGTGAATTGTGCCGCTCACGGCGCCATCTGTATTCCTTGTAGCGATACACGAGGTGCTACAGATACTGTATGTAGGGAGGGGACCTACAGCCCTTTAAAAGAAAGGGAAGGGCGGGTCCATCAGGACGACATGGCCATCTCATCCAAAATTAGATTTTTCGCTTCGCTCAAAATCCGTTTTTTGGGCTCAAGCCATGTCGTCCTGATAGAGGTATACCAGAGCATTACTGTATCTGTGGATTCTCAAAACATGCCGTACTCCCCGAAGGTATTTCCCGGCCAACTAGACCTAGAGACCTAAGATGTTACCGTCATACATCTTTTAAACTAACCATAGACCATGTTAGTGCTTCCTGCCCCTTACAGGGAAGAGTCCTACCAGACTCTGGAAAAGTCTCGAAGAGTACATATACCTATGTATGAATAACAGACAAGCCAATATAGTGGTCTTACCCTATATCATGTAAAGCATGGTTTGTAAAGAACCACTGAGTCAATATGAAATATCGACCAGTTCTCCGTTCAATACCGGATTGGACAAAGGTTTATATCCAAGTAGGCGGAAAATTTGCACATCCGCCACCGTCCCCTCAGGGCATGGAGTCCTCCCGCCAAGGAAAAGCATAAACCAATGCAAGGAATGCTTGCATAAAGGAACAATCTATTAGAATTATCCCAAATAAATATACATAGAACGTAATGCAAAATTATATCAAATAAATTGACACAGGTGAAGAAGACGCAAGGCTCCCAAGAACTAGTTTATTGACAAACAATAAATAAAACAGGTTAAACAACCATTATATAAATATAAGAGGAGGATAACCAACAAATAAGCATAAGCATGATAGTAAACAGAAACTTGTTTATCTGAAAGAAAAACATTAGCGCCACTTTTAACATACCGAGGTATCAAAATTATAAAAGTCTGTATTACTAACCAGTTACATTAGCGTTGGAAACGCTCGGCACACATGTCTGCACTTATGCTAGGTTCACCTTTGAAAGTGGAACAGTCAATGTGGGCAACCCAGTGCCCTCACACTTAGTTTGTAGAACAGTTCGTAACTACACTCTCACCCCGGAATTAATCGTCCCAATTAAATCCACTGTTCCTCGCAGAGTTAAACAGCCGGGGTAACGACACAACCCACTGCTACCACAGACCTGTTTAGTTGCTCCACTTGCTTCGCATAGTGACGAAAGAACACTCTGGAAGACTTCCAGCCAGTGTATGAACGAAGATGTTCAAAATCCATACAATTAAAGAAATTTAAGGATGAGGCAACTTTCCTCGGATCGTGACCTGCGGGTGTACTGTCTGGATCCGCTCTGCGAATAAATTAGGTGATTTTCGCCTTCAGTTGTTTCAGTGATAAATTTGAGCCTGATGTTTCTCCCATGAATAGTTGACCACCCCTGAAGTCTGAAGTCTGTTGGTGGGTAACTCGTTCTTGGCAAGAAACGTAGGATCCGGAAACAGGTTCAGTTCTCCCCCATCCAAGAACTGAACACGACCCTCCTCTCTCGAGAGGGCTACAATTTCACTAACCCTGGCCACCGACACGAGTGCAAATAGGAAAATAACTTTTTGGGTCAAATCCTTTAAAGCACACTCCTCATTGTTCAACAGCGTAGCGAAATGAAGAACTTTATCTAAAGACCATGAAATGGGCTTTGGAGGTGCTGATGGTCTGCGCTTAGCACAGGCTTTCGGAATTTTATTAAAAATATCGTTAGCGAGGTCGACCTGGAAGGCATATAAAATGGGTCTTGTCAAAGCAGATTTACACGTTGATATTGTGTTGGCTGCCAACCCTTGACCATGGAGGTGGATGGAGAACGATAAGCAGAAGTCCGTCGAGATCGTTTGCGGATTCTTCGCCTTGACAAAGGCCACCCATTTCCTCCAAGATGACTCATATTGCCTTCTAGTAGATTTGCACTTATATTCCTCCAGGAAGTCTATACTGTCTTTCGAAATCCCGAAACGTTTTCTCACCGCTAGGGAGAGAAAATCATGAGCTGCAGGTTCCAGGTTTTCTGTAATGAAGCGCAGACAGTCGACTTCTGAACTTGCTGGGTCAGAACTGGATCTGGTAACGGTAGACACTTCAGCCGTAGTTCCAATGCCAGAGGGAACCACACGCTGTTCGGCCACTTGTGAGCCACTATTGCCGCTACTCCCTTGAAAGATCTCAGTTTGTTAAGGACCCTCAACAGAAGGTTGTGAGGAGGGAACAGGTAAATCCTGGACCATCTGTTCCAGTCGAGGGATATCGCGTCCACTGCTTCTGCCAAGGGATCCTCGTACGGGGACACGTAAAGGGGTAACTTCTTGTTGTCTTTCGTCGCAAAGAGGTCTATCTTTAGTTCTGGGACTTGACTCAAGAGGAAGGAGAATGATCCTGCGTCTAGGGACCATTCCGACTCTATCGGTGTGAACCTGGATAGAGCGTCTGCTGTCACATTGCGGACTCCTTGAAGGTGAACTGCCGACAGGTACCACTTCTTCTTTTCCGCCAGCCAAAAGATGGCCAACATCACCTGGTTGAGTGGTGGTGACCTCGATCCTTGTCGATTCAAGCATTTCACAATCACCTCGCTGTCCAGCACCAACCTTATGTGGATCGAGCGACGAGGGGAGACTTTCTTCAAGGTAAGGAGTACTGCCATAGCTTCCAGAAAGTTTATGTGAAATGTCTTGAATAGATTGGACCAAGTCCCTTGGGCCTTCTTCCGATGAGAATGACCTCCCCACCCCTCCTTCGAGGCATCTGTGTGAATAGTCAACGATGGGGGAGGTGGCTGAAGAAGTACCGACCTCTTTAGTTGCCTGACTTGGGACCAAGGCCTGAGAAGCGTACGTAGACAAACCGGAACTGGTCTTATCAGATCTCTTCGCGCGTTTGATGCATAACTTCTCCAAACTCCGGTTGCATCCTTTAGCTGTGCTCTTAGCACCGGGTCTGTTACTGAAGCAAACTGGAGAGAACCCAACACTCTCCTGTTCGCGTCTTGATATCCTTTCGGAATCCAGAAGTCTCTTGACAGAACCAGCTATCTCCTTCCTCTTCTTTGCCAGGATGGAGAGTTGGTGTGACACTAGGTCCCAGTGGATTCCCAACCACTGGAACTTTTGAGATGGAGAAAGTCGAGACTTTTTTCTGTTGATCTTGAAGCCTAGATACTCTAGGAACTGGATCACCTCTACGAAAGCTTGCAAACATTCTGTCTTGGATGCTGCCCACACCAGCCAGTCGTCCAGGTAGGCTACCACCTGGATTCCCTTTAGGCGTAATTGTTTGAGAGCTACGCTCGCAAGCTTCGTGAAGATCCTTGGGGCTATGTTTAGCCCGAATGGCATGGCTCTGAAGGCGTAGAGTCTTCGATGTAGCTTGAACCCTAGGTAGGGGGAGAGTTGGCGATTGATCGGGGATGTGCCAATAGGCGTCTGACAAATCTATGGAGACGGTAAATGCCCTCTTGGGCAGTAAGGTCCTTGTGTGTTGCAGTGTTAGCATCTTGAACTTGCAGTTCACTATGAACTTGTTGAGGGGCGACAAGTCCAGAATGACTCTGAGTTTTTCTGAGTCCTTCTTGGGAACATAAAACAGCCTCCCTTGGAATTTGATGGACTTTACCCTTCGGATTACTCTTTTCTCCAACAGTTCTTGAATGTACTTCTCCAGAACGGGGGTGGAGTGTTGGAAAAAACGAGGGCACGGGGGTGGAGTGCTTTACCAGCTCCAACCCAGTCCATTCTTGAGTAGGCTGTGGGCCCAGGGATCGAAGGTCCACCGATCCCGAAAATTCTGAAGTCTCCCTCCTACCGGTATCATCTCACTTTGACTGCTGTTGCCCTGAGGCCTTGCCTCCTTGACTGCGACCACCCCTGAATCCCCTCCCCCTTGAGGGGCGCCTAGACGAACCTCTGGCTGCTCCTCTAGGTTTCGCTCGAAAGGTAGTTGACTGTCCTTCGAACGCTGGGTTAAATGCCGGAGACTGTGTCGACACGGCTTGGGGTACCCACTGGTACGTGGTCGGGGTTTGTGCCACCATCTGGGGCACTGTAGGCATAGGAAATTGCTGTTGCTGCTGCTGTCTGAATGGCTTGGCTGGCCGAGAGGGTAGCCTAGTCTTCTTAGTCTTCCTCTTTGGTTGGGGACCCTCATCCGGGGAAGACTTTCTCTTGAGAGATAGGCCCCACTTCTGGAGAAGGTTTCTATTCTCTGTGGTGGCCTTATCTACAACCTCCTTGACCGCTTCACTAGGGAAGAGGTCTTTGCCCCAAATGTTGGAGGAGATTAGCTTCCTTGGCTCGGGCCTCACCGCAGCCAAGGCGAACACGAACTCCCTACAAGCCCTCCTAGCTTTGACGAAGCTGTAAAGGTCCTTCGTCACTGTGACTAGGTGTGTCTTAGCCACTACCATGAACATCTCATGGACCTTGGGGTCACTTGCCATTGTCTCCAGTGTCGTTTGATGAGACATTGAGGTAGCAAGTCTTTCTTTTGTCTCAAGCTCCCTTCGCAAAAGAAAGTCAGACAGCTTGGGGAGGTTCTCACCAAACTGACGTCCGGCAATATCAGCCTCCTACTTCCCGACTGAGAAGGTAAGATGGACGTCCTTCCAGTCCTTGTGGTCTCTGGGTAGGGCCAAAGACAAAGGTTTACACTCCTCCAAGGAGGAGCATGGCTTACCTGCCTCGACTGCTTTCAGCACAGCTGTAAACCCTTTCTGCATAAAGGGGAAGGCTCTAGAAGGAGAGGACACAAAGGAAGGGTGCTTCTTACTCAAAGCAGGTACCTTTGAGTTTGTGAAGCCCCTCTCTTTCATCGAGCTTGATAGTAAAGCTTGAGCCTTAGCGTGGTCCAAAACTATGACCTCCTTCGGCTCTGTTTCTTCCTTTGAGGCTGGTTCCTTCCTTAGACGGACATAACAGTCCGGATACGACTCCTTGCTGGGCCAGGATTTCACCTCCTCAAGGGGGACTGAGCCCAACTTCTCCGAAATGACTATTTTTCCCGTCGTCATAGGCATGTGCTCAGCATACTTCCAAGGGTTAGCATCTGAGCACAAGGGAAGGTCTTTCACGCTGAGCTTCTTCTGGGGCCCACGTGATGCTGCAAGTCTCCGCATCTCCAGCTCCATTGCAGCCGCCTTCTCATTATTCTCCCTCTGCATCTGTTGGATCATTCCAACGATGTAGGAAAGGGTCTTTCCCAGCTCTTCTGGGAGAGAGGACGATGTTGAAGGAATAGGTTCAGGGGCCTGAACCGGAGTAGCCGACACCTCGTCGACCTCTTCCTCTTCATTGTCTGGAGCCTGCTCTTCATCCTGGTCTTCTGCCAGAAGGTCATCTTCCAGACGCTCGGACACTTCCGACATCCTATCGTCCAATTGGATGTCCTGCAGGGCGTCCGCGACTTCAGCATCCACAGGGATCTGAACCACTGGTATCTCCACTTGAGGCTGGGGAATCACTGCCTCAGCTGACGCTCTGGGGAAAAGGTAAGCCCTCATCTTCTCACTTGGAAGATAGGGCCCAGAAGTGTACTTCTGAAAGCCCCTTACCCAGGTACGAAGCTTCTCCCTTGCTGCGTCCCTTGACTCCGCCGTCTTAGGGGAATCAAAAGCCTCAGTAATCAGGTTTGTGCACACGGTACATACCTGCGGGTCCTAATACCGGAGATCACCTTTGGAGACTGCGCATGCTGCGTGCCTCCTACACAAATCATGTCCGCAGAAGTTCTTGCTGCGGACGTTGCAGAAAACGCTTCCACACTTCGGATGGTCCTCCTGTAAAGAGAAGAAAATTCCTTGAGTATCAAGTGAACTACGTATCACTGGATATACATAGCTTAGCATAACTAAAGAAAGGAAAGACACACACTTGTATTTCCCGCACAGTCAATTGCTGCAACCTTCCAGATAATAAAAATCATATAGTTAATCTCTACCAGAGCAACCAATGAATAATTTCCAGAGGAAACAGGTGTAGCTCACACCCAAAAAGGTGATTTTAAAATGCTGGATAGTAGACAAGAAAGAACTCACTTTCTTTATCTGTAAGGTTACACCAAAGGGCTGCACAAGATAACACAAAAGTGTTAGAAAAACTTAGTGTTGTAACAAATACTATACTATAGTTTTTTTCCTTACAGTATATACTATACTGAAAAATACTGGCTACAGTATAGAAGGTAATGTGCCGGCCGGCGACACACCTTAACTAGTTCCAAAGTATACTACTTATAAACTATAAGGCGGAAGAATGCTGGTTCAAATGCATGTGCCGGGCGGCAGCGGCAGCTAAACAACAACCACACCTGGCTGCCGGCCACTAATCGTAGCGGCCAGCAGACAATGGTGTGATATATAGCCGGCCGGCAAAGGTATACAACCAATGCCGGCCGGAAGCAAAAGAACCAGAGAACTCCGACTGCCCGGCTGCCGGCCACTCAGGCCGGCAGCCGGGCTAGGGTACAACACTAGAAGAAAAACAGAATGGATGCCGGGATAAGAGACTGTACTACCTCATAACCCAACAACCCGAAAGAGTGCACATAAGGAAGGGGAGAATATAACTTCAGGCTTCCTGACCAATGCCATCTGGCTCTACGGACAAACATGGATGAGAGACCAAGGGAGGTCCGGGCAGCACTCAAGCAGAAGACCCTTGCCGGCCGGCAAGGGACTGAGTCAACCCCACATCCTAACCTATGCTAGGTACAGATGTAGAATGACGGACAGGAATGCAATGGCTAGGCCATTACAAAGGAAAGAGGGGGAAAGGGAGAAGAGGGTCCTGCCAACCTTGCTCTAGTAATGAATCACCCGCAGCCAAGAAAACTCATCTTAGCCGGGAGATCCGAGGAGGGAGGCCAGCAATACCTGCCAACTCCCTCGGAACCAAAGCAAGGCAGGCATTGTTATTCACAGAAAAGAGGATCTCATCCTCCACACCGAGAACAACAACACTGGACTAGTCTGCTAGATCACAAGAAGAAGGAATCATCTCATACAGAAACCTTCGAAAGTGAACTAAGGAGGCTAAGCCTCCTATGTCTGTTGTCAGTCTAGCAAGGGAATCTCAACCACAAGCTAGACATAAACAGACTCAGACTAAGAACTCTGATGTCCTGCCCCATCCCTGAAGCCAGACTTACTGGAAACAGGAAGGAACAGAAACACCCTAATATAGTTGTATCTAAAGTCAATTCAGATAAACCACTAGGGTTAAGCCCAAGGCTTAAACAGAGGGAAAGGGATTGCACACCTTCTCCAAAGAGAAGAAAGCAACCGGGGAGTGTGAGAAAGTATACTAAGGCCCCATAGACAACTAGCCTAGGTGCAAAGAGAACGGATTTTGAGCGAAGCGAAAAATCTATTTTTGGGTGAGATAGCCATGGCGTCCTGATGGAAGGTTCCTTTTTGGTAGCTTCCTTGGGTATATAACTACTAAGATATTCCCAGAGAATTTAACCACAGGTTATCACAGAATTCTAACTTCTGGAGCGAGTATCCTAAAGGTTTCCCTTTAAGACATCGTATATCAACAGGGGACGCATGTATTAACGCGCCACATAGCTATCTGCACCCCATACAGAGTTAACACTTCGATATGGAGGGACGGAGAATAGCTGGGGAGCTGTTCCACAGCTAATCTCGTCCGTGGCTACTTTTGGTACTCGAGACGTAAACAAACGAGCGCCATTGCTAAATGACGTCATGTCCGTCCTCATCCTGAAGCCAGTTGCTTGCCGATCACCATGATACAGCAGCGCAGGGTGGGACCTGACAAACTGAACGAAGTAGCAGGGAGGGTCCATCAGGACGCCATGGCTATCTCACCCAAAAATAGATTTTTCTCTTCGCTCAAAATCCGTTTTTTGGGCTCAAGCCATGGCGTCCTGATGGAAGAGTACCAGAGAATCAATGTATCGTGGTAGATTTTCCCCTTGTAGTGTAAGTGCCTAGGGCTTTGACAGGATAAGCATAGTAACCTCAATAGGAGAACCGATGGGAAGAAACTTCCTGCCCCCCTGGCAGCGAAGTCCCAACGGACCATGCCGAAGATCAAAGTGGTCATCGAAGGGCTACTCACCTTGCTGGGAGAACATGAAGAACTCGGAGACAAGACTGAATGGTTGGCATTCATATAGGAACATTCACAAAGGCAGACAAGTGGTGGTTAGGCACTGTATGTGAATAGAGAGTCGTCTGGTCTCTAAGGTATGATGTAAGTAAGTATTCGTGTAGGAATATTACATTGCAGAAGTGAGTATATGATAAGGGTTGAACCCTTAGTCATCTTCATCGACATAAGAGGAAGGGGATAATAAAACTATGACAGTCATGTATTTCATAGTATAAGTTGGAACGGATTGAGACGCACAAGTAATAAAATAGAAATTTTATTTCACAATTGCAGAACATGTTAAGGAAATGCAATAAAATTGTAAAAGTTATTTACAATAAATTATAATGTACATAGTCATGAAAGACTTGCTCTTGAATCTGAAAGGGAATTTCAAATTATTAGTAGGCACTCGTTCCAGAGAAACGTCAGTCTATTAAAATAAAACACGTCATGCTCTAGGCATGCGGCACTCATGTGACGACTATGACATTTCACCTGGGAGAAGAACAGTCTATGAAAAAGCACTAAGTGTTTTTTAAATCACTACGTATCACGCGAGGGTCAACATAGGCACCCGAGGAGTTAGAGTCCCAAGTAACTCACTGTTCTATGCAGAGTTAGGTGCAGGTTTCATAACACTACCTGCGGCTACCACAAAATGTTTGACTTCGTGCACTTGTTTCGCATAATGTTTGAAGAAAACACGCGAGGATTTCCAGCCTGTGAAACTCTTAAGCCTTTCGAAATCCATACTCTGAAAGAAACTCAGAGACGATGCAACTTTTCTAGGATCGTAACCGGCGGGTGAACTGTCAGGATCCGCTCTGCGAATGAAGTAGGTGATTTTCGCTCTTAGTTGTTTCAGTGACAGGTCGCTGTCCGAAGTTTCTCCTTTAAAGAGTTGGCCTCCACCAAAGTCCGAAGTTCTATGAAGATAGACCTTGAGGCTCTCTACTGGACATAGAGAGGCATCTTCTTTCAGGGGGCATATTCTCCAAGGGCCCCATCTTTTGGTGGGTAATTCGTTTTTGGCGAGAAACGTCGGATCCGGGAAGAGGGTAAGGTCACCTGAATCTGTAAACAGGATGTAGCCCTCATCCCTTGATAATGCCACTATTTCGCTGACTCGGGCTCCTGAAGCAAGAGTAAAAAGAAAGATAACTTTCTGAGTCAGAGCCTTGAGAGGGCACGAATCATTGTCTAAGTTGGAGGCAAAATGGAGTTTATTGAAGATGTCGTTGGACAGATCAATCTGGAAGGCATACATTAGTGGTCTAGTCAAGGCCGATTTGCAAGTAGAAATCGTGTTGGCTGCCAAGCCCTGTCCGTGAAGGTGAATAAAGAAGGACATGCAAAAATCAATGGTGATTTCCGTAGGATTTTTGCCTTGACGAATGAGACCCATTTTCTCCAGGATGATTCGTATTGCCGTCGTGTGGATTGGGTCTTGTATTCCTCGAGGAAGTCTAGACTTTTCTTCAAGATCCCAAACCTTTTCTTCGCGGCTAGGGAGAGAAAATCATGAGATGAAGGTCCTTGATTTTCGATGATGAAGCGAAGACAGTCGACTTCTGTACTTGCTGGGAGAGTACTGGGCCCGGGAGAGGGATCAGCGTGGGCTGCAGCTCTAGGACCAGGGGGTACCAATTGCTCCAGGGCCACTTGGGAGCCACTAGGGCCGCTGTCCCTTTGAAGGTTCTCAGCTTGGAGAGGACTTTCAGCAGAAGGTTGGTGGGAGGGAACAGGTAGATCTTGGACCATCTGTTCCAGTCCAGTGACATGGCGTCCACTGCTTCTGCCTTGGGGTCCTCGGACGGGGCTACATATCGAGGAAGTTGATTATTGTCGCTCGTTGCGAAGAGATCGGTCTGAAGTTCTGGGACTTGGTGAGAGATGAAGGAGAATGATCTTGCGTCTAGAGACCATTCCGACTCTATCGGACTTGTCCGGGATAGAGCGTCCGCCGTCACGTTGCGGGATCCTTGTAGGTGAACTGCAGACAGGTGCCATTTCTTCTTCTCTGCCAGACGGAAGATTGTCAGAAGCACCTGATTATCTGGGGCGATCTTGAGCCTTGGCGATTGAGACATCGAACTACCACCAAGTTGTCTAGGGATAGACGAATATGGATCGAGGGAGGCGGGGAGAGTTTCTTCAGCGTTAGAAGGACCGCCATGGCCTCCAAGATGTTGATGTGAAACGTCTTGAATAGGGGAGACCATGTGCCTTGAGCCTATTTTTGGTGGGAGTGACCTCCCCAACCCTCCAGCGAAGCATCCGTGTGGATGTTGAGTGATGGAGGTGGGTGTTGAAGAGGAATGGACCTTTTCAGGGCCTTTGCTTCCGACCACGGCTTGAGGAGCAGCCGAAGTCCGTTTGGGAGCCGTCTCTTGAGGTCTCTTCGAGCGATGGATGCGGAACGTCTCCAGACTCCCGCGGCATCCTTTAGCTGTGCACGTAGCACTGGGTTTGTCACTGAGGCGAGCTGTAGAGAGCCTAGAACTCGTTCCTGCTGACGTCTTGAGATCCGTTTGGATTTCAGCAGTCGCTTGACAGACCCTGCTATTTCCTTCCTTTTCTTCGGGGGATGGAAAGGCGGTGTGACTGAAGGTTCCACTGGGTTCTTAGCCATTGGAACCTTTGAGCTGGAGAGAGGCGAGATTTCTTCGCGTTTATCTTGAATCCCAGGTGTTCTAGGAACTGGGTGACTTTGTTGTAGGATTTTAAACAATCCTCGGGCGATGGAGCCCAGGCTAGCCAGTCGTCGAGGTAGGCCATCACCTGGATGTCTCGGAGGCGCAGCTGTTGAACGATGGCATCTGCCAGCTTTGTGAAGATCCGAGGGGCCGCGTTGAGGCAGAAGGGCATGGCCCTGAAGGCGTACCTTTTCCCTTTGGAGTCGAAATCCTAGGTAGGAGGAAGTGTGGTGGTTCATTGGAACGTACCAATAGGCATCCGCCAGGTCTATGGAGACCGTGTAGGAACCCTGAGGCAGAGGGGTCCTTATCTGATGAAGAGTCAGCATCTTGAACTTGTTGTTCGCTATGAACTTGTTGAGGGGGGATAAGACTAGAATGACTCTGAGCTTGTCGGAATCCTTCTTGGGGACGCAAAACAGTCTCCCTTGGAACCTGGTTGACTTTACCCTCCTAATCACCTTCTTGTTCAAGAGATCTAGGACATATTCTTCAAGAAGGGGGGGGGGATTGTTGGAAGAATTGCTGGAAGGTTGGGGGTGGTTGAGTCCAACTCCAGCCTAGACCCTTGTCGACGATGCTGTGTGCCCAGGGATCGAAGGTCCGACGATCCTGGAATTGGCGGAGTCTTCCTCCCACCGGAAGCACTTCATTGCTTCTGGTGTCCCGAGGGTGTACCACCTCGGCCGCTAGCTCCCTTTCCTCCTCTGCCTCTGGAAGGACGGCGAGATGCGTCTCTGCCTGCACCTCTGCTTGAGCCTCAACCTTTGGGACGAAAGGTAGTCGTCTGTTGATCAAAGGCAATGGTGAAAACTGGTGATTGGGGCAAGACCGGTTGGGTGACCAGCTGAAAGGTCTGTTGTGGCTGAGCAGCCACTTGGGGAGTAGCGGGTCCCGGAAACTGCCGTCTCTGTTGACGTTGCTGGGGTTTCGGCTTGGAGGATCTCCTCTTAGGTTGAAGGCCGTCGTCCTGAGAGGATTTCCTCTTCTTCGACATGCCCCACTTGTGAAGAAGGTTCCTGTTCTCCGTGGCGGCCTTGTCGGTAATCTCTTTCACCAGATCACAGGGAAAGAGGTGCTTACCCCAGATGTTGGAGGAAATCAGCCTCCGGGGTTCGTGTCTCACTGTGGCACTTGAGAACACGAATTCACGACAGGGTCTCCGAGCCTTCGTGAAGCTGTATAAGTCCTTGACTACAGTTGCCAGATGCGTCTTGGCGAGCACCATGTAGTGGTCGGGGACTCTAGTGTCACCGGCCATGACGTCAAGCTGGACCTGGAGGGACATGGATGCGGCAAGCCTTTCTTTCGTATATTGTTCCCGACGAAGGAGGTGGTCATTAAGTTTCGGGAGGTCTCCGTTAAACTGACGTCCAGCAACGTCAGGATCTAGTTTTCCCACCACGAAGGTATGTTGGACATCCTTCCAGTGTCGAGCATCGGGGGAAGTGACCAGGGAGAAGGGTCTGCACTCCTCCAGTGCAGGGCAAGGTTTCCCTTCTTCCACTGCCCTGTGTACCGCTGCAAAGGCCTTTTCCATGAAGGGGAGGATCGCATCATCAGGTGCGATGTAGGTAGGGTACTTCTTGCTCAACGCCGGAAGCTTTGAGCAGGTAAAACCCCTACTGTACTTTTAAGGGTGTTGGCCATCATAGCCTGGGCCTTCGGGAGATCGAACACTATCACCTCCTTAGGTTCGGTCTCTTCTTTAGAGGCAGGTTCGGATCGAAGCCGGACGTAACAGTCCGGGTAAGCCTCAAAACTTGGGAAGAATTCCACTTCTTCCAGGACAACCGAGCCGACCTTCTCACTGATGAAGATCCTGCCCGTTGCGATCGGCATATGCTCGGCATACCTCCAGGGGTTGGCGTGTGTGCATGCAGGGAGGTCCTTAACCGAATTCCTTTTCGGCTCCTTGGAACTTCCCATGGTCCTGATGTATTCGTGTATCTCATGGAGTTTCTTGTCCATGATGGCTTCGAGCGTCCGAAACATCTCCTGGGCGCTGGTTGGGATGGGGTCCGGGGTGGCGGAGGTAGACGGGAGTGATACTTCCGTCGGTGTAGGAGTTGGGGTGGTGGTGGAAGGCGGAGCGACCTCTTGCTCCGACCCAGCGTATTCCACTTGGTCCTACTCATAGTCCAATTCTTCGGCCATGAGGTTCCTCTCCGTTGTCTCCGACACTTCCGACATACATTCCGCGTTGTCGGTATCCAGGCGACACTCGTGCATGGACTGAGCCATGACAACATCGGGTTCCACCGTGATCTGGACGGTGGGGATCTGATCCTTGGGGACCACAGAGTCTGGGGATGCCTTTGGGAACAGTAAGGCCCTCAAGTCTTCGGTGGCAAGGTACGGTCCAGTGGCGTTCTTCTGGAAGCCACGCACCCATTTGCGTAGCTTCTCTCGAGAAGCGTCCCTAACCTCCGCTGAGGGAGGGTTATTGAATGCCTCGACCAGGCGTTCCTGGTAGACCGTACAGTTCAGTGGGTCCCAGAACTTCAGATCACCTTTTTTGTTTGCACAAGGGGCGTGAGTCCTACACGCCGTGTGCCCATAAAAGTGCGGGCGCTTCACTCCACAGAAGCCATGGTCGCACTTCACGTACTCCTCCTGTAAGAGAAAGAGGACATGAGTATGGGGGAGTCATAAGGATGACTTCTATTTTAAGGTTAAGTATTAAGTGATTAATCTTTAACCTAATATTAAGTGGTAGAAATACTGTGACGTTCAGAGAGTGGGCGGAAAAGAAGGAGATAGACACATCCTCCGTGTAACCCGCCCGGCCGGTTACCGTAACCTTATCTGTAGGCAATTTGTTGTGACCGAGGACACAGGGCAGAATTCAACATAGCATGCCGTGAAGGCAGTGGGAATTCTAGTGGGGATTGCCAAGGATATAGAACTGGGACTGAGGCCACTCAGACCCAAGGATTGGGAACGTAGAAGATCCCATAGGGTAACGGTGTCCGGTAACCGGCCGTGCTAAGATACACGTAGCATGCTGGAAATCTGTGATATGCTAGAAGACAGCATGGTTACTAATGGAACGGTAAGGCAATACCTATCCATTATGTAATCAAACCATCTGGTTGCGATGTAGGGCTATCAACATCAGATGATAGCTAGTAGAAGGGGGTGCAAGTCGCCTTGACGCCTCCGGAAGGCTCCGGCAGACCGCCGGCACGCCGGAGGCTGCTCCAGCAGAGTTTCTGGCATTAGGGAAGACAATATAGAAGTCAAGAGTAATACCAGGGTGGCGGCCGCCGGCACAGCGGCGACACGCCGGCGGGGAGCGGCGGCTCCGGCAGCCGGAGGTTGCCGGATTGGTAACAGGAACAAGGATGGTTATAGCAGAACCGGACTGCCGGCAGCGGATGCCGGGACTCCAGGGGCCGGCCGGTGGACGGACGACTGAAGCTATGAGGAAAGAAGGAAGGCCATCGGCTAGGCGCCGGCGGCAGGCGGCAGTCCCCCGGCACATGGAGGACTGACGGCCCAGAGGGCAAGGGTTAAGTCACCAAGGTAGGAGGTGGGTATCACCGACAGTAGAGGCGGCAAGGGACCGGCACCAGGATAGTGAAAGAGACAGAAGGGGGGGATGTAGGGGTCCGGCCATGGACCCCAAGGCATCCCACCTGAGTTGGTGTACCCATGATAGAGGCTAGCCCTATCACCCAGAAGCAGGGGCCGCAGAGGACCTGGAGCTAAGGGAGCCCAAGGGAGGGCAGGGAACACCCAAGAGGGGGGAGAACCCCTGTAGACAGAATGCATCCAGTGGTTAACCCCATAGGACACTATGAAGGGTATACGTACCAGAGCAGACTGCACACAGGAGCTCAAGGTAGCCCTATCACTCCACCCTAAGGAGGAGTTGTAGGACAGGGGACAGATGGGTATAGACTAACCTAAGTATAGGCTAGGCCATACAAGAGATAGGTGGGGAGGGGAGAAGAGAAGGGTCTTCTGTGGAGGAGGTTCTGTACCAGAGCGGCCACCAAGGAAGGGAGGACACTCCCTAGCCTAAGGTAAGGCAGCCTGTCTGAAAACGGTGCATGGGTATCGTTTCAGCAAGGTACAGAACTAACCCCTCCAAAACCTAACCTAGAGCAGGGATGTTACACCCTGAACTAGGAAGGATGGAAGACGTATCGCTATTGCAGGGAAGGTCGGAGACCTAGCCCCAGCAATAGAGGAAGGACTAGCCGTTCCTCATTCTCGGACGCAACCCCAAGGGGGTATCATTCCCTTAGGGAGGACAGAGAAGCGATATAATACTCTGATATGAGCCTGATCCCCTTACGTGGTAGGGGGAGCAAGGCTACACAGAGGGGATGCCCTAGGGCAGGGGATGAAGGAAGCATATAGGGGTCCTACTTGTAGGTTAGGTTAGAAAGACACACTATCTAACATGTCCCTTATATGGTCCCTGAAGGCGAAAACACTTGCATCACAGTCAATAGTATTGTAAAATAATGCCACTATCTTCATAAATAAACCTAGGATCACTGATAAATATCATGCATGAACACTGATATAGGCGCTCTGGCCTAGGGGCTATACTAGCCAACTGGTATGGGGTCAGTTGATGACCGATAATAAAGCGTCAAAACACGATATAAAAGTTCCTAGCTATGAAGACTAAATAAGTAATAGTATCGATTAGTTAATGAGGCTGGAAAACGCTGTTGAGGCTATCTAAATAAGGCATGCAAAACAACAGCGACGCCATAAAATGGCCGGTCCGGTCGAGGCACAGCTCTGCCACAAAACATCAAATATCTCGAAAAGTGAAAGTTACTTTACAGTCAGAGCTTATTTAAACAATACTGGAACCTTGTACTCAACTTTCCTGAAGAAGGCGAGGCCGAGGGTAGAGACATGGCTAAGATGCAAGTCGATAAAGATCACACAGGGAAAAGTCCGACTAGTCAGGCAAGCTACTAAATGAAGGATGAGGACGGACGTGACGTCATTTAGCAATGGCGCTCGTTTGTTTACGTCTCGAGTACCAAAAGTAGCCACGGACGAGATTAGCTGTGGAACAGCTCCCCAGCTATTCTCCGTCCCTCCATATCGAAGTGTTAACTCTGTATGGGGTGCAGATAGCTATGTGGCGCGTTAATACATGCGTCCCCTGTTGATATACGATGTCTTAAAGGGAAACCTTTAGGATACTCGCTCCAGAAGTTAGAATTCTGTGATAACCTGTGGTTAAATTCTCTGGGAATATCTTAGTAGTTATATACCCAAGGAAGCTACCAAAAAGGAACCTTCCATCAGGACGCCATGGCTTGAGCCCAAAAAATCGATTACCTAAATCACCGAAACTCACTCGTATACTATCTTGGAAGAAAATCAACATAATCTTAAATGTATAAAACTGCCTAAAGCTTCAATAAAATTTTAAAACACTCGTAAATCTGAATATCATGCAGGAAAGTACTAGGGCCAAATGACTATGCTACAAGGTCTAGCGTAGTCCAGAATCGGCAAATCCTTCGCCAAAACAAAAATACTAAAAGCATCATATAAAGAAATCCTATGTAATGCTAAACAGCTAAAATTATTAAAGCGAAACAGCCGGGAACGTCGCTCTGGCTAACTAAATAACTCATACCTAGCGAGCGACAGCGTCCAGGACGCCTCCGGTAGGCAACAGCTCTTGTAACAACAATATCACTATCAAATCACTTTTAAAATTACCAAGAGCTTACCTTTATACATAAAAGAAATAATACTCAACTTATCAGAAGCAGAAGAAGTTGGAAAGCATTATAAGTTGAAATAATCCAAGAATTGCGAGAAACACAGGGAAAAAACACCGAGTTGTTGAGCTACGCAAAAAGGAATTCAGATGGCGCCGTGAGCGGCGCAATGCACGCTTACGAAACGGGAGAGGAGAGATACCTTGCGAGCGGCTCTCCTTTTCTTTCTCGTTTTCGTTTTCTTGCCAATTGATCCCTTCGAAGTGTTAACTCTGTTCGGGGTGCAGATTGCTATGTGGCGTGTCAAGAATACGTCCTCTGATATGTCGCGATATCCCTGGTTCTTTTATTAGGGATATTCGCTCCAGGAGTTAGAATTCTGGATACCTTTGGTAAATTCTCTGGGAATATCGCCGTAGTTATATATACCCAAGGAAGCTACCCTTTAGGAACTTCCATCAGGACGACATGGCTTGAGCCCAAAAAAGTCTATTATATCATGCATGAAAGTAATATAAAACGCCTAGGCTAGGAAGCCTAGCATAAAAAGAAGTTTGGTTACCTAAATCGCCGAAACTAATTTGAATACTATCGGCATAATAAAATAGCTCCTAGCAATGAAAACTAAATAGCTAACATTATTTAAGCAATTTATACCAGGAAAGTTGTTCTGGCTAACTAAATAACTCATGCGTTACGAACAACATCGCCCACGATGCCTCCGGTTCAGGCAGTAGCTCTACCAAAAGTTAATTTGACTTGATTTAATTTCCCAATTAA
Organism: Palaemon carinicauda; assembly: GCF_036898095.1. Taxonomy (NCBI): domain Eukaryota; kingdom Metazoa; phylum Arthropoda; class Malacostraca; order Decapoda; family Palaemonidae; genus Palaemon; species Palaemon carinicauda. Next base: position 83,847,627 of record NC_090749.1, on the reverse strand, counting down.
AGGTAAGAGCTAACATTATACAATGTAAAGATCAAATACTCTACTTTCCAGAGACAGATGAGGCTGGAGATTGCATGATAAATCCAATAATCCAAAAATAGCGAGAGAGTAACCGGGAAATCACAGTGATATCGCTACAGAAAAAGGAATAAATATGGCGGCGATAATGGCGCCATCTACAGTAGGTACTCAAACAGTAACGGAGGAGGGGTGCTTTATTAATGGCTCCCCTTCGTTTTTTGCCACTTTTCCCCCTCGAAGCATAAACGCTATTCCGGGTGAAGATTGCTATGTGGCGTGTCAAGAATACATCCTCTGATATTATGCGATATCCCTAAAAGGAAAACTTAGGGATATTCGTGCCAGGAGTTAGAATTCTGGAGACCTTAAGGTAAAATTTCTGGGAATATCACTGTAGTCAAATATACCCTAGGAAGCTACTTAAAGGAACCTTCCATCTGGACGACATGGCCTGAGCCCAAAAAACGGATTTTGAGCGAAGCGAAAAATCTATTTTTGGGTGAGAGAGCCATGGCGTCCTGATGGAAGGTTCCTTTTTGGTAGCTTCCTTGGGTATATAACTACTAAGATATTCCCAGAGAATTTAACCATGCGTCTTCAACAGAAGACGCATGTATTAACGCGCCACATAGCTATCTGCACCCCATACAGAGTTAACACTTCGATATGGAGGGACGGAGAATAGCTGGGGAGCTGTTCCACAGCTAATCTCGTCCGTGGCTACTTTTGGTACTCGAGACGTAAACAAACGGGCACCATTGCTAAATGACGTCACGTCCGTCCTCATCCTGAAGCCAGTTGCTTGCCGATCACCATGATACAGCAGCGCAGGGTGGGACCTGACAAACTGAACGAAGTACCAGGGGGGGTCCATCAGGACGCCATGGCTATCTCACCCAAAAATAGATTTTTCGCTTCGCTCAAAATCCGTTTTTTGGGCTCAAGCCATGGCGTCATGATGGAAGAGTACCAGAGAATCAATGTATCGTGGTAGATTTTCCCCTTGTAGTGTAAGTGCCTAGGGCTTTGACAGGATAAGCATAGTAACCTCAATAGGAGAACCGATGGGAAGAAACTTCCTGCCCCCCCTGGCAGCGAAGTCCCAACGGACCATGCCGAAGATCAAAGTGGTCATCGAAGGGCTACTCACCTTGCTGGGAGAACATGAAGAACTCGGAGACAAGACTGAATGGTTGGCATTCATATAGGAACATTCACAAAGGCAGACAAGTGGTGGTTAGGCACTGTATGTGAATAGAGAGTCGTCTGGTCTCTAAGGTATGATGTAAGTAAGTATTCGTGTAGGAATATTACATTGCAGAAGTGAGTATATGATAAGGGTTGAACCCTTAGTCAGCTTCATCGACATAAGAGGAAGGGGATAATAAAACTATGACAGACATGTATTTCATAGTATAAGTTGGAGCGGATTGAGATGCACAAGTAATAAAATAGAAATTTTATTTCACAATTGCAGAACATGTTAAGGAAATGCAATAAAATTGTGTTACATCCTCGTCCCTTTAGTACTTAGGTTCCAAGAAGACAGGTTGGTAAGTCCGTACTTTATTCTGGTATATCAAATACAAGTAAACAGACCCATGCTTCTGCTGGCATCACAGTTCGTGGATGGCGGGGGAAGACAACAATAACAACTCAAAGGTTCAACATAGTAGAATGAGAGAGTAGTGTTTTTCAATACATTACACTCCTCTCCCCTTAGGTTAACACACAAAAAAATTAAATTTGTTCAATGAGTCTCCTAGGTTTTTTACTTACTCTGGTAGATTTTCTTACAATGGCACCAGTATCACAATTACTGTTCTCTGATCCTACTACTTCTACATTGGGATTACAAATCCTACTTGAGTTCTGAATAGGGTTATTTGTTTCTTCTAATCCTTGTACATTATTGGGAGAAGAAACTACAGGAACAGAAGGAATCATTGTATCTTTTAATAGTGATGATTCATCAGTTACTCTAGTATTATACATTTTTCTCTCAAATAACTGTGATAAGTGACGCTTCCAAGTCAAAATACCATTAACATCTACAGAAACTAAATAATTCCTTTCACCCAGAACTTTGATAATCTTAGCTTCTACCCATTCTGGTCCTTTACCAAAATTCCTGGCATATACTGCATCACCAACTCTGAATTTAGACTCATGAACGTAAAACTCATCTCCTTGTTTAGGCATTATTACATCTAGTGGACCCTTAAATTTCCTTCCAAATAATAATTCAGCTGGGGAGCAGCCAGTGGAAGACTGTACTGTACGTCTATAAGTATACAAAAATTTTGCCATTCTGGTTTTTACAGGCAATTTACAATCAAACTTTTTGAAATTAGTTTTGAATATTCGGACAGCCCGTTCTGCAAGCCCATTTGTACTTGGATTATATGGTGCTCCTGAACAATGTCTAACACCATTTTTCTGAAAGAAATTCTGAGTCTCCCTAGCCATAAAACAAGTTGCGTTATCAGATACAATTGTGTCAGGAATACCATAATTAGCAAAACACGACCTTAAACATTGTATGGTATCCTCTGAAGTTATATTCTTACAAGCATAGACATCAATAAATTTAGAAAAGGAATCAATAATAATCAAATATTGCATGTTGTCAATGGGCCCACAATAATCTACATGCAAGCGGGACCAAGGTCTATCTACTGACGGCCAAGATAAAGGTGAAATGGCCTTATGTTTGAGATTTGTTATACATAATGCACAGTTAGAAGTTATTTGTTCCAAATCTTGGTCCATATTAGGCCAATATACAAAAGACCTTGCTTCGGCTTTCATGGCAACAATACCCTTGTGGCCCTCATGAAGCATTTCCATAACACGCTTTCTCAACATTTCAGGAACCAAAATACGATTCCTATACAGTAATACATTATCATGCAAAGAAAGATCATTTCTCAATTTATAGAATGGTAACATACAATTTTCCATCACATTTTCCTTGGGGAACCCCCTCCTTACATAATCTCTTACTCTGCATAAAACAGTGTCTCTTTCTATACATTCTTTTACCATTGTAACATCAAAAGAATTCTTATCCAAAATATTAATCAAATTTACATATTCTCCTGGTACATGAAAATCAGTATCATCTCTACATAATGGTAGCCTACTAAGAGCATCTGCCACTGTATTATGCACTCCCTTAATGTGCTCAATTTTAAAATCAAAACCTGATAGGAATAAAGCCCACCTTTGAATACGAGCATTAGATAATTGTGGAATACTCTTACTAGGGTTAAATAGATGAGTCAAGGGTTTATGGTCCGTCCTAATAACGAACTTCCTACCCAAAAGGAAATCAGAAAACTTCTTGACTCCAAAAATAATGGATAAAGCCTCTCTATCAATTTGAGAATAATTACACTCAGCATTAGCTAATTTTCTACTTTTGAACGAAATGGTAGAAATTTTACCCTTATATTCTTGTTTAAGAACAGCTCCCACTCCTACAGGGCTAGCATCAACTTCTAAAATCATGGTAGCATTGGGGTTAAAATTATCCAAAATATCAGCTCTACCCAAGGCTTCCTTAATACTCTGAAAAGCTTCTTCATGAATTGCTGACCAATGAAACTCAACATTCTTTTGTGTCAAATTATATAAAGGACATAAAATAGAACTGAACTGAGGTACAAACCTATTGTAGTAAGTGCATAACCCCAAAAATGATTTCAAAGACTGGACAGACTGAGGGGTTGGAGCTTCCAAAATTGCCTCTATTTTCTTTGGGTCAGGTTTAATTCCCTCACAACTTAAAATGTATCCTAAATAAGGTACTTCCCTAGAACCGATAATACATTTATCTTTATTCAATTTAACATTTCTCAGTTGCAAAATTGATAAAACCTTACATAAACTCCTGTCATGTTCCTCTTTGGTAGCTCCGACAATCAATATGTCATCTAAAAGTACATGAACACCCTCAATATTTGCCAATAATTCAGAAATAAACCTCTGAAATATACCTGGTGCTGACGACAACCCAAAAGGCAATCGGTGGAACTTATATAATCCCAAATGAGTATTCATAATTAAATATTGTTGAGAATTTTCACTCACAGATACCTGTAAATATGCATTTTTCAAATCCAATTTTGAAATATACTGACAAGAACCTACATTTGCCAAAATGTCATCCAATCTCGGTAATGGAAAGGTATTAACACTTGTTTGGGTATTGAGATACTTAAAATCTACACAAATCCTTATTTCACCATTAGGTTTCATTACAGGAACAATAGGACTGGCCCAATCTCCTGCATGCTCGACCTTGCTCACTATATTTTTACTTTCCAGTTCTTTCAAACTATTCTCAATTTTACATTTATAATGATAAGGCACAGATCTGGCTTTAAAATACTTAGGCACAGCATTATCTTTTAACATTAATTGACACTCATAATTTGTAATGGGTGATCCTTCCACCACCTGATACTCATTGAACATTTTTACACAATCAAGCTTAAGCCTAGATGCACTACTTGGGGTAATAAGAGGACCTTTAAATTTATCATCACTCACATTATCAACTTGTACCCACTGGTATTTCAATTTCTTCATCAAAGACCTGCCTGCTAAATTTAAATCATTATCTACAACGAAAAACTTTTGTCCCTTGACCATTTGGCCTTTAAAAGAAACATCACAATTTATTTCACCATACACCTGCATTTCCGCTTTATCATAATTAGCTAAGCGTTTCCTTGTTGGTAATGGTGTTAAATTCAATTTATTAGCATCATGCCGTGAAATAGTGGATGCACCACTGCCAGTGTCTAATTCAAATTCTAGGGGAAACCCATTTAACCTTAAAATTTCTCTATATGGTTCCTCATAATCATCGACAAAGTCAATAGAATTCACATCAAAATCAAAAAGTTTCAATAAATCATAAGAATCATGAAAATTTTCATTAACAGGAATATGCTTACTAGTAGACTCGTCTATATCATGCACTGTATTAACATTCCTAGATTTATTTCTAACCTTTTTATTGGAACACACTGTACTCACATGGCCTTCCTTGCCACAGTTATAACATTTAGCATTCTTAAATTTACAATTATTAGCTAAATGGTTATCACGCCCACAATGAATGCATTTACCTTGAGCTTTACCATAATCACTTTTACCTCTCCCCTTAGAGTCTGCACTAGAATTAGGCCTAGGCCTAGTTACTTTATGCCTAATTTAAACTCAAAAGGATCAGCTAATAAAACCTTAAAATATACTTCATTATCAATACCAACCAATAACTGTTCCTTCAACCTTCGGTCAAACTCATTATTAAATTCACACTGTTGAGCTAATAATTTAAGTTCTGCATAATATTCCTTCACTGACTCACTACTTTTCTTCTTCCTCTCTAGGAAATCACATAATGCTCTATGATAACTTGGTTTCGTTATGAAATGAGACTTAAGTTGATTTACTAGGTCATCAAAAGGAACTGCAGACGGCAATTTCGGTGCTGTTAACTTACAGATCGTGGAAAAAGTCTCTACTCCCACTGAAGAAAGCAACAAAGCCCTTTTTGCTGTCGCCTCGGTTACTTCGTTTACTTCACAATTCATGGAAAATAGATCCAACCAACAATTTAGTTCCAACTTATCTGGATTGAATTCGGGAATTGCCGGTCTCCTTGTAGCTGCCATCCTTCCTGACTGGGTATGGAACTTCGGTAAATCGGTAGTCCCCAACAATTACAGCTGAACTCAGGCTACTCACTGGAGTCTGGACGTTGGCCAGGCCTAAACTGGGTGTGCTAGGCTAGATACGGCCGGCTGTCGTTGGTACACTAACTCTGCTTCCATATGACATACCTCTTTGTACACTGGGTTCTTCCTCGTCGCCACTGTTACATCCTCGTCCCTTTAGTACTTAGGTTCCAAGAAGACAGGTTGGTAAGTCCGTACTTTATTCTGGTATATCAAATACAAGTAAACAGACCCATGCTTCTGCTGGCGTCACAGTTCGTGGATGGCGGGGGAAGACAACAATAACAACTCAAAGGTTCAACATAGTAGAATGAGAGAGTAGTGTTTCTCAATACATTACAAATTGTAAAAGTTATTTACAATAAATTATAATGTACATAGTCATGAAAGACTTGCTCTTGAATCTGAAAGGGAATTTCAAATTATTAGTAGGCACTCGTTCCAGAGAAACGTCAGTCTATTAAAATAAAACACGTCATGCTCTAGGCATGCGGCACTCATGTGAAGACTATGACATTTCACCTGGGAGAAGAACAGTCTATGAAAAAGCACTAAGTGTTTTTGAAATCACTACGTATCACGCGAGGGTCAACATAGGCACCAGAGGAGTTAGAGTCCCAAGTAACTCACTGTTCTATGCAGAGTTAGGTGCAGGTTTCATAACACTACCTGCGGCTACCACAAAATGTTTGACTTCGTGCACTTGTTTCGCATAATGTTTGAAGAAAACACGCGAGGATTTCCAGCCTGTGAAACTCTTAAGCCTTTCGAAATCCATACTCTGAAAGAAATTCAGAGACAATGCAACTTTTCTAGGATCGTGACCGGCGGGTGAACTGTCAGGATCCGCTCTGCGAATGAAGTAGGTGATTTTCGCTCTTAGTTGTTTCAGTGACAGGTCGCTGTCCGAAGTTTCTCCTTTAAAGAGTTGGCCTCCACCAAAGTCCGAAGTTCTATGAAGATAGACCTTGAGGCTCTCTACTGGACATAGAGAGGCATCTTCTTTCAGGGGGCATATTCTCCAAGGACCCCATCTTTTGGGGGGTAATTCGTTTTTGGCGAGAAACGTCGGATCCGGGAAGAGGGTAAGGTCACCTGAATCTGTAAACAGGATGTGGCCCTCGTCCCTTGATAATGCCACTATTTCGCTGACTCGGGCTCCTGAAGCAAGAGTAAAAAGAAAGATAACTTTCTGAGTCAGATCCTTGAGAGGGCACGAATCATTGTCCAAGTTGGAGGCAAAATGGAGTTTATTGAAGATGTCGTTGGACAGATCAATCTGGAAGGCATACATTAGTGGTCTAGTCAAGGCCGATTTGCAAGTAGAAATCGTGTTGGCTGCCAAGCCCTGTCCGTGAAGGTGAATAAAGAAGGACATGCAAAAATCAATGGTGATTTCCGTAGGATTTTTGCCTTGACGAATGAGACCCATTTTCTCCAGGATGATTCGTATTGCCGTCGTGTGGATTCGGTCTTGTATTCCTCGAGGAAGTCTAGACTTTTCTTCAAGATCCCAAACCTTTTCTTCGCGGCTAGGGAGAGAAAATCATGAGATGAAGGTCCTTGATTTTCGATGATGAAGCGAAGACAGTCGACTTCTGTACTTGCTGGGAGAGTACTGGGCCCGGGAGAGGGATCAGCGTTGGCTGCAGCTCTAGGACCAGGGGGTACCAATTGCTCCAGGGCCACTTGGGAGCCACTAGGGCCGCTGTCCCTTTGAAGGTTCTCAGCTTGGAGAGGACTTTCAGCAGAAGGTTGGTGGGAGGGAACAGGTAGATCTTGGACCATCTGTTCCAGTCCAGTGACATGGCGTCCACTGCTTCTGCCTTGGGGTCCTCGGACGGGGCTACATATCGAGGAAGTTGATTATTGTCGCTCGTTGCGAAGAGATCGGTCTGAAGTTCTGGGACTTGGTGAGAGATGAAGGAGAATGATCTTGAGTCTAGAGACCATTCCGACTCTATCGGACTTGTCCGGGATAGAGCGTCCGCCGTCACGTTGCGGGATCCTTGTAGGTGAACTGCAGACAGGTGCCATTTCTTCTTCTCTGCCAGACGGAAGATTGTCAGAAGCACCTGATTATCTGGGGCGATTTTGAGCCTTGGCGATTGAGACATCGAACTACCACCATGTTGTCTAGGGATAGACGAATATGGATCGAGGGAGGCGGGGAGAGTTTCTTCAGCGTTAGAAGGACCGCCATGGCCTCCAAGATGTTGATGTGAAACGTCTTGAATAGGGGAGACCATGTGCCTTGAGCCTATTTTTGGTGGGAGTGACCTCCCCAACCCTCCAGCGAAGCATCCGTGTGGATGTTGAGTGATGGAGGTGGGTGTTGAAGAGGAATGGACCTTTTCAGGGCCTTTGCTTCCGACCACGGCTTGAGGAGCAGCCGAAGTCCGTTTGGGAGCCGTCTCTTGAGGTCTCTTCGAGCGATGGATGCGGAACGTCTCCAGACTCCCGCGGCATCCTTTAGCTGTGCACGTAGCACTGGGTTTGTCACTGAGGCGAGCTGTAGAGAGCCTAGAACTCGTTCCTGCTGACGTCTTGAGATCCGTTTGGATTTCAGCAGTCGCTTGACAGACCCTGCTATTTCCTTCCTTTTCTTCGGGGGATGGAAAGGCGGTGTGACTGAAGGTTCCACTGGGTTCTTAGCCATTGGAACCTTTGAGCTGGAGAGAGGCGAGATTTCTTTGCGTTTATCTTGAATCCCAGGTGTTCTAGGAACTGGGTGACTTTGTTGTAGGATTTTAAACAATCCTCGGGCGATGGAGCCCAGGCTAGCCAGTCATCGAGGTAGGCCATCACCTGGACGTCTCGGAGGCGCAGCTGTTGAACGATGGCATCTGCCAGCTTTGTGAAGATCCGAGGGGCCGCGTTGAGGCCGAAGGGCATGGCCCTGAAGGCGTAGCTTTTCCTTTGGAGTCGAAATCCTAGGTAGGAGGAAGCGTGGTGGTTCATTGGAACGTACCAATAGGCATCCGCCAGGTCTATGGAGACCGTGTAGGAACCCTGAGGCAGAGGGGTCCTTATTTGATGAAGAGTCAGCATCTTGAACTTGTTGTTCGCTATGAACTTGTTGAGGGGGGATAAGTCTAGAATGACACTGAGCTTGACGGAGTCCTTCTTGGGGACGCAAAACAGTCTCCCTTGGAACCTGGTTGACTTTACCCTCCTAATCACCTTCTTGTTCAAGAGATCTAGGACATATTCTTCAAGAAGGGGGGGGGGATTGTTGGAAGAATTGCTGGAAGGTTGGGGGTGGTTGAGTCCAACTCCAGCCTAGACCCTTGTCGACGATGCTGTGTGCCCAGGGATCGAAGGTCCGACGATCCTGGAATTGGCGGAGTCTTCCTCCCACCGGAAGCGCTTCATTGCTTTTGGTGTCCCGAGGGTTTACCACCTCGGCCGCTAGCTCCCTTTCCTCCTCTGCCTCTGGAGGGACGGCAAGATGCGTCTCTGCCTGCACCTCTGCTTGAGCCTCTACCTCTGGGACGAAAGGTAGTCGTCTGTTGCTCAAAGGCAGGGGTGAAAACCGGTGATTGGGACAAGACCGGTTGGGTGACCAGCTGAAAGGTCTGTTGTGGCTGAGCAGCCACTTGGGGAGTAGCGGGTCCCGGAAACTGCCGTCTCTGTTGACCTTGCTGGGGTTTCGGCTTGGAGGATCTCCTCTTAGGTTGAGGGCCGTCGTCCTGAGAGGATTTCCTCTTCTTCGACATGCCCCACTTGTGAAGAAGGTTCCTGTTCTCCGTGGCGGCCTTGTCGGTAATCTCTTTCACCAGATCACAGGGAAAGAGGTGCTTACCCCAGATGTTGGAGGAAATCAGCCTCCGGGGTTCGTGTCTCACTGTGGCACTTGAGAACACGAATTCACGACAGGGTCTCCGAGCCTTCGTGAAGCTGTATAGGTCCTTGACTACAGTCGCCAGATGCGTCTTGGCGAGCACCATGTAGTGGTCGGGGACTCTAGTGTCACCGGCCATGACGTCAAGCTGGACCTGGAGGGACATGGATGCGGCAAGCCTTTCTTTCATATCTTGTTCCCGACTAAGGAGGTGGTCATTAAGTTTCGGGAGGTCTTCGTTAAACTGACGTCCAGCAACGTCAGGATCTAGTTTTCCCACCACGAAGGTATGTTGGACATCCTTCCAGTGTCGAGCATCGTGGGGAGTGACCAGGGAGAAGGTTCTGCACTCCTCCAGTGCAGGGCAAGGTTTCCCTTCTTCCACTGCCCTGTGTACCGCTGCGAAGGCCTTTTCCATGAAGGGGAGGATCGCATCATCAGGTGCGACGTAGGTAGGGTGCTTCTTGCTCAATGCCGGAAGCTTTGAGCAGGTAAAACCCCTACTTTTAAGGGTGTTGGCCATCATAGCCTGGGCCTTCGGGAGATCGAACACTATCACCTCCTTAGCTTCGGTCTCTTCTTTAGAGGCAAGTTCGGATCAAAGCCGGACGTAACAGTCCGGGTAAGCCTCAAAACTTTGGAAGAACTCCACTTCTTCCAGGACAACCGAGCCGACCTTTTCACTGATGAAGATCCTGCCCGTTGCGATCGGCATATGCTCGGCATACCTCCAGGGGTTGGCGTGCGAGCATGCAGGGAGGTCATTAACCGAAATCCTTTTCGGCTCCTTGGAACTTCCCATGGTCCTGATGTATTCGTGTGTCTCACGGAGTTACTTGTCCATGATGGCTTCGAGCATCCGAAACATCTCCTGGGCGCTGGTTGGGATGGGGTCCGGGGTGGCGGAGGTAGACGGGAGTGATACTTCCGTCGGTGTAAGAGTTGGGGTGGTGGTGGAAGGCGGAGCGACCTCTTGCTCCAACCCAGCGTATTCCAGTTGGTCCTACTCAGTCCAATTCTTCGGCCATGCGGTTCCTCTCCGTTGTCTCCGACACTTCCGACATACGCTCCGCGTTGTCGGTATCCAGGCGACACTCGTGCATAGACTGAGCCTTGACAACATCGGGTTCCACCGTGATCTGGACGGTGGGGATCTGATCCTTGGGGACCACAGAGTCTGGGGATGCCTTTGGGAACAGTAAGGCCCTCAAGTCTTCGGTGGCAAGGTACGGTCCAGTGGCGTTCTTCTAGAAGCCACGCACCCATTTGCGTAGCTTCTCTCGAGAAGCGTCCCTAACCTCCGCTGAGGGAGGGTTATTGAACGCCTCGACCAGGCGTTCCTGGCAGACCGTACAGTTCAGTGGGTCCCAGAACTTCAGGTCACCTTTTTTGTTTGCACAAGGGCGTGAGTCCTACACGCCGTGTGCCCATAAAAGTGCGGGCGCTTCACTCCACAAAAGCCATGGTCGCACTTCATGTACTCCTCCTGTAAGAGAAAGAGGACGTGAGTATGGGGGAGTCATAAGGATGACTTCTATTTTAAGGTTAAGTTTTAAATGATTAATCTTTAACCTAATATTAAGTGGTAGAAACACTGTGACGTTCAGAGAGTGGGCGGAAAAGAAGGAGATAGACACATCCTCCGTGTAACCCGCCCGGCCGGTTACCGTAACCTTATCCGTAGGCAATTTGTTGTGACCGAGGACACAGGGCAGAATTCAACATAGCATGCCGTGAAGGCAGTGGGAATTCTAGTGGGGATTGCCAAGGATATAGAACTGGGACTGAGGCCACTCAGACCCTAGGATTGGGAACGTAGAAGATCCCATAGGGTAACGGTTTCCGGTAACCGGCCGTGCTAAGATACACGTAGCATGCTGGAAATCTGTGATATGCAAGAAGACAGCATGGTTACTAATGGAAGGGTAAGGCAATACCTATCCATTATGTAATCAAACCATCTGGTTGCGATGGAGGGCTATCAATATCAGATAATAGCTAGTAGAAGGGGGTGCAAGTCGCCTTGACGCCTCTGGAAGGCTCCGGCAGACCGCCGGAACGCCGGAAGCCGCTCCAGCAGAGTTTCTGGCATTAGGGAAGACAATATAGAAGTCAAGAGTAATACCAGGGTGGCGGCCGCCGGTACAGCGGCGGCACGCCGGCGGGGAGCGGCGTCTCCGGCAGCCGGAGGTTGCCGGACTGGTGACAGGAACAAGGATGGTAATAGCAGAACCGGACTGCCGGCAGCGGATGCCGGCACTCCAGGGGCCGGCCGGTGGACGGACGACTGAAGCTATGAGGAAATAGGGAAGGCCATCGGCTAGGCGCCGACGGCAGGCGAAAGTCCGGGGGACTGGCGTCCCAGAGGGCAAGGGATAAGTCACCAAGGTAGGAGGTGGGTATCACCGACAGTGGAGGCGGCAAGGGACCGGCACCAGGATAGTGAAAGAGACAGAAGGAGGGATGTAGGGGTCCGGCCACGGACCCCAAGACATCCCACCTGAGTTGGTGTACCCATGATAGAGGCTAGCCCTATCACCCAGAAGCAGGGGCCGCAGAGGACCGGGAGCTAAGGGAACCCAAGGGAGGGCAGGGAACACCCAAGAGGGGGGGAGAACCCCCGCAGACAGAACGCATCCGGTGGCTAACCCCATAGGACACTATGAAGGGTATATGTACCAGAGCGGGCTGCACACAGGAGCTCAAGGTAGCCCTATCACTCCACCCTAAGGAGGAGTTGTAGGACAGGGGACAGATGGGTATAGGCTAACCTAAGTAAAGGCTAGGCCATACAAGAGATAGGTGGGGAGGGGAGAAGAGAAGGGTCTTCTGTGGAGGAGGTTCTGTACCAGAGCGGCCACCAAGGAAGGGAGGACACTCCCTAGCCTTAGGTAAGGCAGCCTGTCTGAAAACGGTGCATGGGTATCGTTTCAGCAAGGTACAGAACTAACCCCTCCAAAACTTAACCTAGAGCAGGGACGTTACGCCCTGAACTAGGAAGGATGGAAGACGTATCGCTATTGCAGGAAAGGTCGGAGACCTAGCCCCAGCAATAGAGGAAGGACTAGCCGTTCCTCATTTTCGGACGCAACCCTAAGGGGGGATCATTCCCTTAGGGAGGACAGAGAAGCGATATAATACTCTGATATGAGCTTGATCCCCTTACGTGGTAGGGGGAGCAAGGCTACACAGAGGGGATGCCCTAAGGCAGGGGATGAAGGAAGCATATAGGGGTCCTACTTGTAGGTTAGGTTAGAAAGACACACTATCTAACCTGTCCCTTATATGGTCCCTGAAGGCGAAGACACTTGCATCACAGTCAATAGTATTGTAAAATAATGCCACTATCTTCATAAATAAACCTAGGATCACTGATAAATATCATGCATGAACACTGATATAGGCGCTCTGGCCTAGGGGCTATACTAGCCAACTGGTATGGGGTCAGTTGATGACCGATAATAAAGCGTCAAAACACGATATAAGAGTTCCTAGCTATGAAGACTAAATAACTAATAGTATCGATTAGTTAATGAGACCGGAAAACGCTGTTGAGGCTATCTAAATAAGGCATGCAAAACAACAGCGACGCCATAATATGGCCGGTCCGGTCGAGGCACAGCTCTGCCACAAAACATCAAATATCTCGAAAAGTAAAAGTTACTTTACGGTCAGAGCTTATTTAAACAATACTGGAACCTTGTACTCAACTTTCCAGAAGAAGGCGAGGCCGAGGGTAGAGACATGGCTAAGATGCAAGTCGATAAAGATCACACAGGGAAAAGTCCGACTAGTAAGGCAAGCCACTAAACGAAGGATGAGGACGGACGTGACGTCATTTAGCAATGGCGCCCGTTTGTTTACGTCTCGAGTACCAAAAGTAGCCACGGACAAGATTAGCCGTGGAACAGCTCCACAGCTATTCTCCGTCCCTCCATATCGAAGTGTTAACTCTGTATGGGGTCCCTCTTAATGAGAGAATGCCTTGATGAAGTCATTGAGCTTCAGCACGGCATTTCATTCCCGTGCTGAATCTTGGTGACGGGCAAGAGGGCTCTCGAACTTGGGGAAATTGCTCCCCCAGTTCGAATCTAAATTTCTCTCTTTCATCTTTTTCTTCCTCTTTATATGGCTTCAACCTTCTCCTAATATTATAAACTTTCCTTCATGTTGCTGTCCCAACCCTATGAGTAAAATTTCCCATATGTATGTGTATATATTTACATTTATATGTGTGTTTATTATTTTTTTTCTCTCTTTTTTATGGCATGGATGTTTCTACATCTGTTATTGCCACTTGGGCGGATGTTTATACATCCGGTATTGCTGCCTGCTTTGATGAATGGGAAAGGTGTCACGGTTGGGAGGTGTTTGTGCTCAAAGCTATATGTGAGAGTATTGGATGATCTCAGCCATCCCGAAGATGGTTTGGACCTTTTTGGCGGAACTATTCTCAAGTGTTGGGTCTTCGGAATCCAGGGGGATCCAACGCTTGGGGTAGGACTCTTGGCTTTTGGCCGGAAGCCCGTCATTACAGATATGGGGAGGATGATCCATAGTTTCTTGGTCTCAGTCCTAACAGGCGGGTTCAGCTTACACCTGTGCCTCTATATCTGTTTTGATGCTATCCTTCGGGTAGGGTATGGAGTGGACCATCTGGGAAGTATACTCTCACTGTGCCGGTAGTGGAGAGTGTAAATTTCCTTCCCAACATGTGATGCCTTAATGTTCTCAAGCAGGTAAATCAAACTTCAAAAAATCACTCTTCTCTCTTCTTTTTTATGATGGATTCTTGTGAAAATGACCCCACCTCCCCTGGATATGCTGACTCGCCCCCGGCACTGTTGACGACCTCTGGCAATTCATTTAAAGAAAACTCCATTGACGACGTAGGAACTAAAAAGGACTATTCTTTAAACACTCGGAAAAAGGGTAATTTGGGCAACACAGGAAAATTGAATGTCCTGCACATTACCCAAATCCCATTAGAAACTAATTATGATATGCTACATAAAATATTTGAGTGTTATGGATTAATAAAAGAAATTAGAATGAAACTTCAAGATGATAATTGGTAATCTTGGTTATCATTTAATTGTCATGAGGAAGCATTTAATGCAAGCCGTAATATTGTTGATATTAAAGTAGGTAATATGAGTGTTAAGGGTGCTCTGTGTGATGGGGCACCTAAAGATCTGGATGTCTGCAGACCAGCAGACTGGGCTGATAAAGATATAGAGGCAGATATGCCATCCCAAAGAAAGCCAAAACCACCAATGTGGCTTCTTGCTCAATCTGTAGGAGGTACGGAAAATTATTTCAAGGTCTGCAAATTTCTTCAGAGGAAGGTAGGTACGATCGCACCTGGAGATATATCTCGATTCGGTAAGAAAAGTTACCTGATAAAGGCCAAGTCATATACACAGTCTGTTATACTGTCCAATTTGAAGACAGTAAATGATGATATAAAATTGGACATCAAACCCCATCTAAACTTTAGCTATGGAAGGGGAGTGGTTTTTAATAGGGATGTGCATGAATTTACTGAAGAAGAGATATTGACTATGTGTCCTCTATCAGTGTGGAAAGTACATAAAGTACCTGGAACATCAATGATTGTTCTTACTTTCCAGGATGCCGATGTACCTTCCCACATAGACATAGAAAATGAAAGGATCAGAGTTCAACCTTTCTAGCAAAAGCCACTGCAATGTTATAATTGCTTTAAATTTGGACATCCTTCCAAAGTTTGCAATAGTGAAAGAATTTGTAATACTTGCTCCAATATTTACCATGGGGAATGTACATTTGAGGCAAGGTGCTTAAACTGCAACTCTAATCATAAATCTAATGATAGGAGCTGCCACTTTTATAAGTTAGAAGAGGCTGCCCTCAATAAATCAATTATTGAACATGTAAGCGTGGGGCATGCCAAGAGATTATTAAATAAATCTAACACTTATGCAAAGACATTAAAAACAGGAGAAAAAGTTCCTCGGGAATCATCTCGCCCACCTACTACTGTAGGTAGTTCTCGAAAAAGGAATTCACCATCTATTGATAAAGTGCTGCATAAGACAAGAATATCTCCTCCTAAAGATTTATCATTGAGTATCAACCTAAAGACATTGCCCACCACTATCAAACCTTTGTCCCCCATTACAAAGGATAGTACTAACCTCTCCCAGGCCATATCCTTGCCTGATTTAATGGAGATTCCACCTGACACCAAGTTATCAGGTGTACCTGTAGTGGGGAAGGTACAAAAACCTGGTAACTCACAACCTACTAATCGTAAAAGAGAGAGACCTCCATCTCTCTCACCCCCTTCCATAAGAAATACTAGAATTATGACATCAAATAAATAGGATGTTTTGTCTGTTGATGTTGCCGATCAACCAGAAGATAAATTAAATAAATCAGAAATTCAAGTTGAGGTCCTCCATCTCCCTCAACAAATAGATAAAAAAGATACAAAGAAAAACACCAACGTAAAATCCAACATAACAAGACCACCTCTGAAGAAACCTACAGGTAATAATGTTAGATTAAAAACTGCTAATGGGAAGACCTCATCCAAGATGTCTTCCAGAAATAATCCATAGTTTTCTCCTCCATTTTGCAATGGAACTGTCAGGGTTTGAGGGCGAAATATGAAGAACTTAAGCTCCTAATTCATGAACATTCCCCCATAATTGTATGTCTACAGGAAAGTATGCTTGATTCTAACACTCCTAGTCCTCGAGAGTATGTTAGCTATAGAACACCATATAATCAACAAGCAGGGAGCCATGGCGGAAGTCTCATGTACATTCGTCGAGATGCTCCCCAAATACCCATGTCTATACGTACAACCCTGCAGGCAGTTGTTGTACAAATTGATATAGGGAGAAAATATACAATATGCTCTCTGTACTTACCTCCAAATGATAATATTTTATATGATGATTTAGTAGAGGTCATTCAACAACTCCCTCAACCTTTTCTCTTACTGGGAGATATGAATGGTAGACATCCTTTATGGGGTGATATTTTAGCAAACACAAGGGGCAATATTATCTCATCAATTGTGGAGAATGAGGATGTGGGACTCCTTAATACAGGAGAGCCCACACACTTCCATGTTCAGACAGGTACTTTGTCATGCATTGACCTTTCAATTGCAAGCTCTAACTGCCTTCTTGATTTTGATTGGAGGACATTAGATGATTGGCATACTAGTGATCATGCACCAATCATTATAAACACCAATAAGGGTCCGCCTTTGCAAAGATCACCACGTTGGAATCTAGACAAGGCAGACTGGGTTAAATTTTCCGAGCTAAGTGAAATCGAAGGGAGAGCAGAACAGTTTGAAAGTGTTGATGATGCCATAGACCTACTGAATGGAACTCTTCATACAGCAGGAGTCAATTCAATTCCCAAAACAACAGGGTTATTCAAACGACGACCAGTCCCGTGGTGGTCTTCAGAACTAACTGCACTCCACAGAGCCACAAGAAGATCTTTAACACGATTGCGTAGACGCAGAACTGATGAGAATTTAACTATGTACAAGAAATGTAGAGCACAGTTCCGTCGTGCCATGAAAGAAGCAAGACGCCAGTCATGGATGTCTTTTGTTTCCTCCATTAACAGTAGAACACCACCATCTTCTGTGTGGAGGAAAGTAAAAAAGATAGCTGGCAAATTCACCCCCAACCCACCACCAGTGTTGAAGGTGAATGGCCAGTATGTAACTGAAGCAAATGAAGTTAGCAATGCCCTGGCTAATCATTTTTCAAATGTATCCAGCAAGTGTGAAGGAGCCCCTGGTCACCAGTATAGGAGCACTGAAGAAAAGAAAATTTTAAATTTTGCAACAAGAAGGGAAGAGTCGTATAATTTTCCTTTCACTGAAAGAGAATTTGATTCCGCACTTGCTCATTGCAACGATACAGCCCCTGGACCCGATGGAATTCCATATGCAATGATTAAACATGTCCATTTTAATACAAAGCTATTTATTTTAAGCATTATTAATAGAATATGGCATGATCATAGTTACCCAAGTGTTTGGGAACTAGCCATTATTTTAGCCTTTTTAAAACCCGGTAAAGACAAGTTTTTAGCAGCAAACTATCGTCCTATTGCATTGACATCTTGCTTATGTAAAATCATGGAGAAGATGGTCAATGCAAGGCTGATATGGTACCTTGAAAAGAAAGGTATTTTATCACCGATTCAATGTGGATTCCGAAAAATGCACTCAACGACTGATGTGTTGATACGACTTGAGTCTTCTATTTGTGAAGCCTTTGCTTCCAAACAGCACCATGTTACAGTATTTTTTGACCTCGAAAAGGCATATGATACCACATGGAGATATGGTATTCTTAAAACCATTCATGAATTGGGATTGAGAGGAGAGCTGCCACTATTTATTCAGGCATTTCTTTCACGTAGAGTTTTTCAAGTGAGAGTGGGGGAAACTCTATCAGAGAGTAAGTGCCAGGAAGAAGGAGTTCCTCAGGGTAGTGTGCTGAGTGTAACCCTTTTTTGCACTAGCAATTAATGGGATATCCTCAGCCATTCCCCAGGATGTTCTCTCAACATTATTTGTGGATGATCTCTCAATATCATTTGCTGGCACTAGAATGGCAATGGTTGAGAGAAAAATCCAACTCTCTATTGATAAAATTATCCAGTGGGCTGACATGAATGGATTTAAGTTCTCGACAAGTAAAACTACCATTGTCCATTTTTGTCGTATCCGGGGATTACATCCAGACCCGGATATATACATTAAAGGTCAACGGATACCATGTGTATCGGAAACCAAATTTTTAGGTTTGATATTTGACTGTAAACTTACATGGGTTTCTCACCTAAAAGCGCTAAAAGCTAAATGTGTTGAAGCTCTGAATATCTTAAAAGTATTGTCCCATACATCATGGGGGGCAGACCGCAATACTATTTTAAAATTATACAAGGCCTTGATTTTTTCCAAAATTAGTTATGGTTGTGAGGTATATTCTTCAGCCACCCCAAGCCGGTTAAAAATATTAGATTCGATACATCAGGCAGGTATTAGATTGTCTACTGGAGCTTTTAAAACCTCACCTATCCCAAGTCTCCTTGTTGATGCTGGAGAGTTACCTCTAGACCTTTACCGAATGTCTTCCATTCTTCGGTATTGGTTTAGATTGCAAAGACTCCCTAACTCTCTAGCCTTTCAGACTGCAAGCCTTGTAAGACAAGCATCATACTTTGAGTTGCACCCAAAATCTCCTCAACCTTATGGCTTTCGGGTGAAACGATTATTAAATAGTCTGGATATAATTAGAAATAAGGTACTTCCATTCAAGGTATCATCAACGCCTCCATGGAAGTTACCAGAGATATCTTTTTGTAAATATTTTATTGGAGATAAGAAGAATATGTCAGACATAGAAGCCAGGTCTCTTTTTAATGAACATGTTAAAGAACATAGAGGATCAACTTTTATCTATACTGATGGCTCCAAATCTGATGCTGGCGTTGGATTCGGAGTACATAGTAATGGTTTTAATTGTAGAGGTGCACTTCCTCTGACCGCTTCCATATTTACTGCCGAACTGTATGGCATATTAACCACTATTGAGAAAATAGCGTTGGAGAAGGAGGGTAATTTTACAATTTTTAGTGATGCAAGGAGTGTCCTTCAAGCTATGGAAGTTTTTAATTCTAATAACCCTCTAGTTTTAAAGATTTTAGAATGGCTTATCATTATTGGACGGAGAGGTATAACAGTTCAATTTTGTTGGGTTCCAGCACATGTAGGTGTGTCCGGGAATGAGAGGGCAGATTCACTGGCTAAGGAGGCTGCATCCGAGTTGCTGCCAAGAAGGTATCCCATTCCCTGTAATGATTTCTTACCTGACATCAAGAAATTGGTTTGCAATAAATGGCAACAGCAATGGGATAGTCAAGATGGCAATAAAATGAGGGAAGTAACAAATGACTTATCTCCTTGGAGGTATAATATGATGCCCCGAAAATGGGAGACGTCTCTTTGTCGTCTCCGTATTGGTCACACTCGGTTGACACATGAGTTTCTGCTGAAGGGCCAACACCAACCGTATTGTGACAACTGTTTAGTACCTCTAACAGTAAGGGATTTGTTGACCGAATGCCCCAATTACAACATCTTGCGGAATAGATATTTGTTTGAGGCTTGAGGTGAGGATGGCAGGTTCATCCTTGCCAAGATTCTTGGAAATGATGTGTCCTACCATGCAAGTGGCATTTTTAGATTTCTTTCAGAAGCAGGTCTTCTGAAAAATATTTAACTTTTATGACATTCAATATTTATGATTTTAATTGAATACTCTTTAATTTTTTATTTTATTTAATTTTTTACTTTTGTATACATAAATTAAATGTTACCGGCGTCAATGACCTTAGATGTCAGGATGCCTGAAAACTTTAAATCATTCATTCATTCTGTTTGGGGTGCAGATAGCTATGTGGCGCGTTAATACATGCGTCCCCTGTTGATATACGATGTCTTAAAGGGAAACCTTTAGGATACTCGCTCCAGAAGTTAGAATTCTGTGATAACCTGTGGTTAAATTCTCTGGGAATATCTTAGTAGTTATATACCCAAGGAAGCTACCAAAAAGGAACCTTCCATCAGGACGCCATGGCTTGAGCCCCAAAAAATCATTTGACAATGGAGTAGGCAACTTCTCCATTCATGATACTAATATAGCTAAGGGTGCTGTAGTTTACAAAAAGTGTGAGGGCGATAGGATCGCCCTTCCTTATAAAGCTAGGTCAGAACTTCCTATAAGTACGGGTATTGAACGATCTTAAAAACTTACGCTATTCAGCCCAGAACGTCTATAAGTAAAGAAAGGTATTTAATACTATTAGAATAGTATGCTATTCAGCCAAAGAAACTCTATATGTACAGTTATTGAACAATCTTAGAATAGTACAACATTCAGCCTAGAACATCCTATAAGCAGAGGTATTGAATGCTCTTAGAATGGTACACCATTCTTCCCCACAGTTACTGGGGTAATTACTCATACTTCTTACTATTGGCCTGTACCCCCAAATGGCTTTTTTTTCATTTTTCATAGTTGTACCCAATTTCATTTACTCTGTGATGAATGGCCTTCCTCGTACTATTACAGCTCTAAATATCAAACACTTAACAATTCCTAGAAATTGGAACTAATCTATTTTAGCTATAGTTTCATTGACTCTCTTAAATGTAAAGATTGAATGAAGCGTATTAATTTAGGACTCAATTACATAAGTGCTCTTCCTCATCATTATCATCAATTAAGGTGGGCTACACATATTTCAAAAGTGTTTCTAAGTATAGAATATAAGAAAATGAGTTTGAGAGATAATGACTGCATAAAATATTTAGCATGCAACAGCCTGGTTTAGAGTTTGCTATGCAGTCCAGGGTATTGTCTGCAATAGATCTGGTTAGAGTTTATCATGTAATCCAGGGTACTGTTTGTAACAGCCCAGTTTAGAGCTTACCATGCAGTCCAGTGTACTGTGTCTACAGCCAAGGATACTGTTTCTAACAGCACAGTTTTAGCTTACCACAAAATTCTTGGTGCAGTCTGTAATAACCAGATTTAAAGCTTATCACTCAGTCCAGGGTACTGTCAGTAAAACACAGTTAAGGGTACTATGTGTATCAGTCCAGATTTGAGCTTACCACACAGTCCATGGTACTCTCTGTAACAGCATTCTTTATACCTTACCACAGAGTCCAGGGTACTGTCAGTAACAATTCCGTTTAGAGCTTCACCATTCCTACAGAACAATAAAACATTAATTTGTGGGCTCAATACATGTCGTCTTGATGGAAGTTCCTCAATGACAGCATTCTAAATGGGATATTTTTGTGAGTGATATACCAGAGAATTTTATCTGAAGAGGTATCACAGAGTTCTAACCTCTGGAGTGAATATCCCAAGAGATATCGTGTATACACCAGAGACGTGTTTAGAACAAGCCACAGCTATCCTTCCTTAAATAGAGTTAACCTAGTCTCGAAGGATATTATTATTATTATTATTATTATTATTATTATTATTTGCTAAGCTACAACCCTATTTGGAAAATGCAGGATGCTATAAGCCCGAGGGGCCCCAACAGAGAAAATAGCCCAGTGAGGAAAGGAAACAAGGGAAAATAGAATATTTTAAGAAGAGTAACAACATTAAAATAAATTTTTCCTATATAAACAATAAAAACTTAAACAAAACAAGAGGAAGAGAAATTAAATAGAAAAACTGTGCCCGAGTGTACCCTCAAGTAGGAGAACTCTAACCCAAGACAGTGGAAGACCATGGTACAGATGTTATGACACTACCCAAGACTAGAGAATAATGGTTTGATTTTGAAGTGTCCACCTAGAAGAGCTGCTTACCATAGCTAAAGAGTCTCTTCTACCCTTACCAAGAGGAAAGTATCCACTGAACAATCACAGCACAGTAATTAGCCCTTTGAACGAAGAATTGTTTGGTAATCTCAGTGTTGTCTGGTGTGTGAGGACAGAAGAGAATCTGTAAAGAATATGCTAGACTATTCGGTGTATGTGTAGGCAAAGGGAAAGTGAACCGTAACCAGAGAGAAGGCTGCAATGTAGTACTGTCTGGCCAACCAAAGGATGCCATAACTCTCCAGTGGTAGTATCTTAACAGGTGGCTGGGGTAGAATTGGATACGTGGGCAAAAGAGCGGTTACAAGTCCTGATCCAAGTGTACTACAACTAACATGTTTCTTGTAAAACCATTCCTTTTTGCAGACGCCATCTTGACTGTTACTTGGAGTTTTTCTGATTGTTTTCATACCTTTTTGAGTGATTATGCGATCATGGATGCTTCAGCTTCTTCCTCATCGACTAAGTTGAGTACCTTTTTCTTGTGTGCTGGAGAATTTTGCGTCTCAACCTATTTTTATTTAATGTGCATGCTTTTTATTGTCTGTGGATGGCGCGCAATTGGCGCCGGCGCATCATGTATCCAAATCGCTCAGTAGTGCTTAGTTATCTAGTCATATTATTGTAGGAATGTGGTTTATATTATTCTTTTACAACTGTGGTATGATTATGGGGTATCCCCCCTTTTTACTAGTGTTTCCATTTGTATATTTTATCAGTCTTGACTTAGGCTAACTCTATCCTGGCCGGCACCATCGCTTTCTTTCACCTAATCTTTCTGATTTCAAGAGGTTGCCCATCTTCCCATGCTGTTGATTCATCAGAGCAGGGAGCTGCAGTCCTGAAGGTCCCTCTGTGAGTTGGATAGTGTTTTACAGTTGTCCTAAGGCAACTATCTTCACTTTCCACTGAGCCTGCATGTTTGGCCAGGCGGCACAGGTCATGGGAACTTGTTCTCTGTGTCTACCTGTCTATTCATTGGAATTCACTACTCCTGTTTTAATGCTGTCAGGTAGACACCCGCTTTGTGCTGCCTTACCCATTCTTAGGCTTTCCTTCTTAGATTTTGGTAGGCTAATGGCTTGTTGTGAGGACTTGTCCTCTGTGCCCTATTACTGTACAACCTTTAAGATACCATTTTTGTTCTAATGCGGCAGTTAGGCCTTCCTGTCCTGCCACCTCACCAATTTCTGAGTCTCCCATCATCCCTTCCTTGTACCTTCTGGTGCATCTACCTGCTGTGGAACTTTCTTCCATTCCCAGTCCAGTTCCCTGGTGACTGAAGTACCCTTCATTGCCAATTTTGGATGGGATAGGTTGTAGGCTATCTAGCCTGGACCTAGGTGAATGAAATTTTTCCTTCCCTGGATTAACTCTCTCTGCCACCTTAGAGACCACTCCTGGGTGGTTTTGCTGCCCCTTCCCCTTCCTGGTTAGGCCATATCCTTACTGTACTAAGAACTACAGTTCCTTTTGTCTAGTCTTCTTACCCTACCATTTGAGTTTTTCCTCACCCACTAGGTGGGCTAGGCTTGCCTGCACAGTATTTCCTATGGCCTAACCCTATTAAGGCGGAGAGCTGGTACCCCTTGAGGTTCTCCTCTGCTACCTTAGCAGTTGCCTGTTCTTTGACTGAAGCTCTTCATCCTGGGCTATGTACCTCTTGCTGCAGAGCCCTGACTCCATTGCCTGGTTAGTCTATCATGGCAGAAGTGTCGCCTCCTGTCCCTGCTTTCAGTTTTGTCAGCTTGGGTTCTTCTAGCATTGGATATGAGTTGGCTATGGGGGCATTCCCTCTGCTATCTTAGCTGCAGCCTTAGATTGGTCATCTACTCCTCTTTCCTCTCTTCCATACCTGAGGAATATTATCCTCGGAAGTTGGTCGATTGGATCCTGCCTGGTTGTCAGGATGTCTTCTGAATTTTTAATTCTTGGCATTCTGGTCATTCTGTACAGTTCTCATTATCTTACTGGCTAAAACCCACCTCTTTTCATGAGTAAATGATAAAGACCAGGTCTTGGCAGGTTTCCTTGTTTGTTGCCTTTCATTCCTGTACCTCTACCCCTGATTGGGGACTCTTCCTTACGAGATTATACCCTCTCTCCTTGTCGACTGGACAATGCCTCTGCTGCGTTCTGTCGACATGCTTAGGCTGTTGAAAGGGTTAATAGAAATAGCTACCGCATTAGACCCGGCTACTGAAGCTTTGCTGACTTATGCAGAAAGATAAGTGAATTTGCACCTTAGGTTGTGTAGTAGACTGACTTTGGGGGTACTGGTATTCCTTTGATATGACCCTTTCCTCCGTATTTCTACCACACTGTCATTGATAGTTTTTCATAAATCTCAGGTGATTTTTGAGCTGTTTGGCATAATTCTCCATTGATTTGTAGCCTTAGCCATATTATTTTTGGTAGGAATGTTTATTCTAGAAATATGTTTAAGCAATTTTTTTCTGTATAAATTTCATATCTGCTTAGTCTAAGATTGAAAATTTATTAATGATTTGTACTCATAGAAATTTTTCCTTCTTTAGAGGTTGCTGATGAAATGGAGTGTTCAACGGTAATCTGTACCAGGCAGGTCAAGTTGCCCTGTGGCCACAAGACTTACCGGAAACATGCGGACTCTCATGTTTCCAAAGAGTCTCTTATGATTTGGGAACCTACAAACTGCCAGGTGTGCAAGGACCTCATAGACATTGGCTTCCATGCCACCTACGTCCCCAAAAATGTGAAAGCGCCAAGTCAAAAGACTATTTGTCACTGAGTTAGAGGATTCCAGAAAACCTCTCAACAAGGTGCCCCTTACCTTTCTTCCACCGAACTTAAGAACCTCCTCTTTCACAAGGTTTTTGGTCACCATTTACCAACGTTTCAACTCCCGCCGGTACCATTGGAGCATTGCGGATGATTAAGTTACGGACACTCTACAAGAGATGAGACTAGATACCGAAAACATGTTGACAACTTTTTCTGTGACGTCAGAGAGGGAGAAGATGCTGCTGATCACGGAAGCCTCTGGTGAGTTACTAGATGTATATAAGGTGAGTGCGGTTACTAGTGCTTCTTCGGCTCATTCACCCATCCCCATATCTAAGGCCCCAGCATCTACTTCGACCCCTGTTCCTATACCTTTGTTTCCAGGTCAAATGTAATTTATGTCCTCAATGAAAGCTTTCATGGAAAATTTACATGCCAAACATACATGCGCTCAAACGTCCCTAAAGGCGAAAATAAAAGCTTTACAAAAGGCACCTACTTCTATGGCTCCAACAGCGTTGAGCCTGCCTGAATGCTCAGTTAAGAGCTTTATGCTGAGCATTATGCTGAGCATATGGCTTTAAGTGAAGGGTACCTCCACATCGGAAAAGGTTCGGGTTCTATGCCGGTCTCTGACTTAGAATTATTCCCCTTGACTGATAGTTATCCTTACTGTTATGTTAGGCTTAACTTGAAAGTGTCTCTTAGGGATAATAGGATCCCTAAGGAAACAATCACCCTGGACCACAGCAAAGTTCAGTTTCTTTTGGCTTAGGAGCTAAAAACAGCCGAATTTACTATTACCTACTTTCTTCTTTAGGCAGGAAGCAGGCCACCATTGCTGCTCCTAAGGATTCTGTCTTTCCCTTCACCTCTAAAAGCTTAGAGGCTCTAAAGAAAGCGGAGGGTAAACGATTGCCGGTGCTATGAGTACAAACCTGTCCCTTTAGCCCTTCCTTATTATTCGGACAGTTAGGAAGATTTCCAACACACTCACTGTTGGTAAACTAGATAAGAGCATTGGAGACAAGCAGTTTACTGCAAAACTAGAATTCCTGAATCCCTATTAAAGGAAGATCTGGAAGCTAAAGAAAGACTGTCTGCATCTTTATCCTTCCAATCTTATTTTGAGATGCTAATTGGGAAATATTCCAAATCTGATCTCTTCACGGTCTTGGCAAAAACCCACCTGGCCACTTTCCATAGAGATGTCCATGCTTTCTTCTTAGCCAGAAAAGCATGTAGAGAACATGTCTAGCTGCAGCGACTATAAGGCATGAACCTAAAAAGTTGATTGACTCCAACATTAAGGGGAAAGACCTTTTCCCCCAAGAAATTGGTTAAATAAGTCATATACAGGGTGGCCCAGGGAAATAGGAGCCTTATACAAAAGTGGGGTATGTCCTCTAAAAGGAAATTTACACCCAGAGAAGGACCTCAACTTAAGGGGAAGAAGCCTAGAAGACACTTTAAGGGAAGGAAATCCTTTCCTGTTACGACAGCTTCAGTTTCTGCCATTCCCCAGACTAAGTACACAGTTCCCCAGCAGTATGTATCACAGTCTCCAGCATTCAACCTTGTGTATGAGAGAGCCACCGATACATTTCACCCTGTCAGAGCTCAAAAGAAGAGCACCAGTGGCAGGGGAAGGTCCGGAAAGGGCGGTCAGTCTAGAGGCCGAGGAAGTAGAGGCAACACAGTTAAAGAAGCAGGTCCTTCACAACAAAAATTATGAGCTACCGGAAGTGGGAGGACTTTACCTTTTCAGGGATCGATGGGTGTTGAAATTCCTACAGTCTCTGGGCTTTCAGATCAACATTGAAAAGTCTTGGTGGTCTCCTGCTCACGAATCCTAGTGCTAGGACTTCACTGGAATCTAAAGTCACACTCCCTCTCTCTACCACAAGGTAAGAGAAAGGAAATATCACAATCTGTCAGGTGCCTACTTTGCTCAAGAGTACTCACCAGGTGACAACAGGAAAGAGTCTTCGGTTCACTGCGGTTTGCAGCCGTGATGAACCAAATCTGTAAAGCAAAACTTAAAGATGCCAACAGAGTCTGGAAAAGAAAGGCATCAAATGGTCACAGATCTTCATCACAAAACCCCGGTCTTGCTGCAAAAGCATCTCAAGCACTGGTCCACTGCCAAGAATTTATCGTCACACGTCCCTTTGCAGTATCCTTCTTCTTCCGTGACAATTCACACGGATGCCTCAGAACAAGGTTGAAGGACATTCCCTTTCCAAGAAAATACAGGACTGGTGTTGTCACTTTCCAGAAATTTCATATCAATATTTTGGAAACTATGGCATTGTTTCTGACTCTAAAAAGACTGAACCTGAATACGAAATCACGCCTCAAATTAGTCATCGACAGCAGGACTATACTCCACTGTGTCAACAGAGAGGGCTCCAGGTCTCCTCAGATCAACCATGTGATTCTAGCCATCCTCACTTTAGCAAAGCAGATGAACTGGCATCTCTCAGCAGTTCACCTAGAAGGGATTTGTCATGTGACGGCGGACGCCCTGTCAAGATCCAATCCTTTGGAAAAAGAATTGTTTCTGAACACAAAATCATATTGCTTCATTCTAGAGCAAGTCCCACACTGCAATTAGATCTTTTTGAGATGAGCTTCAACAAGAAGCATCCCCGGTATGTAGCACCAAATTTAAATCCGGAAGAAACAGGAATTGATGCGATGGCCCTGGATTGAAACCAGCGGTCTCACATCTACCTATTTCTACCATTCAACCTTCCAATAAAACTCCTGAACAAGATGCGGACTTTCAAGGGAACAGTGGCTCCCAAGTAGCTCAATAGCAATTGGTATCCTCTTGTTCTGGAACTCAAACCTCTCCAGACCCCTCAACCATCTCCAGTGCTGTCTCGGATGTTCAACAGAAGACTGTCTTTGCTTCCTCTTGAATAATGAAAACCCTTCAGCTTATGATTTTCTCACCCTAGCGGCTCAAAGAAAGTTTGGAGTTGCAAAGAACTGACTTCATAGAAGAGTACAAGTCCAATACCACGAAACGACAATACTTGTCTTCATGGAAAAATCGGTTGCCTATGTGAAGTCATCATCCCTCTTCTATTACTATGGACTTCTGCATTTTTCTTTATTTTATTGCACGATCAAGGTCTGGCCTCTACAACTATTGCCTCATGTAAGTCGGCCCTAACTAGACCCATTGCTTATGCTTTTGATGTTAAACTCAATAGCAAGCTGTTCAATTTGATTCCCAAGGCTTGTGCTAAACTGGAACGTAATGCTCATCCAAAGGTTATTTCATGGTCATTATATACGGTCTTGCACTTCGCCCCTTCGATAGATTACGCCACTACCTCTCTGTGGAATCTTACTCAAAAGACTATTCTTGCTTGCTATTGCTTCTGGTGCTAGAGTCAGTGAGATTGTGGTCCTTTCAAGAGATGATGGCCTCATCGAATTCTCGGAATCGGGGAAGGTAAATCTTTATCCTGCATTCTTGAGGAAAATGAACCCCACAAAACGCTGGTGGCCCTGGAAGATTGTTCCGCTACAGGATATTCCAGGCCTACCTGTTAAAGAGTCGGGCCTTTAAAGGTGGTTAACTTTTTAAAGGGGAAACTACAGAATCTAATCTTTCTCTGAAACAACAATGATCCAATCTCACCTATTTCATCAGAAGGGCTGACCCTGATAGTTTAACATTGGGTCATGACCGTAGGGAAGTTGCCTCTTCCATATTTTTTTTCCAATCTATGTCCTTTGAAGACTGCTAGGCTTACACAGGATGGAAATTTTCAAGAGTGTTCTTCAAACATTACTTATGTCCATTGGAAGAGATAAAACACTTTGTGGTGGTCTCTGGTAGTGTGATTAAACCCACTTCTTAAGTGTTGTTCATGAACTCTTATAGACTGTTTAGTTCGGACCTCTCAGTCTGCATTGTGCAAGGGATTTAATGTTTTTCTTCTCAATGTACTATTTAATAATTGCAAAGAGTCATAGGTGATATTTTCCTTTTATATTATGAGTGTTTCTATTTTACTACTCTGTTACATAATTTTGTGGTCTGAAAACTTCGGTTTTCTCCACATGTATACTGTATATAATGTTGCATTGATTACTGTTACACCTATGAATCTTTAGAAATGATAAAAGATTACTGTTCTTTTTGTGTTTACTTTCATTGGACCTACTGTTCAAAATAAAAGCACTTTACCTCAAATTCTTTACCCTCCTCTAGACTTTGGTCTGATCGTCTACTAGAGACAAAGATCTTATTCACAGTGAGTGGGACTGTGTTATTGATTTCCTTTGCTCCTACCATCTTACAAACATATCGCTTGTGATCATAGCTTGGTACTTTAGTTACCAATGCTAAGGGAAATATGGTTATGTCTATGAGAGGTAAAAGGTTAAAACTTTCCTGGCCACAACTGAGAATGATAATTCTCTGGTACACTTCCCCCAAGATGACATGGCTCGAGCCCAAAACACAGATTTTGACAAAGAAAAAATCTATTTTTGAGTGAGATAGCCATGTCGTCCTGATGGCCCAACCGTGACTTTTATCCCCTCCCAATTCTCATTGTTAGGCCTTGCGTCATGCAATGGCTGCTCCTGGAATGGTTTTACAGGAGTCGCATTAGTTGTAGTACACTGGTATAAGGAGTTGTAACAGCTCTCTCGTCCATGTATCCAATCTGATCCCATATCTTTCAAGACAGGGTTAACTCTATTCGGGGAAGGATAGCCATAGCTTGTTCGAAACACGTCCCTGGTGTTTATACTTTATCTCTCAGGATATTTTCTCTGGAGGTTGAATTCTGTGATACCTCTTATTATTATTATTATTATTATTATCATTATTATTATTATTATTATTGTGGAGGATTTATTTTTGTTTTATTTTAATTTTTGTTTTTTGCCAAATCCAGAGAGAGAGAGAGAGAGAGAGAGAGAGAGAGAGAGAGAGAGAGAGAGAGAGAGAGAGAGAGAGAGTGGTAGTTAGAGAATGATTGTTTGTGGTGGGAAAGACTGTCGGTATATTTGAGGTTGTTTGTTTATGTTTTTAGCTAGGTTACGACAGTGGTGAATGTTTCGGAGCGAATGCTTTTTTTGATTGACTGCGTCCTGAGTCAGTTGTGTGAACGCTGGATTTATTATTTTTCTTTACCAGCGAGGAAGTGATTATTGATTTTCTGAGCCGTGATTCCTCCTTTGGAGAGGTTTTCTTAGAATGTAAAATTGTTTGTTGACGACTTGGCCCGTAACAGAACTTGATAGGACTGCTCAGATTGATTTACTTGTTGACGACCTGGACCGAATGAACTTCCGATTACTGTTTTGAGGATTGCTGATGATGATGATGATGATGATGATGATGATGATGGTGATGACCCCGATCAGGGAATTAAATTAGCTGTGGCAAATTGCCGCCCGATAGACTGTTTAGCACAAAGCTGTGACAGTGGTAGTTTGCCATAAAAGACAGTTGGCAGTGTGTGGCGACAGTGTTGGTGTCGCAATATCTATAAACACATATTTTGAGTTGGTGTGCGCGTAAATTTTAAGATTTGTTAGGTTTTTTCGCTTTATTTGAATGATGTTTTGTTTGTTTGTATGTTTAGTGTAAGTTTTGTTAGTGCTTTATTGGTTTTTGAGGGTTTAATTGATTGTGGAAGTTATTTTTAATAATTTTAGTTTGTAAGAAATATAGTTCTAAGGATATGTTTTTGTTTATTTCGTCCTTTTGTCTAAAAGTCTGGTTTTAGATAACGTAAGGGGAAAGTTTGTGTTGAGGAGACAATTGTCTGTTTAGTGTGATTCAAGGGTGTGGGGGTTGTCCTTGCAACATCCCGCCACATTATTTTGGCGCCCAAACAGGGACTGCCGAGGTGGGATTGAAGCTGGACTCTTAGACGAAGGACTGATAGGATAAGATATTAGATATAAGGTTGATGAAAAATGGAGGAGCAGTTGAGGGTTTTGAAGGAGGAATTGCGGCTGAGTAAGGAGCGTGAGGAGAAATTGTTGCAAGAGAATAAGTGGTTAAGGTGTGAGAATGAGGAGATGCATAGGAACTGGGGGAAATTCAGGGAACTGTAGAGAAAGTGGAAGAATGTTTTGAGATGAGGATGAAAGAGAATGAGGAACGGATGGAGAACCGATTGGAAGCTATGATGGGGCAAGTCATGGGGATGATGAAAACTATAATGGGTGAAGGTGCAGTCGTAGGAGTTAAGCTGAAATTTGAACATTCTACAATGGTAGTTAGGAAAACTCTTCAACACAATTCACCAAATTTATTATAAACATTTCAGAGAAGTAAAAATGCTATAAATTGTCTATTCCAATTGCTTGAAGGTGGTTATATCTAGGGGTAATTTCCAAACTACTTTCAGCTTTTCCAACCTCACCTATATAAACAACAAAAAGGAATATATCAAGATATAATAAAAGAAAGGAAAATATATAAATTCAATTTGAATAAAGTATATATGAATAAATCGTAAATTGCATATATAATCTATATAAACCTAATAAGCAATTACCGATAATGTTGGAAGTGCTCGCCAAAGTAAGAAACCGGGAATTTATCCTCGGACTAAGCCACTTCAATTAAACATATGGATAAATGATATCCTGGAAAATGAAATACATTCCGACATCAAACAATATCCTGAAGCTATAAATATAAGCAATATAATTTTGTATAATGTATTCACTATAACATTCATCCTTCGAATTAAATCTAATATAAAGTCTTACCAATAATATAAATACGAAAGATGAACGCAAGCTGATAACCCAGGACGACCTAGCTTCACCAATTATACCTAAGCAAAAGTACTGTAGAAATATAACAAATCAATATAGGAGCTAATATCAAAATTAGTTTAATAGTACACAATATATATATATCTATCAGAGAGGAAGGAATTTATTTTTATATTGGTGCTTTGAAGGCTTAAGGCAACGGATAATGATTACCATAATACATTACGAAACCCCTAACAATGCTTGGTTCTCACCTTTATCCATGCAAGCTATGAGACGAGTCGAATGCCCTCGAAGTTTAAAGTTTTCATGCCGAAGGAAGCTCAGAGTCCAAATTAAGGGAAGTTAGTTCATGTTGAATAACTTCGTCAATGCGGAAACACTTTAATCTCTCAACTCAAACATGGTTCGGTAAAATAGCAGCACAGCACAAATTCAATGATAAAAATCTTGTAGCACGAATCCAGCAGCTCAAATCTTCGTGCCCAATTACTGCCAGTGAAGATATGGACGGTATGGTTTGCTAGGCAAGACTGACTTGGGTATATCCATGAACCTCCCAAGTAAAGAGAAAATGGCGTGATTAGAAGGCTTGTTAGTTAATTACTTAGCTCGTAGTAAGCAAGCAGGACTTAGATGGTACCAAGCATATAAATGTAATTTAACTAGTTATTTTAATAGTTTAAGAGAAAAGTCCTCCTTACTTCAATAAATACATATATACATATACTAATAAACAAAGGTAAGAAACTTTAATTTCCGTTTAGTCCACGGAAGAGGATGAAGATTTTTTAAAGGTAAAAAATCTTCATCGCTGTAAATGAACATATGAAATTAGAGCAACATTTTTCTTGTTCTTTCCTCACTTATCGTAGCAGCTTTTCTTTTAGGCCGCGAGGAAATTTTCTTTCTAACAGCACCAGGAACATCCTTAGTATCAGTAATACAAACTATATCATCAGTAGTATTACTCTTAAGGAAAGGAATCATTTGACTTACATGTAATTTAGTAATCTTTTTAGTTTTCCCTTTCAGTACAGTTACTTGGGTCACCTCTCCCAAATCATTACTTACAACTTCGCGAACTAATCCTAGGGGATAATTACTCCTTTTAGTATGTTCCTCCTTCACAAGAACTACATCTCCTGGCTTTATCAATGCATGTGAAACCGGACGATACCTGTCCTTTCGGTCAATAGCTTGATATAATAAATTACCTAAAAATTCATTATGATAAATATTATTAAGATTTTCTTTAACCTTGCACAACCCCTGGTAACTCCTCTCTATGTCGATGGAATCAAAATCTGGATCCTGTGGAATGCTCTGCAATTCAGGAATCAAATTTAAGGAAGACAGCTCATACCCTCTGATCAAATGTTCAGGGGTGATTGGTTCAGGAAGAGAATCTTTACTATCATTTCTAACAACTTCCTTAAAAGCTATGGGATGTCTATTAGCGAGATGGATCACATTACCTAGCCTACTAAAAATTCAAAATCCGAATAGGATAAAATGTTATTCTTTATTGCTCCAAAAATTAACCTTTTTACCATTTTAACGCACACCTCAACCATAGATCCCAACTGACTAGCACCTTTGGAATATTGTTGAAAGGAAAGAGGGGCAACATTATTTTCTTCAAAATAAAGCAGAGTTTCTGGATCCCTGATAAATGAGGTAATAATATTAGCTCCGGCTACAAGCTGCGATCCCTGATCACTAATGCACAACTGAGGGATCCCATACTCCAAGCAATGCATCTGAAAAGCTCTTAAAAATTCACTTGCATTTAAACTTTTAACTATCTTCATATTAATTGCTCTAGACCACATACAAGTCAAACATAATAACCATACTTTATGTGTCCCACCACTAACTTTAACTGAAAATGGACCAAGATAATCTATAAATATATTGGCAAAAGGTACATTAGGTGGATTACAACGGAAATCTCTATAGGAATTCTGATTAAGTTTAATGCTACGACTATTGAACCGACGGCAATGAATACACTGCTTCAAAGCTTTCTTAACAGTAGAAAAATGTTTGGGTATGAAATCATTTTTTCTTAATTCGGTCAATACGGCATAACTACCAGAATGAAGTAATTTATCATGAGCATTCATTATAATAAGTCTTGTGAGATAACTATCATTAGGCAGTAGAATGGGAAATTTGCTATCTTTGTTTAAATACCACTTCTTAAATTTACTTCTTACTCTAAGCAAACCTTGCTCATCAAAAAATATGTTAAACTTGGTCACAATAGAAGGAATGTCTTTAATAGGCACATTAACTTGACTGAAATATTCAAAAACTTCAGAAAAATATTTCTTCTGCTCAAAAGATATCAATAAATTAATGGCTTGAGCAAAGTACGGAGTACTAGAATCGTCATTATCACACTTCAACCCTGCTCTAACTTTCCATTTCTGGACACACATCAAAACTCTCCGATATACTAGCACTAGTCTCCTAAAAGTGGAAAACTTGTTAATATCAATGAGAGGCTCCGCACTGGACAAAAGCACAGAAAGACCATGGGAACAATTGCTCTCTTCACCCATTTCAAATGCTGGTATTATGACCGATAGCTCTGGAATATTGGCTTCATCCAAACTAGGTCCTGAAAAATAATTTGAATTCATAAGCTGATTATACGACACACATCTTGTCACCAAATCTGCAGGATTTGCCTTACCAGAAACAAATTTAAAAGTAACAGGAAACATTTCACACTTTCTCTGAATATTATGAATCCTGTTGCGAACAAATGTTGTGTGTTTATTCATTTTATCTAGTTTAGATGAAGATGTATTAAGCCAATGTAAAGCACAAATGGAATCTGTATATAAAGTCATATTCACAATCTGTAGAGGCTTCATGCAATGTGACCCAGACAAGTCACTTAAAATTTCCATAGCACATTCTACTCCTACACTTATTGCATATAACTCAAGGGCTGGCATCGACTTGCCATCTAGCTGTTTATTAACTAGTCTATTCTTGGCATGAATGAAGCTAAGCTTATTAGTTTCATTATGAAGCAGATAAAGGACACATCCATATATATAACGACTGGCATCAGTAAACACTACAATACTATATTTACCATTACGAGGACCAACAGATCTAGAAATAAGTAAAGGTGCTGCTCTGTTACACTGCTTTGAAATATTTTGCCATTCCTTCTGCAGCTCCTAAGATAGTATTTGGTCCCATCCAAGTTTCTTTCGACACTGTAATTTATGCATAAATAATCTACACCTGTTAAATAATGGCATATTAAATCCAAAGATATCTAACTGGGAAACAATAGTTTGCAATATGGACCTTTTAGTCTTAGCTTCAGCATTTAGATTAATGGGCTTTGTAAATATCTCATCAGAGTACCTATCCCATGTTAGACCGAACAGTTTATTTAATTCAGGAGTGACTACTTTATTCTCTACATCAATTTCATCCTGTAAATCCCTATCATTAGTGACAATCTGTTGAACCTTGAAATTGTATGGCTCAAAAATAAATGGAATCTGTTTATAAGCCCAATATAAACTCTCTGAATCATTGAAAGTGACAGCTCCATTATCCATCGTCGTCGTCGGCGCCCACTCGTGTCCGAGTATTGGGTTCTGTCGTTAGCCATCAGCATCCTATCTATGGGGTGGGTGCTTATGCCTGATGTGGCTGTTAAGTCCTAGTCTGTGGTGGAAGAGTCGCGGACAGTGTTCACAAGGGAGGGTAGGTGGTGGGCGGGGCTGTTCTAATCGCTTTCTCCTCCTTCTCTTCCTAGCCTCCTCATTTTGTCTCCTCCTCTCCTCGAAGTCCACGGTGCCATGGTGTACTGTACTCCTCCAGGTTTTCCTGTCCCTGGCTGTTTCTTCCCATGAGGAAGGATCGATGTCAGTTAGAGCCAGGGTGCGCTTTAGTTGATATTTATAGCGCATTTTCGGGGCTCCTCGTGGTCTGGTGCCCTGGGTCAGTTCTCCGTAGAATATTTTCTTTGGGAGCCTAGATGGATCCATCCTATGCACGTGTCCTATCCAGCGGAGGCGGTGGTGGATGATGGTGGCCTCCACGCTGGTCAGCGAGGCACGTTCTAAGACTTCAATGTTGGTGGTGTGGCTCTCCCAGGGGATTTTCAAGATCTGCCTCAGTTTCATTTGTTGGAAGCGTTCTAGGATTTTAATATCGTTTCTATATAGCGTCCATGTTTCACATGCATACAGGAGCGTGGAGAGGACTACTGCCCTGAACACCATTATTTTGGTGGTCATTGTCAGTGCGTGGTTGTTAAATACGCGGCAGTTGAGTCGGCCAAAGGCGGAGTGGGCTGCCCTGATCCTGTTCTCCACGTCCTTTTCGCTTGTGGGATCTGATGTTAGGATGCTCCCTAGGTAGGAGAACTGGTCCACCTGTTCTAACGGTTGGTCATTCACTGTGGTATTGAAGTTGGGGAGCATCATTCCTGGTGGATGTTGGACGAGGGTCTTGGTTTTGTCTCAGTTGACTTGCATCCCAAAACGTTCGTAGGTAGAGTTGTATGCATCAGCTAACGACTGCAGGTCCTCTGCCGTCTGACCTGGGGTGGCATTGTCATCAGCATACTGCAGTTCTCGCACTGCACACAAGGTGGTCTTGGTTCTGGCGCGGAGTCTAGCGAGGTTGAAAGCGCCTCCATCCATGCGGAAACGTAGGTCGACTGAGGGTGTGTCTGGGGGAATCTCGTTGAGCATTGCTGCGGTGTATAGCGAGAAACACGTCGGGGCCAGAACACAGCCCTGCTTCAGGCCGCCGTTGATGGGGAATGGGTCTGAAATAGAGTTCTGGTGGCAGACTCTCCCAACCATTCCGTCATGGAGGGCACGCACCAGCTTGACAAAATCGGGTGGGCAGCCATATCTTTTGAGGACAGCCCACATGGCAGGTCGAGGTACTTTGTCGAAGGCCTTTTTCAAATCCCAGAAGATGAACATTATGGGCTGTTGTTGTTCGAGGCTCTTCTCTTGTAAATGTCGCGCACAGAAGATCATGTCTATGGTCCCGCGGGAAGGTCGAAAGCCGCACTGGGACTCTGGCAGGACGTCTTCTGCGAGAATAAGGAGGCGGTCAAGGAGAATCCGAGCGAAAATCTTACTCGCGATGCTTAGTAGTGATATTCCCCGGTAGTTGTTACAGTTCTCCCTGTCTCCCTTCTTGAAGATGGTAACGATGTTTGCATCGCGGAAGTCACTGGGGGGGGGGTCTTGGTCTCCCATATTTTCAGTATAAGGAGCATCAAACGGTTCCTCAAGCCGGGGCCACCGTGAGTGAGGAGCTCCAACGGGATGTTGTCTGGCCCTGGGGCTTTGCTGGGCTTCATGCGCTGCAGGGCCTTGTTGAAGTCATGGATGGAGGGTGGTAGTGCCATCCAGTGACGGACGGGATGCTGCGGGGTCATTCGCAGGAGATCGTCTGGGGTGTCTGCTTGGTCATTGAGGAGGTTCTCAAAGTGAGACCTCCACCTGGCCAGGATGCCCTCGCTGTCGGTGATGGTCGTGGCCCCATCTGCGTCCTTCAGGCTGCCCACTGATGACCGTGTGGGACCAAATATTTCTTTTGTTGCTGCATAGAAGCTGCGCAGGTCATGTTGGTCAGCGAAACTCTGTATTTCTGCAGCTTTTCTTTGCCACCAGGTGTTCTGGGCTTCACGGATACCTCTTTGGCAACCAGCTTCAGCCACCTTGTGAGCACATTTGTTAGCTGCTGTTGGTTGGTTTTCCAAAGTCAGGCGTGCTTGTCGTTTGGTTTCAATGAGAAGAGAGATGGTAGCATCATTCTCATCAAACCAATCCTGCCGTTTCTTGGTGGTGTAGCCTAGTGTTTCCTCCGCGGCACGGGCCATGGCGTTTCTGAGGGTGGTCCAGTGGTGCTCGACAGTGGCCTGACCCACAGGGTCTGCGAGGTATTGTTCGCAGGCCTCCTTGTAGTTCTGTGCCACCTGTGGGTTGCGGAGCTTCCTACAATCAAAGCGTTGGTGTGGTACGCTGTCAGGTGCCCTTCTGGGTGGTCGTAGGGTCGTCACGGAGAGTCGGGAGATGAGGAGTCTGTGGTCCGTCCAGCAGTCGTCCGCTCCGGGCATGGATCGGGTGATGCGGACGTCTCCTCGGTCTCTGGCTCTGGTCAGGACGTAGTCCAGGGTGTGCCAGTGTTTAGACCGTGGGTGTCTCCATGTGGTCTTTTGTCGCTTTGGTAACTGGAAGATGGTGTTGGTTACCACAAGTTGGTGTTCTGCACACAGACCCAGTAGGAGTTGGCCATTGGCGTTGCAATTTCCAATGCCATGGCGGCCGATGATTCCCTCCCACAGGCGATGGTCTTTGCCTACTCGGGCATTAAAGTCGCCAAGCACAACGAGCTTGTCATTGGCGGGCACTGCCTGGATGGTGCGGTCGAGCTGGGTGTAGAAGGCAGCTTTGTTATCATCGGTTGAGGTCATAGTCGGGGCGTAGACAGAGATCAGGGTGAGATGTCTGTCCCGCGTGATGGGGATGCGGACAGTCATCAGGCGCTCACTGATGGCCTTGGGAGCGAGGTTGTGCTGCTGCACTAGCTTGGAACGGATGGCGAAGCCGACACCGTGGATGCGAGGCTCCTCTAGGGCCTTGCCTTTCCAGAAGATGGTGTAGCCTGTTCCAGCTTCCCTGATGTTGCCCTCTTCGGGTAGTCTGGTCTCGCTAAGAGCCGCCACATCAACATTGAAGCGGGCTAGCTCCTTGCAGACGAGGGCTGTACGTCGTTCAGGGCGGTTGGTGTTCGTCACGTCTTGGAGGGTGCGGATGTTCCACGCACCTAAGGTTAATATTTTTTTCTTGTTATTTCGACCGCATTAGTGGGATGTCAGCCAGCCGCGGTGAGCTGACCAGACGGGTTTGCCGTGTCCGATGTTTACCCCACCTTTTCTAGGGGCCTCCCCATGTGGGGTGGGCTGCGGTGTCCTCAATAGGCCAGCCCAGTCACGGGTCCAGCTGCCGAACTCTGGTGTCACGGCACCGTCACCAGAGAGCGACTGAATCTTAGACTCGCCGCCTGAGTGCAGTCGTGGGCTAAGGGCTTCCAGCTTTCCAGGCCTGCCCCCTTCACCCACGGTGCTGTCGCCTCAGGACTTGCTGGTGGTGATGATGATGATGATGGTGAGAAAGAGATGAAGAAGGGTGGAGGAACGACAGAATGCCAGTAGCTAGGTATATCATTTTGGGTGGTCGTGGCTTTGCAACGGCCACGCACACACACTTGGCCCACATCATTTTCACCGCGGCTCAAGACATATGAGACAGGCGGCTTCTCCGATGTTGGTTGCATCGGGCTGCCGGGTTCTTGTTATGTCAAGGCCCGCCTTGTTGCCTGCCCGACAGGCATTGCCCTCTTCCGCCGGCGCTGGGAAGCTCCGCCGTTGGGGTCTTGTTTGGTTTGATTTTGGAGTTTTCCTTCTCCTAGCCTTTGCCTATCTTAAAATAAAGGAGAATGCCTATAGGGGTCCAGTCTTGGTCTGGTCTCTCAGAACTGGCCTTAGCGGTATGGTTGAGCCTGCCAGGGTGGATAAACTACCCCACCGCCATTGCCCAGCTCATCATTGGGACACTCAAGCCCCTCTACTGCAGCAAAGTGCTGGACCATCAGAGGGGTGTTGGACCATCTGATGGTCCATTATCCATATATAT
This sequence comes from Palaemon carinicauda, assembly GCF_036898095.1. Classification (NCBI taxonomy): domain Eukaryota; kingdom Metazoa; phylum Arthropoda; class Malacostraca; order Decapoda; family Palaemonidae; genus Palaemon; species Palaemon carinicauda. Next base: position 83,808,336 of record NC_090749.1, on the reverse strand, counting down.
AAGTGAATATATTGAATGCTTCAATTCAGACAACATTGACCGGTCAGATGCTTGTGCAACTAATATGTAATACAGAGATATCATAAGTAAAAATGGGCTGCATCTTAATCCAAACGGAAGCCTAACATTCTTAAATGCAACCAAGGAAAAATCTCCCTTACTAACATTCTTGTACTAGTAAAACAATAATCTAGCTTGGTCAGCTTCACTTAAAGCAAGCATATTAAACGCCTTCTGCAAATCAAAAACTAACAAATTCTTATCAAACCGTAAATTAAGGAAAGATGATGACAATTTCTGATTCAAAATAGGTCCTGAAAACATACACTGGTTATGTGATAAAGATGTGCTTTTAGAAGATTCCTTGAGATTAGACAAAAACACTACCCTACATTTAGTCGACTCTCTGTCTGGCTTAAAAATAGGCATATGAGGCAAAACAGAGAAGTAGGGATGTTCAGCCTTGTAAACCTCTAAATCATATATTGGCTCAATGATACCCAACTTAATCTGCTCTTTAAAAGTTTGATCAACTAATTGTAAATGACCTTCATTCTTCCTGAGCTTCTTAAGGTTTGACTTAAGTATGAGCTTAGATAACACCTCATTTTTAGAAAGTAAATGAGACACTTTGGTATTCCATGACAAAGGAACTTCTATCCTTCCGTCAGATCTTCTAATCTGTTTTAAAGTAAATTCAGTTAACTTTTCGTCAAGGTCTGTATTAGTTTCACAATAATTCGTTTGATCATAATTCAAGAAATATTTACACTCAGATTCGAGAATTTGATCAGTGGCACGCTGCAATTGTCCCTCCAAAATATCACCCTTATCATTAAGGACTGAAAAAAATGTATTAGTAGTAAACCCTGATAGGCAATTCTCTTCCAAAATATCAACACTATTGCTAAGAAAAAATGAATTGCTATAAACATGGATATTAGAACAATTAGCTTCCTTACTTACTGATAAACAAGCTCCCAATCCCCCATCTGTACCTCTGAAATTGGCAAGCAAAGCTTCAATATTACCAGTGAGCATTATTCCTACCTTAGATTCAATGTACACAGAGGGACTCACATTACCAATCACTATCTCTTTTCCCGTTAAGCAACTGAAAGAATCTGTGCCCAGCAAAAGATGCACATTATCAATTTTCCTCAAATTACTATTCAACAATTTATCAGCAAGAACTAACCCTTTACTGTGCACAGCTTCAACAAGTTCACCAAGAAAGGGTAACTCCAAATTAATGCTTATCTCCGGAACCACAATTGCCAAAATATGCTCCACTGAATCTCCAATCCTAAGAGGCATCTTAATAACTTTAGTACAGTACTTTTTACTCTCATTAAAACCCTTGACAGTGAGCTCACTATTTGAGTGAACAATTTTAAAATTGTGTGAATTTGCTAATCTAGCAGACACAAATGTACTCTGAGAACCGCTGTCCTCAAACCCCTATAGACACTATCATTGCCCTCAAGAGCAAAAGTAAATGTGGGCAATATGGAATTCGTCGAGTACTGGTGTGTTACAGCAACTTCACTGCTAGCCTCCTGTTTGGCATTAGAATTATGTTTATTAGTCCGAGATGGTCCATCCCTTGCAGATTCTGACACACAAAGGTAACTCATGTGATAACCATTACAATTTATGCAACGCTTTTTAAACCTAAACCTACACTCGCTAGACATATGGTTTAACATTCCACATTTTACACAACCTCCGAAAGACTCAATTATGTGAACTTTTTCTGCAGGAGTAGAGAATTTCTGACATTTATTAAAATAATGATTAGTTTCCTTACTATCACTTCTACTACAAAGGAGACAGTTTGGTACAGAAAATTTACTTTCCATTACTTTAGTTTTAACGGCCAAACTATCAGTACTGTCTTTAACAGGAGTATTTCTGAACTTATTTCTAAACTTAGTCTCTTGAGGAGTTTTACATTTAGTACTTTCGTACCTCTCACTAGCATTGAAAAAATTATCAAGAATATCATCCAAAGAGGGGTGAGTTTTCGTGGTGATTTGAACCAAGTGACTCTTGAAATTATCATTAATACCACGCCAAGCAAAAAACCTTGTAAACTCATAAGCATCAATTTTTAACGTCCTAACAGCCTCACAAATAGTTCTCAGATTTGAGATATATATGAAAGGATCATCCTTCTCTCCAAGCTTAAGATTCAACAATTTCTGGATGGTAGAATTTATTCTAGCTTCTTTAGAAGCAAAAGCTGAAACCAACAACTCCTTGGCATCTTTATAAGATTGCTTGTCAGCTTCTAAGCTATACAACAAATACTTAGCCCTACCATCTATTTGCTGTTTTAGTAAAAGCAACAAATCCCTATCTGGATAACTAAATGCACTGGTTGTGTTTTCAAACTCGGTTATGAACCTTAGAAAATCTTCCCCTTCTCTACTACTAAATTTTGGAAGAGGAGCTGTGGGCTGCTTAATTCTAGCAGTATCAGTTACATTAGAACGAGGATTTGCAGAAACATCAAGCAACGGCAATAACCTTTCGATTTTATCCAAATAATCTTGACATGAATTTAATTCAGTTTCCAAATCAGCCTCAACTACAGTTTCTCTATTAAAAAATTTCTCAGCTAGAATCTTACTATCGAGATCAGACAACTTTTCCTCAGACAAACGCTCAGAAGGATTAAAGGAATCATAATTATTAACATTATTAAAACATTCAGTGACCTTTTTCCTAATAGTCTTCCGCTGACCTACATATACCTGTAACTTGTTCATATTTAACAAATATAACGAGCTAGAAAAGAAAATTAATTATTGGACTCTGAGCAACCCCTAAACACAAGAATTTTACTCCGGCAAATTCAGCAGTCTCCATCAAAGCCCCACGTTGGGCGCCATAAGCTGAAATTTGAACATTAACAATGGTAGTTAGGAAAACTCTTCAACACAGTTCACCAAATTTATTATAAACATTTCAGAGAAGTAAAAATGCTATAAATTGTCTATTCCGATTGCTTGAAGGTGGTTATATCTAGGGGTAATTTCCAAACTACTTTCAGCTTTTCCAACCTCACCTATATAAACAACAAAAAGGAATATATCAAGATATAATAAAAGAAAGGAAAATATATAAATTCAATTTGAATAAAGTATATATGAATAAATCGTAAATTGCATATATAATCTATATAAACCTAATAAGCAATTACCGATAATGTTGGAAGTGTTCGCCAAAGTAAGAAACCGGGAATTTATCCTCGGACTAAGCCACTTCAATTAAACATATGGATAAATGATATCCTGGAAAATGAAATACATTCCGACATCAAACAATATCCTGAAGCTATAAATATAAGCAATATAATTTTGTATAATGTATTCACTATAACATTCATCCTTCGAATTAAATCTAATATAAAGTCTTACCAATAATATAAATACGAAAGATGAACGCAAGCTGATAACCCAGGACGACCTAGCTTCACCAATTATACCTAAGCAAAAGTACTGTAGAAATATAACAAATCAATATAGGAGCTAATATCAAAATTAGTTTAATAGTACACAATATATATATATATATCTATCAGAGAGGAAGGAATTTATTTTTATATTGGTGCTTTGAAGGCTTAAGGCAACGGATAATGATTACCATAAAACATTACGAAACCCCTAACAATGCTTGGTTCTCACCTTTATCCATGCAAGCTATGAGACGAGTCGAATGCCCTCGAAGTTTAAAGTTTTCATGCCGAAGGAAGCTCAGAGTCCAAATTAAGGGAAGTTAGTTCATGTTGAATAACTTCGTCAATGCGGAAACACTTTAATCTCTCAACTCAAACATGGTTCGGTAAAATAGCAGCACAGCACAAATTCAATGATAAAAATCTTGTAGCACGAATCCAGCAGCTCAAATCTTCGTGCCCAATTACTGCCAGTGAAGATATGGACGGTATGGTTTGCTAGGCAAGACTGACTTGGGTATATCCATGAACCTCCCAAGTAAAGAGAAAATGGCGTGATTAGAAGGCTTGTTAGTTAATTACTTAGCTCGTAGTAAGCAAGCAGGACTTAGATGGTACCAAGCATATAAATGTAATTTAACTAGTTATTTTAATAGTTTAAGAGAAAAGTCCTCCTTACTTCAATAAATACATATATACATATACTAATAAACAAAGGTAAGAAACTTTAATTTCCGTTTAGGAGTGTCCTCAGCTTCGGGTAATGGGTTGGTAGTGGAAGAGAAGGTTAAGGTAGGTGATAATGGGAAAGGAAGTGATAGTGATAGTAGTAATAGTTATGGTGATATTGAAGATAAGGGAATTAGGCATAGTAAGGATGAACAGAAAGGTTAGAGGAAAGATGAAAGGAAAGGTAAAAGTGATGTGAAGAAAGAGAAGAAAAAGTACCAGGCTGATAGCAAGGACGATCGTGAATGGGTGAAAGTGGTAAGTAAGAAAAAGGGTAAGAAGGGAATGGTTAAGGATAGGAATTTAAGTGTGGAAGTGGATTCATTATATTCAAATGAGGAAGAAGGTAACAAGGTAGTAGACAGTGATGATAGCAGTGAGAATGAACGTGATGTGTGTAAGACTGTGTTTATGAGAGAGGTACCTCGGTGTGAAAGGTTTAATGAGCATAGCAGTAGGGATGTATATGATTTTTTCAAGGAGTATGAGAGGTATTGTCAGGATAAGTATGGTGATAGCAAAAGAGTTTGGGCTAGGGAGTTGGGAGAATATTTGACTGGGTATTTGTTGACGATGTATGGAGTGATAATGAGCGTAGGGGACGTTGATTATGAAAGTGTGAAAAAGAGAATAATTGAGCAGGTAAAACGTATGAAAGGGAGTGTTAAGTATAAGCGTAAGAATGATTTTGATGAAGCACGGATGAATGCTGGGGAAGCTATATCAATGTACATATGTAGGTTGGAAACGTTAGCTAGGAAGAAGTATGGGGATGAAGGCATAAATGAGAATAAGGAGTTAATGAGGAAGTTTTTGGCAACAGTACCTGAGAATGTGTGTGAATTTATTAATTTGAAACGCAAAGAGAAAATGAGGTGGACGAAAGAAAGATTGACATGGGATGATATTTTAGAGATAATTGAGGATTACGAGTTGGATAGGTGTATGAAAGAAAGTAAATCTGTGAGTGTAAGAACTGGAATGGAGGAAAGTGTGCCAGAATTTGTTAGTTTTAGAGATGCTGTTATGAGAGGACCGATGAGGGTAGCTGATAGTGTAGTAGATAGGAGTGTTAGGGCGAGTAATATGGGAATACCTGTAAGGACAAATGAAGGGTTTAGGCAAGGGAATCAGGTTTGGAGGGATAGGAGTGCTAGTGCGCCGCAAGGTAGGTCAGGTAGTTGTATCTGTGAAGAGAAGTGTTATAGATGTGGGAAAGTAGGACATAAGAAGAATGAATGTAGATGGGCTCTAGGTGCTTGTTTTGGATGTGGTGAGGTAGGGCATAGAATTAGTGAGTGCAAGAAAGAAAAAGGGATAAAATGTTATCGGTGTGGTATGACTGGGCACATAGCGAGTGGATGTCGGAGTAATCGTACAAATGTGATTTGCGGTAATTGTGGTAAGGATGGTCATTATGCTAGAATGTGCAAGGAGCCACGGGGTAAGTGTACTGAATGTGGTGCAGATGGGCATGTAGCTAGGGTATGTAGGAAGAAGGGAGTAAATCAGCCAGGATGTTCGGGAAACTAGAGTGTAAGAGGGTTCAGCTGGGTGAGTCCTCCTGTGTGTGTGGAAGGAATAGGATCAATATTTGTGAGAATGGGATGAGTAATTGGTTGGAAATGAGCAAGCATGACTCTAGTATGCATGAGAAATTAGGGCTGGAAAATAAACAATTAGTGGTAGTTGAATATAGGAAAAAGAGGCATTTGAAAGTTTTAAGTGAGGAGAAAGTGCAAGGGAAATTTAAAGGTATAGGTAAGAATACGAATAAGTATGACAAGGGTGTAAATGTACAAGTGAGTGTGGAGGATAAATGTATTAATACAGATGAAACGTGGCTGAGTATGAATGATACTTATAGTGTGTGTGGCTTTTCGTTAGATGATGTAAAAGAAAAAATGAATAATGCAAGAATGAGAGACAGGAGAATGATAAGTAGCATGAATGAATCTTTTGCTAAAGTTGAGAATGTTTTTGATGAAATGGATGAACTGTTTACAGAAATGAGTGTAATTATAGGGCCAAACGAGAACGCGGTAGATGGGATTGTACATAATATATTAGATGATAGGGATTTAGATAAGAATAGTGTTAATGTAGCGAATGATTGTGATAAGGAAGAAGTGAATGAGAGAGTATATGGAGGCCCAGTTACTCGGAGTAGAGGTCCCGTTCCCGACTGCGACTGGGTTATGAAAAAAAATAATGTAAGTGTTGTGTGAGAAGGATTTGGCAAAGTAAGGGGGGAGGAATGTGGAGGATTTATTTTTGTTTTATTTTAATTTTTGTTTTTTGCCAAATCCAGAGAGAGAGAGAGAGAGAGAGTGGTAGTTAGAGAATGATTGTTTGTGGTGGGAAAGACTGTCGGTATATTTGAGGTTGTTTGTTTATGTTTTTAGCTAGGTTACGACAGTGGTGAATGTTTCGGAGCGAATGCTTTTTTTGATTGACTGCGTCCTGAGTCAGTTGTGTGAACGCTGGATTTATTATTTTTCTTTACCAGCGAGGAAGTGATTATTGATTTTCTGAGCCGTGATTCCTCCTTTGGAGAGGTTTTCTTAGAATGTAAAATTGTTTGTTGACGACTTGGCCCGTAACAGAACTTGATAGGACTGCTCAGATTGATTTACTTGTTGACGACCTGGACCGAATGAACTTCCGATTACTGTTTTGAGGATTGCTGATGATGATGATGATGATGATGATGATGATGGTGATGACCCCGATCAGGGAATTAAATTAGCTGTGGCAAATTGCCGCCCGATAGACTGTTTAGCACAAAGCTGTGACAGTGGTAGTTTGCCATAAAAGACAGTTGGCAGTGTGTGGCGACAGTGTTGGTGTCGCAATATCTATAAACACATATTTTGAGTTGGTGTGCGCGTAAATTTTAAGATTTGTTAGGTTTTTTCGCTTTATTTGAATGATGTTTTGTTTGTTTGTATGTTTAGTGTAAGTTTTGTTAGTGCTTTATTGGTTTTTGAGGGTTTAATTGATTGTGGAAGTTATTTTTAATAATTTTAGTTTGTAAGAAATATAGTTCTAAGGATATGTTTTTGTTTATTTCGTCCTTTTGTCTAAGAGTCTGGTTTTAGATAACGTAAGGGGAAAGTTTGTGTTGAGGAGACAATTGTCTGTTTAGTGTGATTCAAGGGTGTGGGGGTTGTCCTTGCAACATCCCGCCACATTATTACTAGCCAAGCTGCAACCCTAGTTGGAAAAGCAAGATGTTATAAGCCCAATGGCTCCAATAGGGAAAAATAGCCCATTGAGGAAAGGAAATAAGGAAATGAATAAATGAGAACAAATTACAGTAATCCCTCACATATCGCGGTTAATGGGGACCAGAACCGACCGCGATATGTGAAAAACCGTGAAGTAGGTTCCCTCCCTATTTTTGGAATATGTACATTTTTTGTGTACATGTACACTTAGATTCAAAAGTCCGCCGACACTCAGGGAGAATCGCTCGTCAGAGGTCTCTAGTGTTACCATGACAAAACAAATAAAGAGTTGCATTTCTTACTACTTCTTAGGGAATAGGCGGAGCCTTGTCCAAGCTCAGCGAACGCTGGAAAATATTACAAATCTTGTTGCCATATCTTATGCTGTGGTATCATTTGACATCTCAACTATCCAATACAAATACACAAAACACACACACACATTTTATATATATATATATATATATATATATATATATATATATATATATATATATATATATATATATATATAGATAGATAGATAGATAGATATATATATATATATATATATATATATATATATATATATATATATATATATATATATATATATATATATATATATATATATATATAGATAGATAGATAGATAGATATATATAGATATATATATAGATATATATATATATATATATATATATATATATATATATATATATATATATATATATATATATATATAAAATCTAGAATCTGTATAAGCATGTAGAAATTAATGGAGTGGCATAACTTAACAATTCCTTCCATTAACAGCTACATTAGATTGTTTGGAGATCTGACATTAGTCTTATTCCAGTTTCATTTATGGCTCGATGCCGTAAAGTATTCATAAAAACGGCATAAATGAGTTATACGAGCCTTGAGGTCAATCAGAGAGAGAGAGAGAGAGAGAGAGATTACAGTAGTGAATGTAGTAATTGTTTATCCTGTAAATTGATTTCTAGACAGGAGAAATTTACGCTTGATATTGCAACGTCTCCAATAAAAATTATTGTATTATGCTTCCAAAAACTTAGTTTTAGAATGCTAAATTGATTTCTAAAGACTTTCATAGGCCTTTAGATATTAATAGATAGGAACATTTTGGGGTACATAAGGATACTTTACTGAAAAATATTTCCCAAGTCATTCAGATTCAAGGGGATGTGGCATCTCAGTATTTAGTTCGCAACCCGCTTTCCCTTTATTCATAAAAGTTTTTACTTTTCCTTTTCCGCCCGTAATTGTGGCTAAGAACGGTTGGCATTGACATTTAAACTAGAATTTTAAATATATACTGTAAAATATTTGCTGTGTTGCTAATTCAATCTTTATTACAAGAGCTATAATTTGCTTGATAAGTACTGAGGCCCTATGACAAAATTGGAGATAGTTATCATCGAGTAGAGATAACGGGATTATTTTGTTGGACTTAAATGCTCATCCACATAATGGTAGATTTTGGAAAAATAATAGCTGTAATTAGAGAATCGTTGTCTTATGAGTGTTTGAAGGATTCGTTAGAAAGAATCCTTATACCAACATTTGTCCGGCTCGAAGTTATACTATTTAGTTACTATAGATCATTATTTTCCATATACCACAAGTTTTCCAATTAATTTGCTCATTACAAAAGTACTCTGTAGGATAATTTACCCGTTTGCTTTAAAATCAACCAAGATATTTTCGTTAACTGGAATAATTATAGAGGAATGTGATTGAAATTGTATAAAAAGGTGAGTGAAATAGTTCTCAAAATGCCTTATTTTCTAATCCAGCTAAGGAATATCTCGTCTTGGCTTCACGCAAATTTCGAAAAGTTCCAGGTTGGAATGGTCAAGTGAAGGTGTTTCTTGCTGCCGCTCAGGAGAGATTTCTTTTCTGGAGGAATAGTGAGAAACTAGGAACTAAAATTCACCGCCTTAGATGAATAACGGCGAACAAGGCAATTTATCTTAAAAATACCGAGGATGTTTAATAAACGAATGAATAAAGAATGAATGAAAGGAACACAAATAGGAACTTGATCATGGAGACTTACGCCTATTTGAATCACGACTATTAGAAGTCAGCGTAATCAAACTACGTAATTTTCTGAAGATAAAGCTACTAGTAATTACATAATCACTGATAACTTACAGCCAAGGTACTAGTGTAGGAAATCATTTTGTGCTCATGCCCCCTGCGCTATATTTTTTTGGAAAATTAGTGAATATATTACGGGAAAATTAGTATTTCTTACTTCCATTACAAAATCTTGGAAAATTACGTCGTTCTGAGAACAAGATACTTTTTTATATGATTTATCAATAAAGCAAATTTCTCAAAGTTTTTGCTAGAATGTAATAGTGGTCTCATTTACTGCAATACAAATCCTTTTAGATTCAATAAACTAAATTCTGATTGTATTCAAAGTGCTATGCAGTCATCAGTATTTACTGTTTTCATCACAGATTATTTATTATGCAAAGTTAATAGTTAACTTTGGTTACTAATCAACCTTAGAACAACAACGGCTATTTGTTCGGTTGCTACTAGCTACCACAAATGAACTAATAATGAATTATGTTAGATATATTTCATGGAACATTAACGGTTATTAAATTAGATTGAGGCAATTATACAATATTTTACAAGTTGTATCAAAAAATTTTTAACCTCTTTCCACAACCTCTAAAATACAAATGACTTCCTTATTTCCTCAAATTCTTCAGTGTCGGACTGCCCGGGGATGAGTAATCCCCCCCCCCCCCCCCGCCACCAACCCATCCATTGAAAGTGTCTATTGGGCTCCTCAAAAGAATAGTAAAAATAATTATATATATATATATATATATATATATATATATATATATATATATATATATATATATATATATATATATATATATATATATGTGTGTGTGTCTGTGTGTGTGTGGGTGTGTGTGTGTTTTGTGTATTTGTAGTGAATACTCGAGGGACAAATGATACCACAGTATGAAATATGGCAACTCGATTTGTAATATTTTTAAGCGTTCGCTGAGGTTGGACAAGTCTCTGCCCATTTCCTTGAAGGTAGTAAGAAGACCAACTCTTTCTTTGTTTTGTCACGGTAACACTAGAGACCTCTGACGAACGATTCCCCTTGAGTGTCGGCGAACTTTTGAATCTTGTGAAGAATTTTCTTCACTCTTCTTCTTTCAATCGTATTTTTAGCTCTCTTCTACTAATACTATAGCTACCCCTTAAACATTCTCTCCTACATCTAGTTTTCTTTAACGAAACATAGGGAGGACTAACCTAAACTTGTTGACAGTGGCGCACGCCATGCTCGTGACGTCACAGCGTAGATACGCACGTTAGAGGGCCTTAGTGTAACCACGGCGTATGTTGGTTCTTTCCTTAACTACATGGGTCGAGATTAAATTCATAAACTGCACATTTTATATAAATTCCAATACTGCTGAATTAATGCATCTTATATTTCTCAATACCAATTAAGGTTTGTTAATTTTAAGATGTATGCCCATCGCACCAGTCCATTGCTAATTAATCATTTTAAATATTAATTTTTAGCAAGCCAGAATAGGTAGGATTATTGTATATATAACCTCCCTCAGAGCAGCAAGATTTATCTGAGTATTTAGTACAAAATCCTGCCTCCTCTGCACTCCTTTCAACAATATATTGCCCTGTCCTTAAGTCCCGATATGGCAACCCAAATGGATTACCATGCGCATCATGAACGTCACTTGTTTGGCAAGGTGAAGCCAGGTGATCTCTTCGACCGTAGTGTCGAGCCCATTCTACGAGGAGCTGCCCTGGCCTGCTGACCTGCCTGGTCATTGAACCCGGCCACTTCTGGCTCACCCCATCCCCCTCTTCCAAAACGTGTCTCACCAACGAGTCCTGTTGCTGCCGGTCGGAGAGATTGAGAAGAGGTCCCTGGTGTACCTAGTTGCAGCCACAGTGAGAATTCTTGGGGTGAGCCAGGCAAGAGTGCAGCGTGCCAATTAGTGCAACAACCAGGTCAACAGCTATCTCGGGCATAGGACTAAACTTCAAAGGAGTGCAGGTACTACATCAATGGCCATTTAGTTTTCCCCCATTTTTTATTAGCTTAGACTAATTTTAACTTTATAGGGTACCTGGCTAATTACACTATTCGGACTGTGTGCGGTGGGATTGTGTGTATATATTTTTTCTATACAAATTTTTGCCTTTTGAGACTAACATAGTCTCTGGGTCACGTGGGCCACGTGCCAGACCCTATTTTGATTGTTGCAGACCACGTGTCTAACTCATCATTTTCATTATTTGAATTGCATCTCTTTTTATTCCATTTTTGTGTTGTTAAGATGTCCGTTTTGTTTCAATGTAAATTTGTGAATAAATCAATATTAGGTTAATCAAACCTCCTTAGTATTTTTGCTCCCTCATTTATTTTAATGTGTGAAATGAATAGTTGTTCACGGGACAAAGTACCCAATATTTAAAGAGAAAACCTAAGTAAGTCTATAGGTGGTAACAGCGAGGAACTTTGCATTAATATATTTGCTTCGAAGGTAAAGATCCTTATCTTTAAACTTTTAAACTACTTTACATCACTGCTCCCATTTTGGATTTTGTCTACCTTACATTAACGTAAAATAACTGTCCAGCATCTCATTGGGGTCACTGGGACGGAGCCGGAACAGAGCCTGAGAATGAGAGGACTATAGACCTGACAAAGCTAGAGTAGGCCATAAATTATTCTTAATCCTACGTGTGGAGTGCTTAGGCCTCTGGACAGTAAAATTTCCCCCTTTTGTATTTAGAGTGTTGGTTTGTGAATTGTGACAGTAAAGTATTAGCAGGGTGTTTGTGCCCCGAGAGTAAGTGCTCCTATCCTCCCCTGTTGAACTTTGTGTAACTGTTATAAGGAGACTTTCCCGGACTAAGTTCCCACTCAGAACGTAACCATTAAAAAATTCTCCACACGAGTGGTCCTTCGAACCGGATCTTTTACCTTTGACTTGTGAAGCACTAACGTAATTAATCAGCTTGATTAAGCATATAGTAACTCGCTATATCACTTACCCACACGCACACAGCCAGTTTGTCGAATGTGTAATACCCAGACTTTAATTGGGAAGAGAAATTTGTAATCATCATGATCTTTTTGTATCGACCACGTGTTTAAGGAAAGAGCTAAGTAACCAGGTTATTTTGTTGCTTGAATGTTCTCTACAGAAAGACTAGAATTTGTCGTAGGAACCTCACTTTATCTCGGATCCGTTCACCCACGTGTGGCGGAATCCACTTATACCAGAAAGTTCTAAGCTACTTGAACTAAGGTTTTTTGTTGTTCAGACGCCCGTGTTTACTGCTCAGCTAGAGCGCCGATGTACTCGTCCTGTCAACTAATTTTGCTAGCTAAGCATCTAATTTGTAACATTTTGTACCTTGGTCTACCTTCCTTTGTGTCGTTTACCTTCCCTAACCAACCTTAACCTTTTTAACTAATGTTCCCGTGTACCTAGCACATGTCCTTGTCCTACAGAGCGAATTGGCGCAACATAATTTTAAGTGTTCTTACAAGTAACGTAGAAACTTAATTTCACCAAGTCCGTTTCATTCCACGTGTTTGTTCCGAGATGGCGGATCTTGTTTACAGCCCAAACTAAGGGTGCGTAATTGTTTGCTACCGTAAGTAAATTACTGCGTGTAGTTAATTTAATTTCCTTTAGCGAGGAGATTTTGTTTTGTCCTTTAGCGAGGATATTTTTGTTTTACCTCCACGTGAGGGAAATTTTATATTTGTTTAGCCTCCACGAGAGTGCACTTTAAAGTCTTTGCCTTGTGCGCCTATTTACATTTTGAATAGATCAGTGGCTGCCTTAGTGCGCCCGTAATTGTGAAATCGTCACAACAGTGTCAGCCTCGACCTGTTATTTTAACTTTTAACTTGAATCCTTGCATTCATAAGCCTTAGTGCTTTCTAATATGTTTCACTTTAAAGTAACTTAATTATTCATTATCGCCACTCGCGTAAATAATTCATTTTTAGCAAAGTCTAAAGTCACGTGACCTGGGCATCGTCTGCTTTGTTGGACCCGGTCACTTTGAATTTTAAAGTAATTTCGTGATTTATATGTTTTTTGTCCATTTAACAATTTTCCCTCATCATGAGTAAATTTAAATATTCAATTGCCATGCTATTAAATTTGTAAAGTTTCATTTTCATGATCTTTTGAAATTCAGTTACCCCTTGTTTGCTTTTACGAATCCGTTCATCAAACGTGGTCATTCCAAGATGGCGGACTTCACTAGTAACGTAAACATCCCTCCAACGCCTAAGGCGGAATCGCTCAGCCCAGAGGAGATTAACGCTAGGCTTAAGGAACAGGAGTTGACGTTCACCTTTGTGTGTGAGGACGCAGACCTAGCACTTCATGCTCTCGCTTCAGTAGATTTTCCCAACATGGGTCCTGAAGCCGTGGGTCATTTTAAAAGTGAAATTAGTAAAGTAAGAGACGAACTTAACCATTACAAGAATTTTTGGAGACGTCATTACGACCATCCCATTGTTAAATTAAATTATCCCGTACTTGCTGCCTGGTCGAGTAAAGTTGAGATTGCTTTTAATAGCCTCATGGCTCATCCCAATTTAATAATTAAAGATAATCAATCGTGTTCCTCTTCAAGGGTAAAACCTTCAGTGACACGTCCAGTTGTAAACGCTATTAATAGTCCCCTAATTGTTACTTCTAATATATCAGCCGTCAAGCACAATTTTGTCTCAATTCCTCAACCTGTAAAATCTTCACATTCCAATACTATGTTGCCAACACGGCATACGATTAGTAATTTTGAGTCAGCCCCACCTGCTTTATCCTCATCTCCAAACCTTAAGCCACCAGCGTTTAATCGCCCTCAACCCCCTTTGTCTTTGCCGCCGGTGACAGTCCGTCCCGTAGGAAATACCATTCATAGTCTTAACATGGACCCCCCAAGTGGTAGCGCAGATACCACACAACTTAACCGTGTGCGTGATGGCCAGCAGAGGCCTGTACCGGTTGTAAATTCAATAACTAAACCCGTAGTTACCGTACCATTCCATGGACCAGTGCCCACGTTGCCTGATCGTCCTATCTTTAAGCCAGTAACTTCCGCTCCTACCCGTGTTGACGCTAAAATATCCACGTCAAAATCTGAAACTCGCTCTCAGAAGGAGCTGCGTGATCACAAGGTTGAGACCTTAGCAGTCAGAAATGAACCTTGTGCACTGACGGCGGATTTAGTGAAGGTCACACAGGTAGACCTAGCACCGGAGATTAGAGCCTGTCTACTATTCACTTTGCTTAAGGATAACGGTACCATGAACACCATTCATTATTTTTATTCAGTCCTATATGACGTCACATTAAACCTTTATTATTTTTGCCAAGTCATTCAGCAGCATTTTTTCAGCCAATCCCTTGCTTTAACTTCAAAGCGTGAATTTAATTTTTGCCTTGACAGCTTGTCATGTTGCCATAATCCCCCTGACATCCTTCAGCTCGTGCTGAAATTAAGTATTGTTTTTAATGTTCACCTTGCAAACGTTTCCCTTGAAAATGACATCCAAGACCTTAGTTGTCAGAAATACGATGTCCCCAAGGACCTAGTTTGTCTCATTTTATCATTCAGGCTAGTGTCAAATAACTTTTCACCTTTTAAAGCCGAGAAGGAGGTAACTTTTCTCCTTTTGTCAGGCGACAAATTCAAAGCTTTCATCATGCCAGTCACTTTATATGTAAAATCATTTCATGTAAAACGTTGGGTGTCAGACCGGGATTGGGATTCACCCCCATAATTTTTAATTTGTCATTTGGCCTGACTTGTTGCTGAACTCGACCGTTATTGGCATACGTTTTCTTTGCTCTATCCGTACCCATAGGGTGGGAAGAATTGAGTATTTTTAATCCTTTAATTACTGTTGCATCGTACGTTTCAAGTTAACACTGATCATTTACTTATATTAACGCTTCCGTGAAACATTGCCTGCGTGGTTCAATTTTCCCCAAATTCACGTGAAAGCATAACTTTTGATTCAATTGATTTCAATTAACGTTAAAGGCGTTTTGTTAACTTTAAACGGACGTTGATGTGAAGAACTTCACTCATCATTCAGCCAGTAGCCTTATCTCACTCATACTAACAAGTAGTTGAATCACATTTGCCGGAACTAACCCCTCTCCCTTTTTTCTCCCCTTTATCCCCAGGGTGTGAAGAATTTTCTTCACTCTTCTTCTTTCAATCGTATTTTTAGCTCTCTTCTACTAATACTATAGCTACCCCTTAAACATTCTCTCCTACATCTAGTTTTCTTTAACGAAACATAGGGAGGACTAACCTAAACTTGTTGACAGTGGCGCACGCCATGCTCGTGACGTCACAGCGTAGATACGCACGTTAGAGGGCCTTAGTGTAACCACGGCGTATGTTGGTTCTTTCCTTAACTACATGGGTCGAGATTAAATTCATAAACTGCACATTTTATATAAATTCCAATACTGCTGAATTAATGCATCTTATATTTCTCAATACCAATTAAGGTTTGTTAATTTTAAGATGTATGCCCATCGCACCAGTCCATTGCTAATTAATCATTTTAAATATTAATTTTTAGCAAGCCAGAATAGGTAGGATTATTGTATATATAACCTCCCTCAGAGCAGCAAGATTTATCTGAGTATTTAGTACAAAATCCTGCCTCCTCTGCACTCCTTTCAACAATATATTGCCCTGTCCTTAAGTCCCGATATGGCAACCCAAATGGATTACCATGCGCATCATGAACGTCACTTGTTTGGCAAGGTGAAGCCAGGTGATCTCTTCGACCGTAGTGTCGAGCCCATTCTACGAGGAGCTGCCCTGGCCTGCTGACCTGCCTGGTCATTGAACCCGGCCACTTCTGGCTCACCCCATCCCCCTCTTCCAAAACGTGTCTCACCAACGAGTCCTGTTGCTGCCGGTCGGAGAGATTGAGAAGAGGTCCCTGGTGTACCTAGTTGCAGCCACAGTGAGAATTCTTGGGGTGAGCCAGGCAAGAGTGCAGCGTGCCAATTAGTGCAACAACCAGGTCAACAGCTATCTCGGGCATAGGACTAAACTTCAAAGGAGTGCAGGTACTACATCAATGGCCATTTAGTTTTCCCCCATTTTTTATTAGCTTAGACTAATTTTAACTTTATAGGGTACCTGGCTAATTACACTATTCGGACTGTGTGCGGTGGGATTGTGTGTATATATTTTTTCTATACAAATTTTTGCCTTTTGAGACTAACATAGTCTCTGGGTCACGTGGGCCACGTGCCAGACCCTATTTTGATTGTTGCAGACCACGTGTCTAACTCATCATTTTCATTATTTGAATTGCATCTCTTTTTATTCCATTTTTGTGTTGTTAAGATGTCCGTTTTGTTTCAATGTAAATTTGTGAATAAATCAATATTAGGTTAATCAAACCTCCTTAGTATTTTTGCTCCCTCATTTATTTTAATGTGTGAAATGAATAGTTGTTCACGGGACAAAGTACCCAATATTTAAAGAGAAAACCTAAGTAAGTCTATAGGTGGTAACAGCGAGGAACTTTGCATTAATATATTTGCTTCGAAGGTAAAGATCCTTATCTTTAAACTTTTAAACTACTTTACATCACTGCTCCCATTTTGGATTTTGTCTACCTTACATTAACGTAAAATAACTGTCCAGCATCTCATTGGGGTCACTGGGACGGAGCCGGAACAGAGCCTGAGAATGAGAGGACTATAGACCTGACAAAGCTAGAGTAGGCCATAAATTATTCTTAATCCTACGTGTGGAGTGCTTAGGCCTCTGGACAGTAAAATTTCCCCCTTTTGTATTTAGAGTGTTGGTTTGTGAATTGTGACAGTAAAGTATTAGCAGGGTGTTTGTGCCCCGAGAGTAAGTGCTCCTATCCTCCCCTGTTGAACTTTGTGTAACTGTTATAAGGAGACTTTCCCGGACTAAGTTCCCACTCAGAACGTAACCATTAAAAAATTCTCCACACGAGTGGTCCTTCGAACCGGATCTTTTACCTTTGACTTGTGAAGCACTAACGTAATTAATCAGCTTGATTAAGCATATAGTAACTCGCTATATCACTTACCCACACGCACACAGCCAGTTTGTCGAATGTGTAATACCCAGACTTTAATTGGGAAGAGAAATTTGTAATCATCATGATCTTTTTGTATCGACCACGTGTTTAAGGAAAGAGCTAAGTAACCAGGTTATTTTGTTGCTTGAATGTTCTCTACAGAAAGACTAGAATTTGTCGTAGGAACCTCACTTTATCTCGGATCCGTTCACCCACGTGTGGCGGAATCCACTTATACCAGAAAGTTCTAAGCTACTTGAACTAAGGTTTTTTGTTGTTCAGACGCCCGTGTTTACTGCTCAGCTAGAGCGCCGATGTACTCGTCCTGTCAACTAATTTTGCTAGCTAAGCATCTAATTTGTAACATTTTGTACCTTGGTCTACCTTCCTTTGTGTCGTTTACCTTCCCTAACCAACCTTAACCTTTTTAACTAATGTTCCCGTGTACCTAGCACATGTCCTTGTCCTACAGAGCGAATTGGCGCAACATAATTTTAAGTGTTCTTACAAGTAACGTAGAAACTTAATTTCACCAAGTCCGTTTCATTCCACGTGTTTGTTCCGAGATGGCGGATCTTGTTTACAGCCCAAACTAAGGGTGCGTAATTGTTTGCTACCGTAAGTAAATTACTGCGTGTAGTTAATTTAATTTCCTTTAGCGAGGAGATTTTGTTTTGTCCTTTAGCGAGGATATTTTTGTTTTACCTCCACGTGAGGGAAATTTTATATTTGTTTAGCCTCCACGAGAGTGCACTTTAAAGTCTTTGCCTTGTGCGCCTATTTACATTTTGAATAGATCAGTGGCTGCCTTAGTGCGCCCGTAATTGTGAAATCGTCACAACAGTGTCAGCCTCGACCTGTTATTTTAACTTTTAACTTGAATCCTTGCATTCATAAGCCTTAGTGCTTTCTAATATGTTTCACTTTAAAGTAACTTAATTATTCATTATCGCCACTCGCGTAAATAATTCATTTTTAGCAAAGTCTAAAGTCACGTGACCTGGGCATCGTCTGCTTTGTTGGACCCGGTCACTTTGAATTTTAAAGTAATTTCGTGATTTATATGTTTTTTGTCCATTTAACAATTTTCCCTCATCATGAGTAAATTTAAATATTCAATTGCCATGCTATTAAATTTGTAAAGTTTCATTTTCATGATCTTTTGAAATTCAGTTACCCCTTGTTTGCTTTTACGAATCCGTTCATCAAACGTGGTCATTCCAAGATGGCGGACTTCACTAGTAACGTAAACATCCCTCCAACGCCTAAGGCGGAATCGCTCAGCCCAGAGGAGATTAACGCTAGGCTTAAGGAACAGGAGTTGACGTTCACCTTTGTGTGTGAGGACGCAGACCTAGCACTTCATGCTCTCGCTTCAGTAGATTTTCCCAACATGGGTCCTGAAGCCGTGGGTCATTTTAAAAGTGAAATTAGTAAAGTAAGAGACGAACTTAACCATTACAAGAATTTTTGGAGACGTCATTACGACCATCCCATTGTTAAATTAAATTATCCCGTACTTGCTGCCTGGTCGAGTAAAGTTGAGATTGCTTTTAATAGCCTCATGGCTCATCCCAATTTAATAATTAAAGATAATCAATCGTGTTCCTCTTCAAGGGTAAAACCTTCAGTGACACGTCCAGTTGTAAACGCTATTAATAGTCCCCTAATTGTTACTTCTAATATATCAGCCGTCAAGCACAATTTTGTCTCAATTCCTCAACCTGTAAAATCTTCACATTCCAATACTATGTTGCCAACACGGCATACGATTAGTAATTTTGAGTCAGCCCCACCTGCTTTATCCTCATCTCCAAACCTTAAGCCACCAGCGTTTAATCGCCCTCAACCCCCTTTGTCTTTGCCGCCGGTGACAGTCCGTCCCGTAGGAAATACCATTCATAGTCTTAACATGGACCCCCCAAGTGGTAGCGCAGATACCACACAACTTAACCGTGTGCGTGATGGCCAGCAGAGGCCTGTACCGGTTGTAAATTCAATAACTAAACCCGTAGTTACCGTACCATTCCATGGACCAGTGCCCACGTTGCCTGATCGTCCTATCTTTAAGCCAGTAACTTCCGCTCCTACCCGTGTTGACGCTAAAATATCCACGTCAAAATCTGAAACTCGCTCTCAGAAGGAGCTGCGTGATCACAAGGTTGAGACCTTAGCAGTCAGAAATGAACCTTGTGCACTGACGGCGGATTTAGTGAAGGTCACACAGGTAGACCTAGCACCGGAGATTAGAGCCTGTCTACTATTCACTTTGCTTAAGGATAACGGTACCATGAACACCATTCATTATTTTTATTCAGTCCTATATGACGTCACATTAAACCTTTATTATTTTTGCCAAGTCATTCAGCAGCATTTTTTCAGCCAATCCCTTGCTTTAACTTCAAAGCGTGAATTTAATTTTTGCCTTGACAGCTTGTCATGTTGCCATAATCCCCCTGACATCCTTCAGCTCGTGCTGAAATTAAGTATTGTTTTTAATGTTCACCTTGCAAACGTTTCCCTTGAAAATGACATCCAAGACCTTAGTTGTCAGAAATACGATGTCCCCAAGGACCTAGTTTGTCTCATTTTATCATTCAGGCTAGTGTCAAATAACTTTTCACCTTTTAAAGCCGAGAAGGAGGTAACTTTTCTCCTTTTGTCAGGCGACAAATTCAAAGCTTTCATCATGCCAGTCACTTTATATGTAAAATCATTTCATGTAAAACGTTGGGTGTCAGACCGGGATTGGGATTCACCCCCATAATTTTTAATTTGTCATTTGGCCTGACTTGTTGCTGAACTCGACCGTTATTGGCATACGTTTTCTTTGCTCTATCCGTACCCATAGGGTGGGAAGAATTGAGTATTTTTAATCCTTTAATTACTGTTGCATCGTACGTTTCAAGTTAACACTGATCATTTACTTATATTAACGCTTCCGTGAAACATTGCCTGCGTGGTTCAATTTTCCCCAAATTCACGTGAAAGCATAACTTTTGATTCAATTGATTTCAATTAACGTTAAAGGCGTTTTGTTAACTTTAAACGGACGTTGATGTGAAGAACTTCACTCATCATTCAGCCAGTAGCCTTATCTCACTCATACTAACAAGTAGTTGAATCACATTTGCCGGAACTAACCCCTCTCCCTTTTTTCTCCCCTTTATCCCCAGGGTGTGAAGAATTTTCTTCACTCTTCTTCTTTCAATCGTATTTTTAGCTCTCTTCTACTAATACTATAGCTACCCCTTAAACATTCTCTCCTACATCTAGTTTTCTTTAACGAAACATAGGGAGGACTAACCTAAACTTGTTGACAGTGGCGCACGCCATGCTCGTGACGTCACAGCGTAGATACGCACGTTAGAGGGCCTTAGTGTAACCACGGCGTATGTTGGTTCTTTCCTTAACTACATGGGTCGAGATTAAATTCATAAACTGCACATTTTATATAAATTCCAATACTGCTGAATTAATGCATCTTATATTTCTCAATACCAATTAAGGTTTGTTAATTTTAAGATGTATGCCCATCGCACCAGTCCATTGCTAATTAATCATTTTAAATATTAATTTTTAGCAAGCCAGAATAGGTAGGATTATTGTATATATAACCTCCCTCAGAGCAGCAAGATTTATCTGAGTATTTAGTACAAAATCCTGCCTCCTCTGCACTCCTTTCAACAATATATTGCCCTGTCCTTAAGTCCCGATATGGCAACCCAAATGGATTACCATGCGCATCATGAACGTCACTTGTTTGGCAAGGTGAAGCCAGGTGATCTCTTCGACCGTAGTGTCGAGCCCATTCTACGAGGAGCTGCCCTGGCCTGCTGACCTGCCTGGTCATTGAACCCGGCCACTTCTGGCTCACCCCATCCCCCTCTTCCAAAACGTGTCTCACCAACGAGTCCTGTTGCTGCCGGTCGGAGAGATTGAGAAGAGGTCCCTGGTGTACCTAGTTGCAGCCACAGTGAGAATTCTTGGGGTGAGCCAGGCAAGAGTGCAGCGTGCCAATTAGTGCAACAACCAGGTCAACAGCTATCTCGGGCATAGGACTAAACTTCAAAGGAGTGCAGGTACTACATCAATGGCCATTTAGTTTTCCCCCATTTTTTATTAGCTTAGACTAATTTTAACTTTATAGGGTACCTGGCTAATTACACTATTCGGACTGTGTGCGGTGGGATTGTGTGTATATATTTTTTCTATACAAATTTTTGCCTTTTGAGACTAACATAGTCTCTGGGTCACGTGGGCCACGTGCCAGACCCTATTTTGATTGTTGCAGACCACGTGTCTAACTCATCATTTTCATTATTTGAATTGCATCTCTTTTTATTCCATTTTTGTGTTGTTAAGATGTCCGTTTTGTTTCAATGTAAATTTGTGAATAAATCAATATTAGGTTAATCAAACCTCCTTAGTATTTTTGCTCCCTCATTTATTTTAATGTGTGAAATGAATAGTTGTTCACGGGACAAAGTACCCAATATTTAAAGAGAAAACCTAAGTAAGTCTATAGGTGGTAACAGCGAGGAACTTTGCATTAATATATTTGCTTCGAAGGTAAAGATCCTTATCTTTAAACTTTTAAACTACTTTACATCACTGCTCCCATTTTGGATTTTGTCTACCTTACATTAACGTAAAATAACTGTCCAGCATCTCATTGGGGTCACTGGGACGGAGCCGGAACAGAGCCTGAGAATGAGAGGACTATAGACCTGACAAAGCTAGAGTAGGCCATAAATTATTCTTAATCCTACGTGTGGAGTGCTTAGGCCTCTGGACAGTAAAATTTCCCCCTTTTGTATTTAGAGTGTTGGTTTGTGAATTGTGACAGTAAAGTATTAGCAGGGTGTTTGTGCCCCGAGAGTAAGTGCTCCTATCCTCCCCTGTTGAACTTTGTGTAACTGTTATAAGGAGACTTTCCCGGACTAAGTTCCCACTCAGAACGTAACCATTAAAAAATTCTCCACAAATCTAAGTGTACATGTACATATAATAACATATATCAATGCATATGTTATCATTAGAATGATAAAGAATCTTGTAAAATATTGATAATACAAATTATATACTGTACATAAAATAAAGTACTGTATCAATACTGTAATATAAATACAGTATTTAATACATTATGTATACTGTATGTACATTTACATTTATACATAAATAATATATAAATATATAAATAGAGTGTAAGTGTTCATGTACATACATATGAAGATATAGATAGTGTCCGGGTATATCCTGTAGATAAGTTTTTAGAACTCTTTTATTCTTATAACCAGATACATACTTCACCTCTAACAATGACAATGATTTTGATATATGACGATCTTGATAAATGACGATGAAACACCTGTGCAGTATGATGGAGGTGAAGAAGAATGAGATGATTTACTGCACAGGTTAATGAGAGCTTTACTGCTCCTCAGATGACGCCTTATCGTCAGTTGATAGAGCCGATGGATCATCAACAACAGCTTCTGATAGAGCTGGAGAAACTGCAGGAGGCGGCGTAGTGGCTCAGTGGGAAGCCGGAGAGGCAGCAGGAGGAGTATCGTGATGGGAAGTTGTTGACGTTGTTTTTTCATCTAAGCAAAGATGCTCTTGTACAACGCCAATACACCATCAATACGGTTACTAAATTCGATGGCTCTTACCATATCATTGTCGATTTCCTGCACCCTTTGTTGCAGAGCCCGTGCCATGTTGCAGAGCTCTTGCAGTTTGTCCAAGGTAAGGCCACGTTCTTCAGCTTCGTCGTCGTCACTGACGTCAGCTGCCTCTTCTTCTTCCTCACTCGCTGACCTTGTCATTTCGACAAAGTCCTCGTCGGTTAAGGGCTCGGAGGGGCACTCAATCAGTGAGTTGACGTCATCCATCGTCATGTCAGAGAAACCTTCGTTGGCTACTAACCGTGCCAGCCTCACAGCCTTATCTACGGCGGAGTGGTGAACTTCGTCTGGCGTAAATCCCTCATAGTCATGAACAATGTCTGGCCACAATTTCCTCCAACTTACATTCAATGTTTGCTGTTTCCTCTCATCAAAAGCTTTCTGAATGTTGGCCAGGCACGTTGCAATGTTATATTCCTGCCAATATCTCTTGAGGCTGAAGTCCTCATCGCCTTCATCGATGGAGGAAATGAGGCCCTCCATTGTGGAGCTCGTGTAGAGGGCCTTGAAGGGCCAAATGACCCCCTGATCCATTGGTTGTATGAGGGAAGTGGTGTTGGGGTCAGGAACTCCACTTGGACCCCATCATAATGGAGATCCATTGCATGTCCTCCTGAACACTCCATCAAGAGGAGGACCTTAAAGGGCAGCCCATTCTCAGCGAGGTACAGCTTCACCTGTGGGATAAAGCAGTTCACGAACCAGTCGAGTGTTAGGGCTTTGGTTATCCATTCCTTTTTATTACTCATCCAGGAGACGAGTAGCAAGGCTTTGTTATTTGTTTTTCAAAGCCCGGAGATTCAATGACTTGTAAATTAAGCTGGGCTTGAGCATGAAGCCCGTGGCATTCTCGCACATGAGGAGAGTGACACGATCTTTTTTGGGCCTTGAACCCTGGCTTCTTTACTTCGTCCTTATAAAGGAATGTTCGGGACGGCATCCTCTTCCAGAAGAGGCCAGTCTCATCCATATTGAACACCTGCTCCGGGAGATAGCCACCTTCTTGAATTTCCCGAACCAGCCCTTGCTGGCAACAAAACCACATTTTTCTCCTGGGGGCAGGATCATCTTCGTCGTCATCATCACCTTCGTCGTCTTTCTTCGCTTTTCCTTCAGGAACTAGGCTATCATACAGGGTTTTGGCTTTGGTTCGAATCATGTTGGTATTGAGACTAACCTTTTTTTACCGACAGTCCGATATCCACATTGATAACACATTCTCCATTTGCACAATCTTCTTATTACGAGGAGTCTCAACGCACTTAGTGTCCTTGGAGAACGTTGTTGAGGCAGTTTTACGTATTATCATCTCATCTTTTTTCATATAGTACACCGTCGATTCATTCACTCCGTAAATGCGGGCAAGAGACGCATAGCTACTGCCTGCTTTAAGCATGTCCAATAATTTCACTTTCTCGTTCACGGTCATCATTTTTCTCTTCTTGGGTTCTCTAGAGGACGTTTAGGAACCATTTTCAAGGGCGTCACAAACACTAGTTTATTCTAAAAAAGCACAAGAAAACAGCTAAAAGTTCCATACGGCAAGATTAAGCAACGCAAGCGAAGCGAGAGAGAACAATGAATGCGGCCTCCCTTTGTGGGGCGCACAGCAGGGAGAGATGCTGGGTAAAGCGTCTTGGTGGCTCGGCCAATCAGCCTGCGAGATTCTGGAGCCGAGATAGCCAGCGAATCAGAGAGGTGGATTTTGAGTTGCGCGCAATTTCCATGTTGATACCTGATGTTCTACTGTACTCTCCCTGCCTTCTCCTAGCGCCTGCGATGCACTGAGGCCACGAAACTCGAGCCATAAAATGGCGAGGGATTACTGTAACAACAAATCATTCTAAAAACAGTAACAACGTCAAAACAGATATGTCATATATAAACTATAAAAAGACTTATGTCAACCTGTTCAACATAAACATTCGCCACAACTTTAAACTTTTCAAGTTCTACTGATTCAACTACCCAATTAGGAATATCATTCCACAACTTGGTCACAGCTGGAATAAAACTTCTGGAATACTGTATAGTATTGAGCCTCATGATGAAGAAGGCCTGGCTATTAGAATTAACTGCCTGTCTAGTATTACAAATTGGATGGAATTGTCCAGGAAGATCTGAATGTAAAGGATGGTCATAGTTATGAAAAATCTTATGCAACATACATAATGAATTAATTGATCGACGGTGCCAAAGATTAATATCTAGATCAGGAATAAGAAATTTAATATACCGTAAGTTTCTGTCCAACAAATTAAGATGAGAATCAGCAGCTGAACACCAGACAGGAGAACAATACTCAAAACAAGGTAGAATAAAAGGATTGAAACACTTCTTCAGAATAGTTTAATCACCGAAAATCTTGAAAGACTTTCTCAGTAAGCCAATTTTTTGTGCAATTGAAGAAGACAGAAATAATGTGTTTCTCAAAAGTAAATTTGCTGTAAAGAATTACACCTAAAATTTTAAAAGAGTCATACAAAGTTAAAGAAACATTATCAATGCTGACATCCGGATGTTGAGGAGCCACTGTCCTTGACCTACTTACAATCGTACTTTGAGTTTTGTTAAAGATTCAACTTCATACCCCATATTTTGCACCATGCACTAATTTTAGCTAAATCTCTATTAAGGGGTTCAGCAACCCCAGATCTACATTCTGGGGATGGAATTGATGCAAAGAGAGTAGCATCATCTGCAAATGCAACAAGCTTGTTTTCTAGGCCAAACCACATGTCATGTGTATATAGTATGAAAAGTAATGGCCCTGTAGAACACAAGATATCACGTTCCTATACTCACTATGGTGCCTATCAACAACAAACCTTTGAGATATATTAAAATTCAATAATAATACTAAGAAACGACCCACCCACTCCAAACTGTTTGAATTTGAAAACAATGGCCTCATGATTAACAAGGTCAAAGGCAGCACTAAATTCAAGGCCAATCATACGAACTTCCTGACCACAATCAAGGGATTTCTGTACAGCATTGGAGATTGTAAGAAGGGCATCACATGCTCCAAGGCCTTTACGAAAACCAAATTGCAAACTGGGGAATAGATGATTACCTTCAGCAAACCTATTAAGACGTTTTGCCAGAAGACGCTAAAAAAATTTAGATGTGGGAGTTATGGAAATTGGGTAGTAATCAGTTGGACTTGAGCTACTACAAACACATTTACATAGAGGAGTAACATTACCAATTCTCCAACAAGTGCTAAAAGCTCCTCTTCTTGCTAACTTGCGCAAAATAACAGATAATTTTGGAGCTAAGAAATCTGCAGTCTTTATAAAAAACAAAGGATAAATACCATTTGGATCTACACCTCCATAAGCATCAAGGTCCGTCAATGGAGCTTTAATTTCACGAGATCGAAAAGCTAAACTAATTAGTTTAGGTTCAGAAAAACAGGAATGATGAAGTTCATGTTTTTCATTACTCTGTATACTGTCAAAAACATCAGCCAAAAGGGTTGCCTTTTCCTCTGGACAGTGAGTGAGTGAGCCATCTGGTTTAAGTAAAGGAAGAATTGTTGCATCTACACCAAAGAGTGTAGATGTGGTAGACCACCATTTATGTTCCCGAGTTGTACCAGAAAGGGTTTTTTTATGGTTAAATTTTATTCCTTTTCAGTTGAGGCATAAACTCTCTGAGCAAAAGCCTATCAATTATGTTGACTAGATACTCATTCAAAGGAGCAACAAGATTAACACTACTATATAATTGTGACCAATTCAAGCACAATAGATCATGCAAAATCCCATTCCAGTCTGCTTAAGATTTCATATAAATTTTATAAGAGTATGATACGTCAGGGACAGGCTGCTCAGTCTTCACTACTAATGAAATTAAGGCATGATCAGATGTCCCGACGGGAGAACCAACCTTACTAGTTATAACGCCAGGGGAGTCAGTGTATACGAGGTCCAAACAATTACCAGACCTGTGAGTTGGTTCACTTATGATTTGCTCTCAGCCTGATTCAGAAGCATTTGCTCTCAGCCTGATTCAGAAGCAAAGTCCAAAGCTCTTAAGCCATGGCGATCGGTAGGAGAAACAGAGCTTAACCACGCCCTATGGTGAGCATTGAAATCACCACCAAAGACAAAAGAGCTTTGCTATCATCTTCTTGTATCTTAGCCATGATGGTAAGAAGACAATCAAAGATAGAATCATCAATGTATGGATTCCGGTAGATCGAACACAAATAGAAGTTGTTATGCCTGCTACAACTTTTATTACCTGAATTTCATAACATCCACATTCATAGCAGGACCTATGAGAAGTAGGGTACTCAGTTCTGATATACACTGCCAATCTCCTGGCTCTAGGGATGGCATCACGTATCAACACCATTGGCTTCTTGAAGCTCATATGAGTGCCTTACACTAGAAACCAAAGTTTCTGAGCACAAAAGAATGTCATACTGTCTGGATGCAACAGTTAGGTCTTGAATATTTTCATGAAGACCACAAATATTGCAATACAGTAGACGACACCAACGAAATCTAGGACGTACTGGCCCCAGATTTTGCTCAATGTCTCCAGACAGAATAAAAATTAATGGTAATAAAAAAGAGACATCATCCTTAAAAATTAGATTAACAAGAATGATAACGAAAACAATATGCACAGAAATACAAATAAAGGGATTGATCAAACCAATAGACCATAGAAAAAAAGTTGAACAAAAATTGATCAACATGGAAGAGCCGATACACCATGCAAGGCTAAATACCCTCCAGGATAGCCACTTCAACTAAAGGGAGGACAGTAAGGATTGTTTTGAGAAGAGATAGAATCAGATAAGTAAAAGACAATCTTTTGATAAACCACCAGGCATCCATGGCCCTTCTATAAAGCCAGCCCAACACACCATTAAAAAAAAAAGAGGAAGAAAAAAAAATAAAATTGTGTGCCCGAGTGTACCGGTACCCTCAAGCAAAAGAAGACCATGGTACAAAGGCTATGGCACTACCCAAGGCTAGAGAATAATGGTTTGATTTTGAAGTGTCCTCCTAGAAGAGCTGCTTACCATAGCTAAAGAGTCTCTTCTACCCTTACCAAGAGGAAAGTAGCCACTTAACAATCACAGCACAGTAATTAGCCCCTTGAGCGAAGAAGTGTTTGGTAATTTCAGTGTTGTAAGGTGCACGAGGAAAGACGAGAATCTGTATAGAATATGCTAGGCTATTCGGTGTATGTGTTGGCAAAGGAGAATGAGCTGTTACTAGAAAGAGGGATCCAATGCATTAATTGTCTGGCCAGTCAAAGGATCCAATAACTCTCTAGTGGTAGTATCTCAACGGGTGTCTGGTGCTCTGGCCAACCTACTAGGGGTAAACTGGCAGTAAACACATGTGAAGTGTGACCCAAGCCATAGGTTGAAAACAAATTTGTGATTTGAAATATTTATGGAACTTTTACACATATTCTCGATTTTCTCAGAAATTACTCAAAGTATGGATACTTTAAAATCTTTATAGATACTTTTGATACTTGGTTATAGATACATCCAGCACAATCAGTGTCTCGTTTTCTTTTGTGGAAGAAGTCAAGAACATAGATGGTTAAAAAGAAAAGAAGGCTAATGGCAAAGGACCTAAGACCCATAGCTCTATTAAATATTTCATATAAAATATTCATGATGATGGGGAAAGAGGAAATAGAAAATCACTTAAGAATGAATGAGGAAGAAAATGAAAGTCAAGCAGGATTTACGGGTGGAGGTAGGATCATCATCATCATCATCATCTCCTCCTACGCCTATTGACGCAAAGGGTCTCGGTTAGATTTTGCCAGTTGGGTCTGTCTTGAGCTTTTAATTCAATACTTCTCCATCCATCATCTCCTACTTCGCACTTTACAGTCCTTAGCCACGTAGGCCTGGGTCTTCCAATTCTTCTAGTGTCTTATGAATCCCAGCTGAACATTTCTAATTCTGCCCTTCTGAGGGCTTTATTCTCAAATCTTCTAAACCTACTGAATATTGTTTCATTGTCGTACCATGACTCATGTCCATAGAGTAATACCGATCTCACTTAACTGATATATAGTCTGATTTTTATATGCAATTTTTGGCGATTTGATTTCCAAATTTTACTTAACCTAGCCATTGTCTGATTTGCGTTTTTCAATCTTTCACTAAACTCTAATTCTAAAGACCCTGTATTGGAGATTATAGTTCCTAAATACTTAAATGATTCTACCTCATTAATCCTTTCTATTTCCAATGACATTTCATCTTCCATTGCATACTCTGTTCTCATGATCTCTGTCTCTCTTCTATTTATCTTCAGCCCAACCTCGTGTGATATTTCCTGCATTCTGGAAAGCAAGTGTTGCAAATCCTGTGGTATTCTGCTAACATGGACAGCATCATCAGCATACTCTAGGGTTGTTAAATTCCTGTCACCAATCCAGTCCAATCTTTCTCCACCATCTCTGACTGTTCTACACATTACAAAGTCCTTGAGGAGGATAAACAACATAGGTGAAAACATATTCCCATGGAGTAATCCACTGTTCACTGGAAACTCACTTGATAAGATTCCATTAACATTAACTTTGCACCTGCTATGCTCATGAACCAACTCAATCAAATTTATATATCTAAGAGGAATTCCATAATAACGCAGGACTCTCCACAAATACCATCAAAAGGGGATTTCCATATTCTACTCATTACTGTACAACATGTCTCAAAATGAAAATATGGTCAGTGCAACTTCTACCTTTTCTAAATCCTGCTTGTCCATCTTTCAGGTTTTCATCAATCTTTCTCTCCAGTCTCTTAAGAATAAGTATACTATATATTTTGATAACAACTGACGTAAGTGTTATGCCTCTGTAATTATTACAATCAGTCAGGTCTCCTTTTTTGGTTATTTTCACCAACACTCCTAACTCCTGTTCATCAGGTTTTGCTTCTTCATGCCACATTCTACAAAATAATCTTGTAAGTAGTGTGAGTCACTTCCTTTTCGGCCATTATCATCCTGGCAGTTATTCCATTGTATCCAGGGGCTTTCCATCTCTTTAGTTTTTTTTCAGGATAGCATCGACTTTACACATACCGAATTCATTCATGGGCACATTAAGGTCTTAATCAGCTTCAAGTATATCAATCAAATTATTCCCTTCATATGTCCTATTCAATCCAACAATGTCTTTCTTCATCGTCTGTTGCTATAACAAATCCATGATCCATCTCTCTTTCTGATGGGTATATACTTCTTTTTCTTTGCCCCAGTCAAGATTTCATTAATAATTATATGAGCAATTCTTACACCATAGCCACTTCCTGAAATCAAAGCTTTGTCGGCAGGATAGAGGACAATATCTTTATATTACAGTATTGTGTAGAAGAGAGCTATATTATCATTATTATTATTATCAACTGCTAAGCTACAACCCTAGTTGGAAAAGCAAGAAGTGATAAGCCCAGGGGCCCCAACAGCGAAAATAGCCTAGTGAGGAAAGGAAAGAAGGAAAGATAAAATATTTTAAGAAGAGTAACATTATAATAAATATTTCCTATATAAAATATAAATACTTTAACAAAACAAGAAGAAGAGAAATTAGATAGAACAGTGTGCCCGAGTGTACCCTCAAGCAATAGAACTCTAACCCAAGACAGTGGAAGACCATGGTACAGAGGCTATGGCATTACCCAAGACTAGAGAACAATGGTTTGATTTTGGAGTGTCCCGCTCGTAGAAGAGCTGCATACCCTGGCTAAAGAGTCTCTTCTACCCTTACCATGAGGAAAGTAGCCACTGAACAATTATAGTGCAGTAGATAACCCCTTGAACAAAGAAGAATTGTTTTGTAATCACAGTGTTGTCAGGTGTATGGTGACAAGGAGAGTCTGTAAAGAATATGCCAGGCAATTCGGTGTATGTGTAGGCAAAGGGAAAGAACTGTAACCAGAGAGAAGGATCCAATGTAGTATTGTCTGGCCAGTCAAAGGACCCCATAACTCTAGCGGTAGTATCTCTACGGGTGGCTGGTGCCCTGGCCAACCTACTACCTACCTGGAACAAGAAACCCCTAATAGTAATTGCGATATACTTTAGTAAAGCATTTGATTCTAAAAAGTTTTAAAAGACTATAGAATTAACACCAAAATCATGAGTGCAATTGCAAATATTTATCAAGGAGATACTACGGGCATTGACTTAGGAGAAAGTATAGAACAAGAAATGGAGGTTACAAGTGGAATAAAACTGGGTTACATAGGATCAACTTTAGTTCTGAACTAATTACGTATATTTTCCTGAAGAAAATAGAAGAGGAAAGAAATGGTTTTAGAAATCATTTAATAGAGAGGATACCTAAGTGATTACAGAGGATATAGACAATGCAAAGCGCAACATCCAACTATTAGTGGAAACTGGTAAAAAATATGGGTTAGAAATAAATAAAGAAAAAGAGTTATATTATGATTTACAACATGAAAGAAAAGCCAGATCACATAGAGGGAATCAAAGTAGTAGAAAGTTTAACATACTTGAGAATAAAGCTAGACAGTAATACGGTCATATTTAAAACCCAGAAAAGGGTAATGATAGAAAAAAAGACACAAAAATAGCTAATTTACCATTTTCAGCTAAGGAGAAAGGTGCAATAAAGTAATAATAGGAAAAACGTTTTGCTTTACCATCTATTTTGTATTGAAGAAATATTATAAATCTAACAAAAACTGAAATAGAGAAACTACAAAGGATAGAGAATGGGGTATACAGGAAGATTTTATGTGCCACTAAAAGTACAACTAATACTACTCTAAGAGGGGAGATAGGTGCATCTACTATGAAAGCAAGGGTGGTGGATGGGAAGCTGCAGTACTTAAATCGTATCCTGAATGGGAAGAAGGAAATACTGAAAAGAATTATCCTGGATATTAAAGAAAAATATGGAAGATGGTGGAAACAACCCGCAAAGTACTTAGAAGAAGAATTAAGTATAGGCATAAGGCAACTAAGAAGAACGAACAAGGCAGACACAAAATCGGAAACCAGAAAGTGGATACTGAAAAGTGGAAAGAAGAAATAGAAAGTAAAGTGAGGTTAGAAATATATAGAACTTGGAAGAAAGAAATTAAAGAAGAGTTAGTTTATGACAATACATTTGCTTCAGTGATATTTTTAGAGGAAAAACTTATAATTTTTGTTGTTGTTTTGTCAGGAATATAGAAAAGAAAGGAATGGACTAATTGAGCTACAACAACCACATGAGGAAGACCTTAAGAAAATAGTATAATTATTTTTTATTTAGTGAAACAAATATAGAAAAGGAAAGAAATATTAAACATGATGTGGAAGAAGAGACAAAACAGTATGAGAAAATAAATTTTGGAGGTACCGTTGCAAAGGCTGCTTCACCCCTGCCTGAACTAGAAGGGAAACTAGTTTAGAAAGAACAGAGACAACAGAGGGGGAAAATTCAAATTCAGGTGAAAATAATTCAGTGGTAAATAATGAAGAAAGCAAAGATGAAACAAGTAACGATGGAAAAGAGAAAGAACAGAATGAGATTCCCTCAGAAAAACGGAAAGAAAAGACCCCCAAAATATGCTACTACTTTAGAAAGGGAATCTGTAAAAAAGGACGATCATGCGACTTCCTCCACAGACGCAGCCAGGAAGGTGAAGATAACCCTCAGAGAAACGAGATGAGGAAGCATATTCAATGTAAGTTTTACAAAGAAGGCAGGTGTAGGTTAGGCAGGGAGTGCAAATATGGTCACTGGGAAAAGAAAATGGTCAACAAAATAAACTATGGGAAAGATGGATCGAAAATATGCAGAGATTATGTGAACGGTACCTGCAAAAGAGGCCATACATGCTCATTCAGGCACAACAATGTTAGATTCAATGAAACCAGATCAAAATTTAGAGGAAACGAGGAGCAGTATGAACATATAAAGGGGGGAAAAGTAAGGAATCAAGTAAGCAACGGTCCAAGTAGAAAAAGGATGGAAAACCAATTAAATTTTTTAAATTCAAGAATGGAGGAAATGGGGAGATTGATACGAGAAATAAGGTACGAAAAATCATACAACCCGAGCCAACACAACTTGACGTGGGCAGAAAGGGCAGTGGGAAACCCCAACACACCCTTAGGAATGGACTACATGATACCACAGGGTGGTCAAGGAAGAACAGGTCGTTGCCTGTAAAAATGGAAGAGAAAAGAAGAAATAAAAAGAGAAGAGGAAAAAAGAAAACAAAATTTTACAAAGCTTTCAAGCTCTATTACATTAACATAAGGGGCATAAAATCAAAAGTGGACTCGCTAGAGGAAATAATATAAAAAATTTAAACCAACCGTTATTTGCATCACAGAAACACATCTGAAGGAGGAAGAAAATTTGAAGATAGCAGGTTATAGGGTCTTTAATAATAATAGAAAATCAAACGGAGGAGGAGTGTTGATTGCAATAAAAAATGAATTGCAAAATGTAACGGTGGAAATAAAAAGCGAAAATCAGGGTCACGAGTCTCAATGGGTAAAAATTGATAATGGGAAGACTAAAGTCAGATTAGGAGTAATCTATGCCCCACAAGAAAATAAAACAAAGTCAAGCCATTTAGAAAATATGTACAAGTCTATTAAAGACGAAATAATGATAGCAAATAGCAGAGAAGAAAAAGTAATTGTAATGGGAGACTTCAACTGTAAAGTAGGAAGCATAATAAAAAACAATAGTAATGAGATTACAAAATCAGGCAAAATGTTAAGAGATTTAGCAGAGGAGTCCAACATGATAATTGCAAATAGCAACCCGAAATGCAGAGGGACTTGGACGAGAATTGAAAAAGAGAAGAAATCAGTGATAGATTATGCTCTAGTTAGAGAAGAAGACGAAGAAGGCATTAGGAGCATGGTAATTGACGAAGAGAAATTGATAACACCCTACAGAATATCAAAAGAAATGGTGTATTCTGATCACTGTGCCATCCTACTCGAAATGAATTGGTTGACCCTAAACAAGAAAGAAAGAAAGGTAAGATATAAAATAGTCTGGAACCATCTAAAAGTCCACAAAGATAAAAAGGAACTCATAAAGATTGCCAAAGAAAAAGCTAATATAAGAATAAAATATTCAAAATGGCAAAAAAAAGTGCAAGAAATATTAAGAAAATGTAGTGTAAAAGAGACAAACAGAAAAAACAAGAGGTCCAAGGAATTAAGGAAATTAATGAAACTTAAAAGAACCTTAAAAAAGAATTGTATTAATGTTGGAAAGGAAAACAATGAGGTCAAGAGAAGAATGAAAGTACAGGAGAGCCTTGTTGACCTATACATACAAGAAGAAAAACAAAAAGAGGAAGGTTTAAGAATAATCAAGCAAGTAGAAGAAATCAAAGCAAAAGGAGGTATGAACAGCACAGCCTTCTGGGAATTCAAGAAGAAAGTGGATGGAAAAAATGCCAGTAAATGTACAGCAATCAGAGGAAAGGATGGAGAAATAATAGAGGATATTGAAGAAATAAAGAAAGAATATGAGAAATTCTACAGTGATTTATTTAAGCTAGAAAATCCCCTAAGTGAAGAAGAGACCCTGGCAGAAGAAATCAACAACATGTTTGATAAATGGCTGTCAGGAAGTGACAGAGTGAGATCCAGCAAGGAAGAAAAAATAACATATCAAGAAGTAGAAGCCATCATAAAAAGCCTGAAAGACAAATACACAATGGACAGGCAAGGATTGAACAATGTTATGATTAAAATGATGGGGAATGAGATAATAGAAAGCCTGAAGCTGATACTCACAGAAATTGACAAAAGCATATGTATCCCTAAAGAGTGGGAAGAGATGTGGATACTTTCAATCCACAAAAAGGGAAATAAAATGGAACTAGAAAATAAAAGAGGCTTATTTATCACAAGCATAATTAGTAAAATATACGAGAAAATAAGGATGAAAAAATATAAGGACAGATTCAAAGAAGAGATGAGTCGATTCCAGTGTGGAGGCATTGAAGGAAGATCTACGGCCGATCATCTGCTTACACTAAATGCAGTAATAGACTATAACGCCTATTTGGGAGGGTCGACATACGTATGGTTCTGTGATGCGTATAAGTGCTTTGATAAGCTAGATCTAAAGGACTGCATAAAAGAAATGGGAAAAATGATAGGATGGAAAGAAGCATTGATAGTTAAAAAAATGAATGAAAAAGGTAGAGCAGCCATCAACTGCCCAGCAGGTACAACAGAAGATATAACGATTGAAGGAAATGTTAGACAAGGAACTATATATGGACCCAAGCTATGCAGTATAGCAACTGACAAAGTTAATAGCATTAGCAGAAAAAATATCACATTGATAAGAAATATTGAAATTGAATCACTTGTATATGTAGATGATATAATGTTTCCCTCAGGAAGGAAAGATGGTATCGAAAGTGCCATAAGTAACTGTCATAGCCTAGAGACCCTAAAGAAGTTCACTATAAACACCAACCCCAAAAAATCGGGTGTATTAAGAATTAACAAAAGAAAGAAAGAGAAAGAGGTGGAGATTGAAACAGAAGTGAAGAACGGAAATGTAAGTTTAGTTAAGGAATATAAGTATCTGGGTGAATGGTATACAGAGAAGGGAAACAAAGAATTGAGTATCAGTAAAAAAACCCAGAGGGTTGCATATATGACCCAAGAAATAAGAAAATATGGGGATACGAGAAAAGTTGGAAAGATGGCATTGGAAGTCAGAAAGAAAATATATGAAACAGTAGTTGTACCAACAATATTTGCCAACGTGGAGACCTGGAGTGTAATTAGGGACAAAGATATGAAAGATCTAGAAAACCTCCAATACAAGATAATAAGAAATATGTATGAACTACCTGCGAGTACTCCATATTGGGGCATACTTGCAGAAACAGGAATATGGCCGGTGTCTTGCAGAATAGAATATAAGAAGTTAATGCTCTTCCATAACATCATAAACTCCGAGGAAAAAAGACTAGTAAGAGAGATAATTGAGGATCAGTTGAAGAACCCGTATGGGAAGTGCTGGAGCAAGAGCGTAGAAGAAATCTGCAGTAAATATGGGATGGAAGTGGAAGAAATAAGAAGTTGGGGGAAAAGGACCCTGAAAAAAGAAATCAAGAAAAGAATTATAGAAAAAATAGAAGAAACTATTGAAGAAAAAAAGAAAATAATGAAAAAATTAAGATTTATTAAAGGAAATGGCCCTATGCCTTATATCAGAGAAATGTATCTGGATAAGGCGTCCCTTGTGATGAAAGCAAGATTAAATATGCTCAACTTAAAAGCAAATTTCAGGGGAAAATATGATGACAATTTGTGTGATCTATGCAAAGAGGAAGATGACACCACCGAACATTTATTTTTATGCCTAAAGTTAGAACAGCTAAAGAATGTAGAAATAAGTTTAGGTATGCTAAAAAATCCTAGCAGGGATCTGGCTGCATTTATAGATAGGGCAATGAATATAAAAGAAGAGTTTAGGAAGCCCAAACTGATTACCACAACAGGTTGCCAAAACTGATGATAGCAAGGTGTTATCATATCCAATTTCAAAGTATAAGGGAATAAAAGTAAAGATTGTGAACCACATTATATTAATTTATTTAAGGCACAGATGATATAAACTTAATAATAAGAATAAGCTTAGAAGCTTTGCACCTATCTATAAAGAGATAGAATGCCCGCAAACTTATTTTGCGGAGTGAGCAATAAGGAACCAGGAACCAGGAAACGAATTTTGAAATGAAAGTGTCGGTTGGAAAAACCAACAGGTGATATTAGAGAGTCCTGTGCCTCCTTTAAACTCCTTTGAATCAATTATAAAGTTATTTGAGGTGAATGCCAATGTTAAGTAACTTGTTCTGACATCCAGAAGAAAACGAAGATGAAATGACCGTATTAAGTTTCCCTGTTTATCGTCGTAGTTTTCTTTGAGGTTCGTCTGTAGAACGGCGGGACCACCTGTTGACTTAACCCTTAATCATAGAACCATTTATTTGGCCTTTGTCTCTCACACCCTTAGTGGTGACATGTTAATGCTGACACGGGTAAATCAAAGGTGATTTATTACAGGTTATAACATATCTGATACAGTAAAACGAGATTGAACTACACTTTCTATCCTTGAAGATACTTTCATCCGCCAACCTACAAATCTTTCTTATACTGGTTTCGAGGTTATTGCCATTCTAATTTGCAATTCATTTTTAATAATTAGTAGCAAGTTGGCTCAGACCAGATGCACAGTTGCATGGGTTGGCCCTATGCTGTCAATACAATTTTAATTGATAAAAGGTTATCTTTATTTGTTGAAATAGGAATAACTCGATGGTTGTCTACCAAGAAACTTGAAGTAATGAGGATGGTTGGGAGCTACATTACCCATAGTAGATTTTGATTCAATAGTGATGATGATATATTGAGAAACGTCAATACCTAACCTAATCTAGGGTGTGGCGTCTCATTGACAGAAGACTTTCATAACCCCTCTCATTGAAGCTTCTGCCTAACCTAACACAGGTTGCCATGATACTTATGTTATGCTCTGACCTCTTCCAACCTATTTTGGCCTTATGACAGTAATTTTCCTCTGCCCACCTCCATTTTTTTTAGCTAAAAAGCGAAAGCAAAATTTGTGGTCGTCTCAAAAAATCATTAAAATTGTTATTATTAAAATTGTTGAAATTATTATTATTGAAATCATTAATATTTTTATTATGAAAATGACTAAAATTGTTTTTTTTTTTTAATATTATTATTACAATTATTATTACTTTTCTTTCTGCACTACTATTGTTTATAGCGAAAGGTGGAAGAAAAATTCCTATTATTCTAAAAAAGATATTGAAAAGATCTTTAACCCTTTTTAGATCACTTACTTCTGATGTATTCTTAGTTTTCAGAGCTTCTGTATTTTCAAGTACAATGTCCTTTTCTTAACACAAAGCAGATTTAATACTCATTACTCTTTGCAGAATCCAGTTGTTCATCTAAGCATAGAATAAAGTTAACTAAGCTCTGAAACTAATTTAAGAAGCTTATATTCTTGGTAAGGAACTACGATGCACCATCCATGACTGTCTAGAACCAGAAGTATAAGAAATTCCATCACAAAATCTTTGGTAAGTACAATTCCAGTGGTTTGGTTATTGAATAAAATTATCTTAAGATTTAACACTCTTGTACTGTTTTTACCATATTGAATTATAGATTTGAAATTCATATACAGTACAGCATATCTTCTGTTTTGGAGTGGGATTATGTACTCTATTAATGTTGTTTTTATTGTGATGCACTGTTGTGATTTAGCTATGTTCCTAGACTATACTAATGCTATTTGTTCCTGTGCAAAATACAAACCTGCCGCTCTTTATTGTGGAGAAGTATTGTTTCAGCGAAGCTGAAACCAGTCCATAAACTTTTCTTCAGGGTGTAACTACCCACCGCTAGTTAGCGAAAGGGGGGAGCGGGGTAGGTTAACCCTCCCGCTCACACCAGCACTAGCGACTAACCGTCACTTTTTATTTCGGCTCGGTAGACTAAGGACGTAGTCTTTCTCTCCCATCAACCACCTTTTAACCGGTTGCAGCTAAAAGCAACTGGCCTAATGGTTATTGAATTTCCTTCGTTCCGTAACCGAAATACAAACCACGCTATTTACATAGGGTATTACTTTCGGCGTAGCTGAAATGATGAGCCATTAGATTTTGGCTCGGGTGATGATC
Source organism: Palaemon carinicauda (assembly GCF_036898095.1). Taxonomy (NCBI): domain Eukaryota; kingdom Metazoa; phylum Arthropoda; class Malacostraca; order Decapoda; family Palaemonidae; genus Palaemon; species Palaemon carinicauda. The sequence goes on along the minus strand of NC_090749.1, from coordinate 83,769,338 downwards.
AGACGTTCCAGTCTCACCCTCGCATTTTTGACAGCCTTAATCCTTTCTGCTTTTTCTTTCAGTTGTGTGTACGGAAGTTGGCCTCTACTCCTATTATGCGCAAGTGCCCTGGACTACCTGACCGCCCATGTGGGACGTTCATGTCGGCGGTCAAGACGGACCCTCACACCTTGTGTCCGTACTGCAGAGGTCAACAGTGTGATAGGAATAAAACTTGTAGGGAGTGGTCTACCTCCCAGTGGGAGATGTTTTCCCGGCGGAGGAAGAAGAAGTGTAGGCTTGACCTTTCTCCTTCAATGGCTTCCTTGAAGAAGGAAGGTTCCAAAGACTCTTCTTCCGCTGCCCGAACCTCCTCCGAAGCTCCCACTCGATTGGTCTCTCGTGAGAGGCCGTCGAGTGGTAGCGTAGGCCATGCTTTTGTTGACCAACCTCGGGGTTCGGGAGAGGGAGTTGCCTCCCATAGCGAGGCAGCTCCTCCTCCTCCGGGGGAGGATATTGATAACAATTTGTATAATGATGATTTGTTTCAGCTTTGGGCTTCCTTGGGGCTTAAGGGCTCGCCCTCCAGGGAAGCCATGTTTGACCTGATCCAGTTGGGTGCAGCTGTCAAACAGTCGCCGGTAATAGCAGAGGTAGATCCTCTGTCTATTGTTGACGTTGTTGTGGCAGAGGCTTCCGACGGGTCGGGTCAAACCCCTGCAGTTGCTGATGTTGCTGAAGGCTCAGATCCCCCCTCCGAACATCCTTCGAGCGGGCAGCTGAGTCCAACGGTCTCTCCTGCGAGTGTTTCTCCTCCTCGGGGGAGTTCACTAACAGAGACTCCTCTTCGGAGGACTGATGATGGTGTTCCTGTCCGAGGTCGTCTTCGCCGTAAGGCTCGCCCGCCTCTTCGCCGTAGAGGTCTTCTTTCTCCCTACAATGGAGTTAGGAGGCGCCTCTTCGGTTCTTCACCCTCGACGTACCCCGCAGAGGAGCCTCTTCGACGTGAGCAGACCATTGCAGCCGCATCCCTAGACCTCTCAGGAGATCGTTCGCGATCTCCTACGCCTGCCAGACCTGGAAGTTTTCCTTCTCCGTTCCTGGACGCAGATGCGCAGTGGGTGCCAACGCATCCCGTTATCCAACGGGCACCGGTCCCTTCGGGGCAAAGCAACTTATCTCACAATGTGAGTAAGTCCCTTAAGTGCCAGGTTTTACCTGTTCGCCCACGTTCTCCTGCGCGCTCGCGCGCAAGCGCTATCCTGTTGTTGAGGACCAGCCCTCTTCGGAGTCAACGCGCCAGAGATCTCCTGCAGCTGAGACATCTCGCCATCGTTCTCCTGTTCGCCAGTGCTCACTTGCGTGCCAGCGCTCTCCTGTTCATCAGCGATCTCCTGTGCGCCAGCGCTCTCCTGCTCGCCAGTGCACATCTGCGCGCCATGCGCACCCACGTTCTCCTGCATGCCCACGATCGCCTACTCGCCAGCGCACATCTGCGCGCCCTGTTCCTGATGCGCGCCATGCGCACCCACGATCGCCTACTCGCCAGCGCACATCTGCGCGCCCTGTTCCTGATGCGCGCCATGCGCACCCACGTTCACCCTCGCGCCCACGATCTGCGGATCTGGGCACAGGCAAGGAGACCCCTCCTTTGCCTCCTCCCCTGCGATCTCCAGCGCGCCCTCAAAACGCGCCCACGCGTCAGCCATCGCCTACGTGCCATCGCGCTCACTCACCTGTGCGCCCTTCCAGGATGGGACGAGTTTCTACACCAGACCACGCACCTGCGCGCCAGCGATCACCTGCGCCCCAAACGATCGCCTGCGCGCCCACGCGATCCTTCACCTGCGCGCAAGCACTCTCCGATGCGTCAGCGCACCTACATGTTGGATCGCCGAAGGTCTCCTACGCGTCCACGCATTATCGCCCCTGAACGCGGACAGTCACCTTCTCGCCCTACGCGCCATCGCTTGCCAACGCGCAATCCCTCGCCAACGCGCCATCCCTCGCCAACGCGCCATCGCTCACCTACGCGCCATCATTCTCCCGACCGAGAGCGTTCGCCATTGAAAACGCGCGCACCCTCACTTGCGCGCCCACGCGCACTTTCACCTATGCGCCCACGCGTTCACTCGCCCACGCGTCCACTCGACCGCGCGCCCTCTCACCAGCGCGCCCTCGCACTCACTCGCCCACGCGCACCCGCGCTTCCATCCGTGCGCGTGTGCGCCAACGTTCTCCCGCGCGCGACCCTGCGAGTTTTCCATCGCGCGATCCCGATCGCGATTCCCGCCGGATTTTGCAGCGCGAACAACCTGGTGAGACTTCAGGAGCGCGGACTTCCAGGTCATCATTGTCACGATCCCCTCCTCGCAAGCGCAGATCATCGCACTTGCAATAGGTGCAAGATTCTTCAGAGAGGTCTATGCAACATTCTTCTTTTTCTTTTCAGGCAGGCCCTGTGGTGTCTACTCCTAAGGATCACCCGATCCCTTTCCCTCCAGCGGGAGCCACTGACACTGCCTCCGTCAGCCGTCAGCCTTGGTTTGGGTCCCTGATCAGAGTCGTCATTCAGGCTGTTAAGCCTGCCCTCGCTGCTCTAGGACTCAAACCAACGTCATCGTCTCCGCTGAAGAGAAAGAGAGGAGTAGACTTCGTGGTGACTTCCCCTAGGGTTGAACTGGCTCCTAAGAAGTCCGTCGGGAAGGCCCCTTCCCCCTCTCGGTCGTTCTCTCCTTCACCTGTGGACGAAGCGTTTCCGTCCTCAGGAGAATCCAGCGAGGTGAGACCTTCTCCCACGTCACCAATGGGAGGAACCCCGACTTGTGTAGGAGAATCGTCCCGTGTAGGGGTGGAGAGGAGCCCCCAGACTTCTTTGCTGGAATCCTGTATCCCTCCTAGAAGGGAGCCCAAGGACTCGAAGACTGTCTCTAAGTCTTCATCCCGGATTCGACCAGAGCCAGCAAGACCCCAGGAGAACATCCACGTGTCCCCACAAGTAGAGCAGTTGGGGACAGGAGACTTTGCTGCCAGCCCATCAGGAGGAGAGCAGCATGAGTCGGAGCATGCCTTCTGGCAGGTCCTAAATCTGATGAGGCAACTCAACATGTTTAAGGACCCGGAGACCGCCCCCCGCAAAGGCAAGGTTACGGTCTTGGACCGAGTCTACGGCACTCAAAAACCCTCAAAGGCCAGTGCGGCTCTGCCCTGGTCTCAGGGGGTGAAGAGCACCAGAGACAAGGTTGAGGGCCAGCTTTCCGAACTCGCCGCCTCCGGCCGTTCCTCTGCCGGTAACAAGCTCCTCCCACCTCGTGTACAGCAGAGGAGGTACTTTGAGATCATGGGGGAGCCTTGTTTAGCTCTTCCTCTCCACCACTCTGTGAAAGAGCTTACCAGGGGAACCTCTCTTGAGAGGCTCTCCTCCCGGCAGGTGACATTCTCGGCTACTGAGATCCTGAGTCAGGAGAAGGTTGCCAAGTGTGCCATGCAGGCCACTTCGTGGCTGGATTTCTGGCTTGGGTCTCTAAGCATCCTGTTGCGATCGAGGACTTGTCCAAAGAGAGCACCACGAAGGCCATGGAGACCTTTCTCCTCTTGGGCACGCGCACCATCGAGTTTCTGGCTCACTAAGTTTCGAACTTATGGGCAAACTCGATCTTGAAGCATCGTGATGCGGTGGTCGAGAGGTTCCACTCGAAGGTCCCAGCCGTGGATGTCTGCAAGCTCAGACACTCTTCCATCAGTGGACAGAATCTGTTTGAGCCCAAGGATGAGGAACGGACAGCTGAGAGGTGGAGGAAATCGAATCACGATTCTCTCCTCCAAAGGGCTCTTACATCCAGACCCTACAGGCCTCCAGCTCCTCAACAACAGCAGCCTCGTCAGAAGACAACGAAATGGGCACCAGCAGCAAAGGCGAAGGTGTCTAAACAGCAGCCCTTTCCTGTCAGGGACAAGAAGGGAGGAAAGTCCTCCAGGGGAGGCAGGAATCCTAGAGGGAGCGGCCGAGGCCGCAAACGCTAGGATTGGCAATCCCCCTGCATGTCCACCAGTGGGGGGATGCCTGCAAAGCTGCGCATTCAGGTGGCAGCAACTCGGGGCCGATTCCTGGACGATCTCCATGATCAGCCAAGGTTATCGCGTCCCTTTCATAACATCTCTACCTCCCCTGACAGCGAATCCAATGTTGTTGAGCTCCTATGCCATGGGATCGGCAAAGGGGCTAGACCTTCAGGCAGAAGTCGAGACCATGCTCAAGAAGGATGCTCTCCAGGAAGTCGTCGACGGCTCCCCAGGCTTCTTCAGTCGACTCTTTCTTGTAAAGAAGGCGTCTGGAGGCTGGAGACCCGTCATCGACCTCTGAGCCCTGAACAAGTTTGTCAAACAAACTTCGTTCAGCATGGAGACAGCAGACACGGTCAGACTCGCAGTGTGACCGCGAGACTTCATGTGCACACTGGATCCGAAGGACGCTTACTTCCAGATCCCAATCCATCCGTCTTCCAGGAAGTACTTGAGATTCAGCCTAGACAACAAGATCTACCAGTTCAAGGTGCTGTGTTTCAGTCTCTCCACAGCACCATAGGTGTTCACCAGAGTGTTCACCCTGATATCTTCGTGGGCACACAGGATTGGCATCCGTCTCCTCCGTTATCTGGACGACTGGCTGATCCTAGCAGACTCTGAGTCGACCCTTCTTCGACACCGAGACAAGCTTTTGGGACTTTGCCAAGATTTAGGGATCATGGTAAATCTCGAGAAGTCTTCTCTGCTGCCATCTCAACGACTGATATATCTTGGCATGATATTGGACACCAATCTCCACAAAGCCTTTCCATCAGATGACAGGATAGCAAGGCTGAGGAGGGTCGCAGATTCTTTCCTCAGACGAGAAGAGCTTCCACCCCAATCTTGGTTACGTCTCCTAGGTCATCTTTCCTCCCTGGCCCGTCTAGTTCCAAACGGCCGGCTCAGGATGAGATCCTTCCAATGGCGGCTCAAGTCCCGGTGGAATCAGGGCAACGATTCCCCGGACATTCTGGTTCCCATGGAACCCGCGGAACGGACGGACCTGCAGTGGTGGTTGACCGACGAGAAACTTCGAAAGGGAGTGGATCTTCTCGTCCTCCCCCCGGATTTGATGCTGTTTTCGGACGCATCAAAAGAAGGGTGGGGGCCCCACGTTCTGAACCAAATGACCTCAGGCCTGTGGTCCGAATCAGAAAAGTACCTCCATATCAATCTGCTAGAGATGAAGGCCTTATATCGGGCACTTCAACAGTTCCAACAAACCCTGGCGGGTCACTCCGTGGTGTTTATGAGCAACAACACCACAGTAGTGCTTATATCAACAAGCAGGGAGGTACCTTTTCACAACAGCTATCCCATCTTGCAGTAGAGATACTGAGATGGACCGAAGTCCACTCGATCTTACTATCAGCTCGCTTCATTCCAGGCAAGAGGAATGTGCTCGCGGACAGTCTGAGCAGATCTTCTCAGATAGTTAGTACCGAGTGGTCTTTGGATCCTCTAGTAGCCAACAAAGTCCTGATTTTGTGGGGTTCCCCGACAGTGGATCTGTTCGCGACAGCCTTGAACTTCAAGCTGCCGCTGTACTGTTCCCCAGTCCCGGACCCCAAGGCACTCTGGCAAGACGCCTTCCAACAACGGTGGGACAACATCGACGTCTACGCCTTCCCACCGTTCTGTCTGATGAGAAGGGTGCTCAACAAGACCAGACTATCGGTCAATCTGTCAATGACCTTAATAGATGCCACTATTCCAGCAATAGCGGAGTTTCTTATATATATGCGGGAAGAAATGCGCCTTTCACTCTCGGCGGTGAAAGGCTATCGCTCAGCCTTAAGCTTGGCCTTCAGGCTGAAGGGAATGGACATTTCCTCCTTGCTGGAACTTTCCTTGCTCATACGAAGCTACGAACTTACCTGCCCTCAGTCGGAAGTGAGACCTCCTCCATGGAACGTGGTTCGGGTTCTCAGAGCTCTTAAGAGACCTCCATTCGAACCATTAAGCCAGGCTTCTGATCGTCACCTGACTTGGAAGACGGTGTTCCTGCTCGCTCTGGCTTCTGCCAAGCGTGTTAGTGAACTTCATGGTTTCTCGTACTACGTGGCCCATTCAAGGGGATGGAGGGAGGTAACGTTCAGGTTCGTCCCTGAGTTTGTAGCCAAGACTCAAATTCCTGGAGTTCCGGACCCACGGTTCGACTCCTTCAGGATTTCGAGTCTCCGTTCCGTAACAGATGACCCAGACCATCTGCTAATATGCCCAGTAAAGAGTTTGAGGTGTTATCTTAAAAGAACAGCTGCAGTCCGTCCTCGCGTGCAAGCCCTGTTTGTGAGCACAGGAAGGACGAAGAGGAGGGTCACCAAGAATACCATCTCAGCCTTGATTCGAAGGGTCATCCATCATGCCCTGAATCTAGACCCTCCGTCACGTCGCCCTAGAGCACACGATGTCAGGGGCATCGCTACGTCCCTGGCCTTCAAGAGAAACTTCTCTGTGACGCAGGTGCTACAAGCTGGGGTCTGGAAGCGTCAAACGACCTTCACAGCCCACTACCTGCAAGACGTGACCCACAGGAGCCTCGATACATTTTCTATCGGCCCTGTGGTGGCTGCACAACAGCTGGTCTAACCTCAGGCTCATTTATGGACAGGTAGCAGAAGGTTGAGGGCATTGTTACCCGGTTTTAGTCTGCATGAATGAAAAAGTATGTCTGGCCCTTACTAAAAGAGTAAGGGCCAGACATACTTCATCCTCCCCTCTCGGGGAAAGCAGCATCCTGGGTTCTCAGCATAGCTGACCTCAAACCACTGCAGGTAAACCATGCTTCCTTGTGTTCCTAGTATTAACATAATACTGTCGCGTCCCCCATACCCTAACGAGGTGGTATTGGGAACGTCCTAGCCTAGAATTCCATCTAAAGGACTCCAGGTCAACTTCCTAGGGCGAGTCACGCCTATTCCTTCACACACAAGCTTATGTAGGCCGCATGTTCTTGCGGAGCAAGGAATTTGCGAGGTGCAGGGACTCCTTTCCTCGAGTGCTACTCACTCGGGTTCTGAGTGCTACTCACACGGGTTCTGAGTCCCCTGGCAAAACCAAAGCCAATAAGGCTGGGACTTTCCACCCTACCTAAGGGTTAAGTCACCCTATGTAAATAGCGTGGTTTGTATTTCGGTTACGGAACAAATGACAAATTCGGAGATAATTTGTATTTTTCCTAACCATACAAACCTTAGCTATTTATACATATTTGCCCGCCAGCCCTGTCCCCCGTGAAGTCCTACCTCTAAGCGATGTGAATCAGTTCACCGGTGTGTGAGGGAGGAGGGGTAGCTAGCTACCCCTCCCCTACCCCCTCGCTAACTAGCGAGAGGGTAGTTAACCCTCGTTTAAAATCTAATGGCTCGTCATTTCAGCTACGCCGAAAGTAATACCCTATTTAAATAGCTAAGGTTTGTATGGTTAGGAAAAATACAAATTATCTCCTAATTTGTCATTTTGAGCTGCCTTCCTTACACGGGTTCCCCTGGCAAGGGAAGTAGCAAGAGGCCTTTTGCCTATACATCTGCTGTTCACCCAACGTTCACTCTGCTTAGGCGGGAGGGAATGAGCAGTGGCTGACAGGAATTCCTCTGAGTGACTTGTCACGTGACCACAGGTTTCGGGAACAAGTTTCGGCATTGTTTCAGAGGTTTTATAGGGTGCTGTTCCTCTAGCCGGGTTTGCCCGAAGGGAGGAGATGCAACCTGTACGATCGGATGATCACCTTCAAGTGTTGCCCAGTTCGACCATCCTAGGAAGGACGATGCAACACCCTTCTGAATGGCAGCTCCCTCGTCCGCGAAGCGATGCGCCATAGGAAGGAGGAGTTGAGAATCAGATTCTTTTTTTTTTTTTTTTTTTTTTTTTTTTTTTGTGAAAGGAGATATCTTCTCCAACACCCTTCTGAATTGCAGCTCCCTTGTCCCTGAGGCGATTAGCCATAGGAAGGAGGAGTTGATCAATCCTCTCTTTTGCTTGAGGAGAGATCTTCTCAAACATTCCCTTCTGAGCGACAGCTTCCTTATATGCAAGGCAATGCACCAACGGGATGAAGAGGTGTTGATCTCTCATCTAGCTTGCGAGAGGAGAGATTTTCTCCTAAGTCGTACCCTTAAGGGGACCGTCTGCCATAGGGTATTGACATAACAACTTTCAGAAATCAAAAATCGTTTTATTGCTTCTATGTATGCGTAAACATGTTGTACCTACTCCCCAGAAGTTTCAGCCAATTATTTTCACAAATAACGAAGATATAGAGGTTTTTAAATGATGACGTCATCCTTACTGTGTCGTCTGCATGACGGAGTTTGACAAAATCGTCTTTGTGTGTTAATTTTGCATATCTATAGCGATTTTTCACTTATATTTCGAGCTATCGTACGTCTGGCAGAAATGGAAGGCATTGGTAGAGTGTAGATGAACGAACTCTACTCCTACAATAACAGAAGCCAAAGTTGCCAAAGATGTATAGAAGTTATAATGTATGCGTTTGTTTACTTGAAGTTCGTATGTACATTGTGTTTCCACAACGCCCTCGGGAACATTATAGCAAGGCCAATGTTACCTAAGGTTATAGAAAGAACAAATAGTCAATCATTTTTCCAAACAATGAAGATATAGCGGTCTTTAAATGATGACGTCATCCTTATGGCGTCGTCTGTATGACTGAGTTTGACAGATGCGCAGTTCTCTCTCTCTCTCTCTCTCTCTCTCTTTCTCTCTCTCTCTCTCTCTCTCTCTCTCTCTCTCTCTCTCTCTCTCTCTCTCTCTCTCTCTCTCTCTCTCTCTCTCTCTCTCTCTCGAATTATTTACCACTGCCATTTATACAAATACTTTTATTCTCTCTCTCTCTCTCTCTCTCTCTCTCTCTCTCTCTCTCTCTCTCTCTCTCTCTCTCTCTCTCTCTCTCTCTCTCTCGAATTATTTAAAACTCCCATTTATACAAATACTATAATAACAATGTTCAACTCTCTCTCTCTCTCGAATTATTTAAAACTCCCATTTATACAAATACTATAATAACAATGTTCAACTCTCTCTCTCTCTCTCTCTCTCTCTCTCTCTCTCTCTCTCTCTCTCTCTCTCTCTCTCTCTCTCTCTCTCTCTCTCGTTTCGAAATCTCGTACTTCTGGCAGAAATGAAAGGCATTGGTAGAGGGTAGGTGAATGAAAACTACCAGTTACGAAAACATCAGCAAAGTTTCCAAAGACATATAGAAATTATAATGCATGTGTTTATTTACTTGAAGTTCATATGTTGATTGTGCTTTCACAACGTCCTCTGGAATTTTATAGCAATGCCAATGTTACATAAGGTGATAGAAAGAACAAAAAGTAAGTGGAGAACAAGAAAAAAGAACCAAGAAAGAGGGAAACATGGATAAGAGTACAAAGCTGAAACCTGCTAACTAAAGCACTGGCAATAATTAGAGATCGCTGGCAACTCATAACATAGGAATAGTAAACTGAGGGTTCAGATACCTCCTTTAGGGTGCATTTATGTAGGAATAAACAATAAAAGTTATCATAATAATATTATCTTGATTTCTTTTAGAAAAGAAGCAAAAGTTTGCTGCAAATCTTTGGGAGCTCATAACTGAAAAACATACTTATTCCCACTTAGGTACATTTTTCTCACTTATTTGTTGTTCGATATTAGAGAAAAAGATATCGTTGAAAAGAAGAATAAAAATCCCACAATTCTGTCCGACAAAATTTGGATTTTCTTTTTACGTTTTTTTTTCACGATTATTTTCCGTCTAGACGAGGAAAAAAAATAGAAATTCATTGAAAAAAAAACCAGAAAGGAAAATTAAAATTCTGTCTGACAGAATTGTTCGGTTGTTAGAGTAGTTTTTTTGGTATAAGTTTCAATACAATTGGTATTATAGTAGTGGGGAAAAATGTACCTAAATATTTTTTTTAAATCACGATTTTTGCTAATAAATCCAAAAGTTTTTGATCAAATGACTTGAAATTTTTATATGATGAAGGTATTATATATGTCTAAAACATATATAGAAATTGTGTAATTTGGATCATTAGAAAAAAAATGGCGGACACGGCGGACGGTCCCCTTAAGGTACGAAAGGAGTGTCTTTGCATTTTCCCTCTTGGATATTTGCCGCAGATGGTGAAGACTGCCGGCCGCCTATGACCGCCTCCTTACCTATCGACTAATCTCATAGGCCTTAACATTTCGGGGTTATTACCACATCGTGCTTTTGGGCACAACCACGCTTTTTTGTTTTTTCTTTCAGCGTATGTGTGTGCTGTGTTACACGGCCATGCGGATTTGTTTGGGAACTAAAGGCTGCACCTGTCGGAAGTTTATGTCTGCTGTGGAGACGGATTCCCACAGGCCATTCTTTTGTTGACCAACCTCTGGGTTCGGGAGAGGGAGTTGCCTCCCATAGCGAGGCAGCTCCTCCTCCTCCTCCGGGGGAGGATATTGATAACAATTTGTATAATGATGATTTGTTACAGCTTTGGGCTTCCTTGGGACTTAAGGGCTTGCCCTATAGAGGAAGCCCTGTTTCACCTGATCCAGTTGGGTGCAGCTGTCAAACAGTCGTCGGTAATAGCAGAGGTAGATCCTCTGTCTATTGTCGACGTTGTTGTGGCAGAGGCTTCCGACGGGTCGGGTCAAACCCCTGCAGTTGCTGATGTTGCTGAAGGCTCAGATCCCCCCTCCGAACATCCTTCGAGGGGCCAGCTGAGTCCAACGGTCTCTCCTGCGATTGTTTCTCCCCTTCGGGGGAGTTCACTAACAGAGACTCCTCTTCAGAGGACTGATGATGGTGTTCCTGTCCGAGGTCGTCTTCGCCGTAAGGCTTGCCCGCCTCTTCGCCGTAGAGGTCTTCCTTCTCCCTACAAGGGCGTTAGGAGGCGCCTCTTCGGTTCATCACCCTCGACGTCCGCCGCAGAGGATCCTCCTCTACGTGAGCAGACCGTTGCAGCCGCATCTCTAGACCTCTCAGTAGATCGTTTGCGATCTCCTACGCCTGCCAGACCTGGGAGTCTTCCTTCTCCGTTCCTGGACGCAGATGTGCAGTGGGCGCCAACGCACCCCGTTATCCAACGGGCACTGGTCCCTTTGGGGCAAAGCAACTTATCTCACAATGTGAGTAAGTCCCTCAAGTCCTGGGCGCTCGCGTGCAACAGCGTTCAAGCGCTCTCCTGTTGCTGAGGACCAGCTCTCTTCAGATTCAACGCGCCAGCGATCTCCTGCAGCAGAGTCATCTCGCCATCGATCTCCTGATCGCCAGTGCTCACCTGCGCGCCAGAGCTCACCTGCGCGTCAGTGCTCTCCTGCTTGCCAGCACACACCTATGATACCTGTTCCTGATGCGCGCCCATGATCGCCTACTCGCCAGCGCACATCTTCGCGCCCACGATCCCTGGATCTGGGCGCAGGCAAGGAGACCCCTCCTTCGGCTCCTCGTCTGCGATCTCCTGCGCCCCCTCAGAACGCGCCCACGCGCCAGCCATCGCTTACACTCACCTGTGCGCTCTTCCAGGATAGTACGAGATACTACGCGCCCACGGAAAGCCTCCGCGCGCAGTTACAGTGAACCCTCGCTACTTCGCGGTTCGACCATCGTGGATTCACCACTTCGCGGGTTTTTTTCATCACCCATATATATATACATATCGCGGATTTTTCGGAAATTTCGAAAATACCGCGATATCTGAAGACCCCAAATACGATATTTCGTTACCTGTAATTCCATTAATACTGTAATTAGTAATATCTGCTCATACTGATTGTTCATTGCATTACATATGACATATAATTCAGCACAGAAAGAAATAAAACACGAAAGAGAATATGATCATACGATAATTCAGTACTGTATACAGTACGTAGTAAAATTAAATCGAACATGAAACACAAATCAGATGCAGTCATACCATATTAGAATGGTGTAAGGCTGCTGATGGCTACTACTGTACTACAAATGTAATGGATGTGCTTCTTTTCCATGAATCTTTTGTATGTATATGTACATAGTACTGCATCCAATAATATTCTTTGTTGCAAAAAATCACATTTCGAATAAGCGTACGAGAGAGAGAGAGAGAGAGAGAGAGAGAGAGAGAGAGAGAGAGAGAGAGAGAGAGAGAGAGAGAGACACATCCTACAACAAAAGCGTAAAATAGCGTATGTAAAGCTTTACTGTATTATTATTATTGTTATTTTTGGGCTCAAGCCATGTCGTCCTGATGGAAGTTCCTCTAAGGTAGCTTCCTAGGGTATATTACAACTACGGCGATAATCCCAGAGAATTTACCTTAAGGTACCCAGAATTCTAACTCCTGGAGCGAATATCCCTAATAAAAGAGCCAGGGATATCGTATAAAATCAGAGGACGTATTCTTGACACGCCACATGGCAATCTGTACCCCGAACAGAGTTAACACTTCGTAGGGGTCAAATGGCAAGAAAACGAAAACGAGAAAGAAAAGGGGAGAGCCGTTCGTAAGGCCCTCTCTTCTCCCGTTTCGTAAGCGTGCCATGCGCCGATTCTGGCGCCATCTGCATTCCTTTTTGCGTAGCTTTACAACTCGGTGTTTTCCCTGTGTTTCTACCAAAAATCTTGGATTTACTCAAGCTAATATGCTTTCTCCAACTTCTTCTGCTTCCGATAAGTTGAGTACCATTTCTTTTATGGATAAATGTAGGCTCTTGGTAAAATTTAAAGTAATTAAAAGAGTTATCTTTGATACAAGAGCTGTTGCCTGCTGGAGGTGTCCTGGACGCTGTCGCTCGCTAGATAGGATTTATTTGGTTAGCCAGAGCGACGTTCCCAGCCCCCTTTTCGCTTTAATAAATTTAACTGCTTAGCTTATTTAGGAATACTTTTATGATGCTGTAGTATAGTGCCTTGGCGAAGGATTTGCCTAGGCTGGCCTACGCTAGACCTTGTAGCCTAGTCGTTTGGCCCTTGTACTTTCTGCATGATATTTAGTCTTCCAAGTGTGGTTATTTAAATTTTATTGAAGCGTTAGGCAACGTTATATATATAAGTTTTTGCCGAGTTTTTCCAAGATGGTATATGAGTGAGTTTCGGTGATTTAGGTAATCGATTCTCCCAGTGCCTAGGCTAGGTTGTCTTAGGCTATTGATATGTTTTCTTGTTCCCCCCATTTGCTCCCTTCTCTTCGGGGAAGGCGCGCAAACCCTTTCCCTCTGCTTAAGCCTTGGGCTTAACCCTAGTGGTTTATCTGAATTAACTTTCGATACAACTATATTGGGGTGGTACTGTACCTTCCTGCTCCAGCTAGTCTGGTTCAGAGAGGGGCAGTACAGCAGTGTTTTAAGTCTGAGTCTGTGTTGGTCTGGCTTGGGATAGAGTCTCCCTCGCTTTCTGACACAGACATAGGAGGGTTAGCCTCCTTCGGTCACTCTTGAAGGTTTCTGTAGTTATGATCCCTTCGTTCGGTGAGCCTTCAGACTTGTCCTTGTTGCTGTTCCGGGTGTGGGGTGTGTCCCTTTCCCTGGAATAGCAATACCTTTCTTGCATTGGTTATAGGGAGGCAGCAAGTATTGCCGGCCTCCCTCCCCGGATTCCCCCTAGGCTGAGATGAGCTTTCTTGGCCGTGGGTGATCCTTAACCAGTGCAAGGTTGGACAGGACCCTCTTGTCCCTTTCCCTTCTGTCCTTTCCGTAATGTCATTAGTGTCTGCCTTCCTACATCCGTACCTAGCACAGGTTAGGATGGGGAGCTGACTTGGTTCCCTGCCGGCCGGCAGAGGACCTGTTACCTTGAGTGCTGCCCGGTCCTCCCTTGGTCCCTCATCCACTCCTGTCTGTAGAGCCAGTGGACAGTGGTTAGGAAGCCTGAATTAGATTCTCCCCTTCCTTTCAGCACTCTTTCGGGTGTTGGGCGTTGAGGTAGTATAGCCTCTTAGCCCGGCACCCATTCTGTTTTCTTCTTATGTGTTGTCGAGTGCTGCCGGTCCTCCCTTGGTCCCTAAACCACGCCTGGCTGTAGTGCAGCCGGCTGTGGTCTGGAAGCTTGAATTAGATTCTCCCTTTCCTGTCGGCACTTTTTCGGTTTGTCGGGCAGTGAGGTAGTATATCCTCTTAGCCCGGCATCCTTTCTGTTTTCTTCTTATGTGTTGTACCTTTCCGACTGCCGGCCTACGTGGCCGGCAGCCAGGCAGTCGGAGTTCTCTGGTTCTCTGCTGCTGGTTGGCGGCAGTTGTTGACCTTTGCCGGCCGGCTATTGTCTCGCCCTTCTCTGCCAGTCGCTACGAGCAGTGGCTGGCTGCTGGGTGCTGCCTTGTGTAGCTGCTGGCCGGCAATCATTGCCGGCCGACTTTGGCTGTTGCCGATCGGCAGTTACTGCCGGCCGGCGCATGCATTGGAACCAGCGTTCTGCCGTCTTTTAGCCGTCAAGTCGTATACTTTAAAGCTATTTATGGTGTGCGCCAGCCGACTAGTGCCGGCCGGCGCACTATCTTCTATACCGTACGAGTATTCTTCAGTATAGCATATACTGTAGGAAGAAAATTATAGTATAGTATTGGTACAACACTGTCTTGTCTAACACGATTGTGTTGTCTTGCACGACCCGTTGCTATTGGCCTTACAGATAAGAAAGTGAGTTCTTTCTTGTCTACTATCCGGTATTTTAAAATCATTCCTTAGGTGGGAGCTACACCTATTTCCTTTGGAAATTTTCCATTGGTTAATCTGGCATAGATTAACCATACGATTTTAATATCTGGAAGGCTACAACAATTGATTGTGCAGGAAATACAAGGATGTGTCTTTCCTTTCCGATTTGTTATGCTACTGTGCATATCCAGTGATACGTAGTTCACTTGATACTCATGGAAATTTCTTCTCTTTACAGGAGGACCATCCGTAGTGCGGATGTGTTTTCTGCAACGTCCGCATTAGGACTTCTGCGGACATGGGTTTTGTAGGAGGCGTGCGGCATGCGCTGTCTCCACGGATGTTCTCCGGTATTGGGTCCCTCAGGTATGTTTCGTATGCACTAACCTATTTATTGAGGCTTTTGCTTTTCGCTTCGCTCAAAATCCGTTTTTGTCTCCCCTAGAACGGTGGATTCAAGGGATATAGCTAGGGAGAAGCTTCGTACCTGGGTGAGGGGCTTTCAGAAGATCACCTCTGGACCTTATCTTCAAAGTGAGAAGATGAGGGCTTCCTTTTCCCTAGGGCATCAACTGTTACAGTGATTCCCCAGCCTCAAGAGGAGGTCCCCCTAATTCAGATCCCGGTGGATGCTGAAGTCGCGGTCGCCTTGCTTAGCATCCAGTTGGACGACAGGATGTCAGACGTGTCCGAACGTCTGGAGGAAGACCTCCTGGCAGAAGGCCAGGATGAAGTTCGAGCTCCGGACAAGGTAGCGGAAGAGGCCGAGAGATGTCGGCTGCTCCGGTTCAGGTCCTTGAACCTGCTCCCTCAACATCGTCTGCTCTCTCAGTAGAGCAGGCCCTCCCCTCCATTGTTGGCTTGATCCAACAAAGGGGGAGAAGAAGGGGAAGGCAGCTGCATTGTAATTGCAGGGGCATATCCGGACTGCTATGTCCGGTTGAGGGAGGTACCAGCTTCAAAGGAAGAGACAGAGCCGGAGGAGGTCGTAGTGATAGACCATGCTAGGCTCATGCTTTGCTTTCATCTTCGATGAAAGAGAGGGGCTTCATGAACTCAAAGGTAGCTGTATTTGAGTAAGAGGCTCCCTTCCTTTGTGTCCTCTCCTGCCAGAGCCTTCCCCCTTTTTGCTGAAAGGGTTTGCGGCGGTTTTGAAAACAGTCGAGGCTGGCAAGCCTTTCCCCTCCCTGGTGGAGTGTAAACCCTTTTTGCTGGCCTTTAGAAAGGAAGATTAAATAAGCAATACAAGGACTGGAAGGACGTCCATCTTACCTTCTCAGTCCAGATGTTGGAGGCGGATTTTGCCGGATGCCGGTGCGGCGAGATCCTCTCTAAGCTGTCCGGCTTTCTTTTGCGGAGAGAACTCGAGACAAAAGAAAGACTGGCTGCCTCTTTGTCTCTTCAGTCCATTTTTGAGACGATGACAAGTGACCCCAAGGTCCATGAAATGTTCATGATTGTGATCAAGACTCATCTGGCCACTGTGACGAAGGATCTTTACAGCTCCGTCAGGGCGAAGAGAGCCTGTAGGGAGTTCGTGTTCGCCTGGGCTACGATGAGGCACGAGCCAAGGAAACTAATCTCCTCCAACAGTGGGGACAAAGACCTTTTCCCTAGTGAATCGGTCAAAGAAGTTGATAAGGCTGCCACGGAGGATAGAAATCTTCTCCAGGAGTGGGGCCTGTCTACCAAGAGAAATTCTTCCCCAGATGGGGTCCCCAACCTATGAGGAAGACTAAAAGGATTAGGATACTTTCTCGGCCAGCTAAGTCAGGTAGACAACAGCAGCAACAGCATTTGCTGATGCCTTCAGTGCCCCAGATGGTGGCACAAACCCCGCCCACACTTCAGTGGGTTCCCCAATCCGTGTCGACACAGTCTCCGGCATTCAACCCATCGTTCGAGGGTCAGTCAACTTCCTGTCGAGCAAGCCTAGAGGAGCAGCCAGAGGTTCGTCTAGGTGCCCCTCAAGGAGAAGGGGTTTCATGGGTGGTCGCGGTCAGAGAGGCAAGACCTCAGGACAACAGTCCGAGTGAGATGATATTGGTAGGAGGGAGTCTCCAGCGCTTTCGGGATCGGTGGACCTTCGATCCCTGGGTCCACAGCCTACTCAAGAAGGGACTGGGCTGGAGCTGGTACAGCACTCCATCCCCATACCCTCGGGGTTTTTCCGACACTCCACCCCCGTTCTGGAGGAGTTCATTCAAGAACTGTTAGAGGAAAAGTGATCTGAAGGGTAAAGTCCATCTAATTCCAAGGGAGGCTGTTTTGTGTTCCCAAGTAGGACTCGGAAAACTCGGAGTCATTCTGGACTTGTCGCCACTCAACAAGTTCATAGCGAACTACAGGTTCAAGATGCTAACACTGCAACACATAAGGACCTTACTGCCCAAGAGGGCATTTACCGCCTCCATAGATTTGTCAGACGCTTTTTGGCACGTTCCAATCAATCGTCGATTCTCCTCCTACCTAAGGTTCAGGCTACAACGAAGACTATACGCCTTCAGAGCCATGCCTCTCGGGCTAAAAATAGCCCCAAGGATTTTCACAAAGCTTGCGAACGTAGTTCTCAGTCAATTACGCCTAAAGGGAATTCAGGTAGTAGCCTACCTGGATTTCTGGCTGGTGTGGGCAGCATCCAAGACAGAATGCTTGCAAGCTTCCCTGTATGTGATCCATTTCCTAGAGTATCTAGGCTTCAAGATCAACAGAAAAAGTCTCGACTTTCTCCATCTCTAAGTTCCGGTGGTTGGGAATCCACTGGGACCTAATGTCACACCGTTTTCTCCGTCATGGCGGAGAAAAGAAAGGAGATAGCTGGTTCTGTCAAGAGACTTCTAGATTCCGTATGGATATCAGATGCGAACTGGAGAGTGTACTGGGGTCTCTCCAGTTTGCTTCGGTGACAGACCCGGTGCTAAGAGCACAGCTAAAGGATGCAACCGGAGATTGGAGTAGTTATGCATCAGATGCGCAAAGAGATCTGAGAAGACCAGTTCCGCTTCGTCTAAATACTCTTCTCAGGCCTTGGTCCCAAGCCAGACTTCTTAGGAAGTCGGTTCTTCTTCATCCACCCCCCCCGTCGGTGACGATTCACTCAGACGCCTCGAAGGAGGGATGGGGAGTTCACTCTCATCAGAAAAAGGCCCAAGGGTCTTGGTCCAGTCTATTCAAGACCTCTCACAGTCACATTCTAGAGGCTATGACAGTCCTTCTTTCCTTAAAGAAAGTCTCCCCGTGTCGCTCGATCCACATTAGGTTTGTGCTGGACAGCGAGGGAGTTGTGAGATGCTTGAATCGACAAGGATCAGGGTCACCACCTCTCAACCAGGTGATGTTGGCCATCTTCCGATTTGGGGGAAGAAGAAGTGGTACCTGTCAGCAGTTCACCTTCAAGGAGTCCGCAATGTGACAGCGGACGCTCTATCCAGGTTCACACCGATAGAGTCGGAATGGTCCCTAGACGCAGGATCATTCTCTTTCATTCTGAGTCAAGTCCCAGAACTGCAGATAGACCTCTTTGCGACGTAAGACAACAAGAAGTTGCCCCTGTATGTGTCCCCGTACGAGGACCCCTTGGCGGAAGCAGTGGACGCGATGTCCCTCGACTGGAACAGATGGTCCAGGATTTATCTGTTCCCTCCTCACAACCTTCTGTTAAGGGTCCTCAACAAACTGAGATCATTTAAGGGAGTAGCGGCAGTAGTGGCCCACAAGTGGCCGAACAGGGTGTTGTTCCCTCTGGCATTGGAACTACGGTTGGAGTTTCTACCGCTACCATATCCAGTTCTGACCCAGCGAGTCCAGAAGTCAATTGTCTGCGCTTCATTACAGAAAACCCGGACCCAGCCGCTCATGATCTTCTCTCCTTAACAGGTGAGAAAGTGTTTCGGGATTTCGAAAGCCAGCATAGACTTCCTAGAGGATTATAAGTGCAAATCTATTAGAAGGCAATATGAGTCATCTTGGAGAGAATGGGTAGCCTTTGTCAGGCGAAGAATCCGCAGGAGATCACGACGGACTTCTGCTTATCTTTCTTCATCCATCTCCATGGTTATGGATCGGCGGCTAACACGATTTTAACGTGTAGGTCTGCTTTGACAAGACCCATTCTATATGCCTTCCAGGTCGACCTCGCTAACGAGATCTTTTATAAAGTTCCGAAAGCCTGCGCTAGGCTCAGACCTTTAGCACCTCCAAAGCCCAATTCATGGTCTTTAGAAAAGTTCTTCATTTTTGCTTCGCTGTTGAACAATGAGGAGTGTGCGTTAAAGGATTTGACCCATAAGTTATCCTCCTTTTTGCACTCGCGTCCGGGACCAGGGTTAGTGAGATCGTACCCCTCTCGAGAGAGGAAGGTCGTGTTCAGTTCCTGGATGGGGAGAACTGAACCTGTTTCCGGTTCCTACGTTTCTCACCAAGATCGAGTTACCCACCATCAGGTGGGGTCCCTGAAGAATCTGCCCTCTGAAAGAAGATGCATCTCTATGTCCAGTAGAATGCCTAAAGGTCTATCTTCGTAGAACTTCGGACTTCAAGGGTGGTCAACTGGTCAGGGGATGAAACGTCAGGCTCAAATTTATCACTGAAACAACTCAGGGCGAAAATCACATATCTTATTCGCAGAGCGGATCCTGACTGTTCACCCACAGGTCACGATCCGAGGAAAGTTGCTTCATCCTTAAACTTCTTTAGTTGTAGGGATTTTGAACATCTTCGTTCATACACTGGCTGGAAGTCTTCCAGAGTGTTCTTTCGTCACTATGCGAAGCAAGTGCAGCAACTAAGAGGTTCTGTGGTAGCAGTGGGTTGCATCGTTAACCCTGCTGTTTAACTCTGCGAGGAACAGTAGTTTTAATTGGGACAGTTAATTCCAGGGTGAGTATGTAGTCACATGCTGTACTACAAACTATGTGAGGGCACTGGGTGACCCACGTTGACTGTTCCACTTTCAAAGGTGAACCTAGCATAAGTGCAAACATACGTGCCGAGCGTTTCTAACGCTAATGTGACTGATTAGTAATACAGACTTTTGACTTTGATACTTTGGTATCTTAAAAGTGGCTCCAATGTTTTTCTTTCAGATAAACAAGTTTCTGTTTACTATCATACTTATGCTTAAAGTTTTGGTTATCCTCCTCTTATATATAGATATATATATATATATATATATATATATATATATATATATATATATATATATATATATATATATATATATATATATATATATATATATATATATATATGATTGTGGTTAACCTGTCTGTTTATTGTCTGTCAATAAACGGGTTCTTGAGAACCTTGCGTCTCCTTCACCTGTGAGCATTCATTCTATGTATATTTATCCGGGGATAATTCTAATAGAATGTTCCTTTATGCAAGCTAATATTCCATTGGTTTATGCTTTCCCTTAGCCGAAGGACTCCATCCCATAAAGGGATGGTGGCGGATTTACGAGTTTCCTCCTAGGCGGATATAAACCTTTGTCCAATACGTGTATTGAGCGGAGGACTGGTCGATATTTTATATTGACACAGTGATTCTTTTCAAACTTCGCTTTACCTAGTATGGGGTGAGACCACTATACTCGCTTGCCTGGGGTTCATACTTAGATATATGTACTCTTCGAGACTTTCCCAGAGTCTAGTAGGACTCTTCCCTGTTGGGGGCAGGAAGCTCTATCATGGTTTATGATCAGTTGAAAAGATGTATGACGGTAACATCTTAGGTCTCTAGGTCGCGTCGACTGGGGGAAATACTTCTGAGGAGTACGGCACATTTTGAGAATCCACAGATACAGTAATGCTCTGGTATACTTCCATCAGGACGACATGGCTTGAGCCCAAAAAACGGATTTTGAGCGAAGCGAAAAATCTATTTTTGGGTAAGATGGCCATGTCGTCCTGATGGACCCGCCCTTCCCTTTCTATGAAAGGGCCGTAGGACCCCTCCCTACATACAGTATCTGTAGCACCTCGTGTTTCGCTACAAGGAATGCAGATGGCGCCAGAATCGGCGCAGGGCACGCTTACGAAACGGGAGAAGAGAGGGCCTTACGAACGGCTCTCCCCTTTTCTTTCTCGTTTTCGTTTTCTTGCCTTTTGACCCCTACGAAGTGTTAACTCTGTTCGGGGTACAGATTGCCATGTGGCGTGTCAAGAATACGTCCTCTGATTTTATACGATATCCCTGGCTCTTTTATTAGGGATATTCGCTCCAGGAGTTAGAATTCTGGGTACCTTAAGGTAAATTCTCTGGGAATATCGCCGTAGTTGTAATATACCCTAGGAAGCTACCTTAGAGGAACTTCCATCAGGACGACATGGCCATCTTACCCAAAAATAGATTTTTCGCTTCGCTCAAAATCCGTTTATTATTGTTGTTGTTATTAAAATTATTATTGTTATTATTATTATCATTATAATTATTATTATTATTACAGTATCATTATTTATTATTATTATTATTATTACTGTACAGTACAGTATACGCAGGGTATCTTGTACTTTGAATTGGTAACCTACGTAGCTTATAAGACGGGTTGTGATTGGTTCAAGCGCTGATAGATGACGAATCAGAACTCAATTTTTGTTATCTAGCCTGTGATTGGTGTTTTACCCGCATCTCCAACTTCCAGCATCTACGTTTTCGCGGTCACTTTGTCTCCCGCCGTATCGCTGTGTAGATGTTGTTAAGTTATTGTGGACTTTAATCTGTGCTGTGCGTAACTGTTTTAAGTTGGACTTTTTGTTGAACTTTCTGTTAAACCCTACTGTACAATGCCTCCCAAGTGTTCTGCTTCTACTAAGGCTGGTAGTGAGCCTAAATGCCACCGAAGGATGATGACGATTGCTGAGAAGGTGACGCTTCTCGATATGTTAAAAGACGGTAGAAGTTATGCGGCCGCAGACCTTGAAGACCTGACGAAATCGGCCAGTGAAGAAGACAGTGAAACACAGGAAGAGATCCAAGAAAATGTCAAAGAAACGGGCTTAATATTAGAACGGCTTGCCAAGCTCTGCAAGCTTGTGAAGGAGGTGAAAGAAATGTTGCAAGAGTGGGACGAGGATATGGTTCGTTCTATGCAATTCTGCAACAAGATCGATGAACACATGACTCCCTACTGGATGCTCTTGCGAAAAAAGAAGCAGCGGCAGCGACTTCCGATCACAATGCCCTCGGAAGAAATTGAAGAAGTGTCCCAGGAAGAAGTTGAAGAGGTGTCCCAGGAAAAGACACCTCCGTCTGAAGAGACGTAAATTACTATCATTGGCTGCACAGTAGAAGACATCATCAACTTCATCATCATCATTTCTACTGTGCAGCAAATTCATCGCCATCATCATTCAAGTTTTTCTTGAACTTCTTTCGTGGTGAGTACAGTAACAATCTTTATTTTTTACTTTAATATTCTAGCATTTTGATATTTGTGCCTGTTTTAGTTTAGTACTGTATGCATTAAGTTAAAGGGAAGGTTTTAAAAGTCTGAAGAGTATACATGTTGTAACCTATCATATTTTTTTTGTTTAAAATTTACATTTACATACGTAAAACAATCTCTCTCTCTCTCTCTCTCTCTCTCTCTCTCTCTCTCTCTCTCTCTCTCTCTCTCTCTCTCTCTCTCTCTCTCTCTCGTAAATTGTTTTCCTGCTTTTGCTACGTACAGTATGTACTGTATGATTTTATATAGATACGGTAAATAATATTTGTAATAACATATTTTCTAAAAGCTTTTACTGTCAATATCATTATTTATCACTTTCATCCTGCGCGTTAAATGCCTTCTTTGTTTACTGAGCGTGGTTGTTTACTGAGCGTACTTTATGACGCCGTCGTTTCAGGCGGCGTCATAAAGAAAATCATTTCATTTGGAAGTCCTAAGAAAAATTAAGTAAAACATTGGTAATAACAAAATCAACATACTGTATAATCAATATAATCTATGCAAAAACTAACCTATACACAGATGTGTACAGTACACTAAATGCGTTTGTTTCTTCATTATGATCAGAGAAACGTAAACAAAACATTGGTTGCCATTTTTATCATGCTTTTTGGCGTGTTTCGGAAACGCATGATATAAAATCGCCTTTAATATTTGTGCCTGTTTTAGTTTAGGGTACTGTAGTACATGCATTAAGTATTCTGTACATTAAAGGGTAGCTTGTTAACCGTACTATGTACAAGGGAAGGTTTTAAAAGTCGGAATATACATGTTAAATAAATAGGTAAATATGGTGTCAATACTTCGCGGATTTTCACCTATCGCGGTCGGGTCTGGAACCTATCTACCGCGATAAACGAGGGTTCACTGTACACCTGATCCTGCGCAGCTGTTATCTCCAGACCGCGCACCTGCGCGCCAGCGATCACTTGTGCACCAACGATCTCCTGCGTGTCAGCGATCTCCTGTGGAAAATGAAAAGGAATTTCATTTTTTATTTGCATATTAATTAAATACTTCCATTACTTAGGTGTGAAAATGAAAATTGCTTTATATTTATTTAATTTGCCAAATACACAATTCGTGATCTCTGTTATTTTAGAGGAATCTAAACTGAGCTTGTTGTCACAGTTACTTACAATCTAGTTAGCTAGTAAACTACCGAGATCACCAATTGAGTGTTTACATTAAAGAAAACAGAAGTCTGTTCCAGTGCTTTTGTTCTGGTAGATCAGTTCGACGTGAGGCAGAGTGGAGAGAGGTTTGTCGATCCATCATTACATACAGTATATCCGGCCGATCGACGATCCTATGGTTTTATCCGGAAATTATCTTCGCTCTGGATTTGGATTTATTTAACCTCATGAACTCGAAGTAATATATAAGTGCGACATCGATGGGGCTTATGGAGACGGCAACCGGGTATTATTCCGTATATCGGAAGTTTGAACCCCTGAGACTACCACACCACCTCGTCCATTAAAGTGCAGCTTTACTCCTGCCAGGCTGATATAAGATGTAAGTAACTTGGTGATTATGCACGCTCAGTATGCTTCAATTTATAACAGTTAACAATTCCATTCATGAATTGTGGCAGCCAGCGTGTCTGCTATTAATATTTAATATAATTTGACCTTTAACATTTTAAATTATACTGTATTTGGTGTATTTTATCAACTTTAAACGCAATTTTCACTGTTTCACCTTTAATATAAATTCGAGTAGATTATCGTGCTTGGCTTGTTATTTGTCAAGTTGTTTTCTTTATATAGCTCGAACTCTCTTAAGGGAAATTTTTTGCGTTGGGTTAGATGCTGTTTTATATCCTTTTACAGTGTATTGTTTCATAAATTTCAGGTCAGTGTTGAATAAAGGGATATATGGTGAAGAGAATATTACTGCATACGACCACTTGTTAATTTGAGTGGTTGAATATTCTCGAGGACTTCGGAACGGCAACTCAGCTTACTGCTTTCCATTATTTAACTATGTAAACGATCAGATATATTGTTAAATATAGTCATTTTAGAACTATATATTTTATTATATCCCAGAAGTTTATTCAAATGGCGCCCCCGGGTGGGCGCGCTGGAAAGCTGCTGTTGTCGTTTCCGTGGCCTCATTCGGTGTCGTAACTTGCTAATTGATTATTTTTTCTTATTACGAATTGTTTGGTGAATTATTGGTATTTCATTTAAGGTGGTAATAATTTTTCATTTTACTGCGCGTTGTTTTGGTGTTTAGTTTTATTGCTTGTTTGGCAATTTCTTAATGCATTCGATTATTTATGTGCGATATTGTTAGTTATTACCGGCCGTGCTGTGATTTGTTTAGCATTTGTGATTTTTTGAAAGTATATATTTGTAACACTTATTTCTTTGTGAGCAGTATCTGTGTTTTGTGCCAAAATATCTCATAAACTTAAATATCACATTAGTTCACGAGGGAATTTTAGAGGACAAGTGAATATTATTTTTAATGACCTTTCAAGTTTGTCTGGTAAATCGGAAGATGAAAGAAAGATTCTTGAAATCAAATTAAACAGAGTTAAAGATGAACTTTCCAGATTGGATGTTATCATTAGAGATTTGAAATGGGAAGATAATGCTTAGGACGAAGCCAAAGCTGTTGCTGAGAACGAAAGGGAAATTAATGAGAGTAGTTCTTATGACGACAAAATAAATCGGTGTTTTCAATATTAATCTTACCCGATGATCATGTAGCTGTCAACTCCGTTGCCCGACAGAAATCTACGGTCGGGATACGCCAGCGATCGCTATCCAGGTGGGGGTGTATTCAACAGCGCCATCTGTGGTCAGGTACTCAAGTACTTCTTGTCAACAAGACCTCAATTTTTCCTCTGTCGTGCCGCCGGCAAGACCTACTTGGATACGCTGTTGATTTTGGAGTCTTTTGTTCACGATTTGGTGAGGTATTTGCTCTAAAGTTTAGCCTTTGCTGTTCAGGAAGCTTTATCCTTAGCTTAGCAAGCTTTTGGAATTAATTTGATTCATTGGTTAACGAACTTTGCTTAATTTTGGAATTCCCCCTTGACTACCTCTAAAATTCAAGATGTCTGACCATTCCCAAGTTCCTAAATACAGGCAGTGTAGTGTTAGGACTTGTACTAGGCGTCTTCCGAAGGCCTCTATAGATCCTCACACCGTATGTTCCAATTGTAGGGGTAAATCCTGTCAATTGGAAGATCGATGTGGGGAATGTGCTGGGCTTTCGGAATTCGATTTTAACGAATTCCTCAGATATGCACGTAGGTTAGAGAAGGAGAGAGATAGGAGGAGTTCTTCTCGCTCTGTGGATTTTTCCTCTCCCCATGCCCCTCAACCTTTTCCTTCCCCTGTGGTGGTGACTCCCGAACCTGCTACGAGTGCTCAGCCTGCAATGGCTGATATGTTGCGTGCCATTCAGGCTCTCGGTGAGAAGGTGGAGTCGTTGGTTAGTGACCGCAATCAGCTCTTGGCAGATGTCAGAGAGCTGAAAGCGAAGAGTGCAGTGGGAAGTGTTAGTGCTAGTGATGTGCATAGTGTCAGTGTCAGTGTTGCGCATGAGGGTACATCTGTGCGTGCCAGTCGTCCTCCCAGTCCGGGACCTCTTGCAAGCTCCCAAGCCCAGGGGAGAAGCAATGTCGAAGGACCAAAGGGTTCGGCAGGCCTTGATCGGCGCACGGATGTATCCTCAGTGGTTGCGGACGTATCTGTTAAGGATCGTCCCATCCACATACAGACGAATGAGCCCTTACATTCCTCGTCTGTGGAAGAAGTTTCCAGGAGGAAACGGTGGACCAAGGTCTCACGACCGCTCAAACGTAAGGTCCCTTCCGAGCTAGTCCAACGGCCCAGGTGTAGCCACTGGGTCAGTTCGGACTCGCCACAGTCATCTGATGACTGCACACCTCCCAAGAGAGGTAGAGTGGTCCCTCAACAGGCCTCTGCTCCGTCTGTTGTTGCTCCAACCACAGTAGACCCTAAGTGGTCCATGCTGCAGACTATGCAGTCTCAGCTTGCGGCATTCATGCAGGAGTATCATGCCGAGAAGGTTAACACCTCTCCTGTTAACCTACAACCCGCAGAGGTTGTGCGCTCAGCAGATACTGCGGCTGCCTGCTCCCACACTGTGAGAGCTCCTCTACCGCTGCGCAGCCCTCACATGCGTGAGCTGCCGCATCAGGAGTTGCCGGGTTCCAGCACTATGCGGCATTCTCCTCAGCCCATGCAGCATGCTCTGCAGACCTTACAGCATGCTCCGCATACCATGCAGCATGAGCCGCATACCTTACAGCATGCTCTGCATACCATACCGCATGCTCCTCAGCCCACCGCAGACCCTCCCACACACCAGCCCTCTGCTTCTGTTGTTGCCAGCTCGCAGACTGTCCAGCAGAGGCATGATGTTGGATCCGCAGGTACGCATGCACCCGTTCTGCAGGATTCAGCCGTTCAGCTTGCTGCTCTGCCTTTGCCACTCACTACTCAACTTTCGGATGATGATGTATCGGATGATGAAGCTGCTCATCTGGATGATCCTCACTCTGATGTTGAAGGACACAAGTCTTCGCCACCCTCCTTAGACTTTCGCAAAGTCCTTGCTCTGTTCAGGGACTTGTATCCTGAACACTTTGTGTCTGCAACCCCTCGTTCTCCTCCCTCCGAGTTTGCTCTAGGCATGCAGTCTGCTGCGCCTGCCTTTACCAAGCTTGTTCTCGCCAGATCATCTAGGAGAGCTTTGAGAGTTATGGGGGACTGGTTGCATTCCAAGAAGCAACTGGGAAGGACCTCTTTTGTGTTTCCTCCTCCCAAGCTGGCTTCTAAGTCGAGCGTCTGGTATGCCACGGGAGAGGAACCTGGCTTGGGGGTTCCTGCCTCTGCCCAGGCCGACTTCTCAAGTCTGGTTGACTCTCCCCGCAGGTTGGCTATGAGACGTTCGAAGATCTGCTGGTCCTTTTCCGATCTAGATCATATGTTGAAGGGAGTCTTTCGTGCCTTCGAGATTTTCAACTTCCTCGATTGGTGTTTGGGAGCCTTAAGCAGGAAGACTTCCCCTTCAGATAAGGACTCGGCCATGCTAATCAAGTCTAGCATGGACAAGGCAATTCGGGATGGGTCTGGTGAACTTGCGGCTTCATATGTATCAGGAGTCCTCAAGAAGAGAGAACACCTTTGCTCCTTCTTATCTGCTGGTATCACTCCTTGCCAGAAGTCAGAGTTGTTGTTTGCTCCTCTCTCCAAGTGTCTGTTTCCGGAGGAGTTGATTAAGGGGATGGCTGCCTCACTTATCCAGAAGGATACTCATGATCTAATGGCTTCTTCTGCACGTAAGGCTAAAACCTTACCTTCCGTGCCTAGACCCTTCCGCCCTGCAGCAGTTGATACACCTGCTTCTAGGTTCATCCCGCCCTTTCGTGGCAGAACCTCCAGCAGAGGAGGTACCCGTGCAGACAGTCACCGTGGCAAGTCCAAGAAGGGTTCCAAGTCCGCAAAAGGCAAGTTTTGACTGCCTTCATCTCCAGACAGCAGTAGGAGCCAGACTCAAGACCTTCTGGCAAGCTTGGGAGAGCAGAGGTGCAGACGCTCAGTCTGTGAAGTGGCTAAGGGAGGGATACAGAATTCCGTTCTGCCGCAATCCCCCTCTAGCTACATCTCCCATCAACCTCTCTCCCAACTACAAGGAGAAGGACAAGAGGCTAGCGTTGCAACAAGAGGTGTCGCTCTTGCTACAAAAGGAAGCAGTGGTCATAGTCCGGGATCATCAATCCCCGGGCTTTTACAACCGTCTCTTCCTGGTAGCCAAGAAGACAGGAGGTTGGAGACCGGTGCTGGACGTCAGTGCTCTCAATGCTTTTGTCACCAAGCAGACGTTCACGATGGAGACGACGAAGTCGGTCCTAGCAGCGGTCAGGCAGGAGGACTGGATGGTCTCGTTAGACCTGAAAGACGCATACTTTCACGTCCCCATCCATCCAGACTCCCAACCTTTCCTAAGATTCGTCTTTGGAAAGGTTGTGTACCAGTTCCAAGCCCTGTGCTTTGGCCTAAGCACGGCACCTCTTGTGTTTACGAGACTGATGAGGAATATTGCGAAATTCCTTCACTTGGCAGACATCAGAGCCTCCCTCTATTTAGACGACTGGCTTTTAAGAGCTCCCACAAGTCGTCGCTGTCTGGAGAATCTCAGATGGACTATGGATCTGACCAAGGAACTGGGCCTCCTGGTCAATTTAGAGAAGTCCCAGCTCGTCCCATCCCAGACCATTGTCTACCTGGGTATGGAGATTCAGAGTCGAGCTTTTCGGGCTTTTCCGTCGGCCCCAAGGATCAACCAAGCCCTAGAATGCATCCAGAGCATGCTGAGAAGGAACCGATGCTCAGTCAGGCAGTGGATGAGTCTAACAGGGACACTTTCATCGCTGGCCCTGTTCATCGAGTTAGGGAAACTCCACCTCCGCCCCCTTCAGTATCATCTAGCTGCTCACTGGATAAAGGACATGACGCTAGAGACGGTCTCAGTTCCTGTTTCCGAAGAGATGAGGTCTACTCTAACGTGGTGGAAGAACAGCATTCTTCTCAAGGAAGGTCTACCTTTGGCTGTTCAGACCCCCGACCACCGTCTCTTCTCGGACGCATCAGACTCGGGCTGGGGTGCGACATTGGACGGACAGGAATGCTCGGGAACATGGAATCAGGAGCAAAGGACACTTCACATCAATTGCAAGGAGTTGTTGGCAGTTCATCTGGCCTTGATAAACTTCAAGTCCCTGCAGCTAAACAAGGTGGTGGAGGTGAACTCCGACAACACCACAGCCTTGGCTTACATCTCCAAGCAGGGAGGGACTCATTCGAGGAAGTTGTTCGAGATCGCAAGGGACCTCCTCATTTGGTCAAAAGATCGAAAGCTCACGCTGGTAACGAGGTTCATTCAGGGCGATATGAATGTCATGGCAGATCGCCTCAGCCGGAAGGGTCAGGTCATCCCCACAGAGTAGACCCTTCACAAGAATGTTTGCAGCAGACTTTGGGCCCTGTGGGGTCAGCCAACCATAGATCTGTTCGCTACCTCGATGACCAAGAGGCTCCCATTGTATTGTTCTCCGATTCCAGACCCAGCAGCAGTTCACGTGGATGCCTTTCTGCTGGATTGGTCCCATCTCGACCTGTATGCATTCCCGCCGTTCAAGATTGTCAACAGGGTACTTCAGAAGTTCGCCTCTCACAAAGGGACACGGCTGACGTTGGTTGCTCCCCTCTGGCCCGCGAGAGAATGGTTCACAGAGGTACTGCAATGGCTGGTCGACGTTCCCAGGACTCTTCCTCTAAGAGTGGACCTTCTGCGTCAACCTCACGTAAAGAAGGTACACCCAAACCTCCACGCTCTTCGTCTGACTGCCTTCAGACTATCGAAAGACTCTCAAGAGCTAGAGGCTTTTCGAAGGAGGCAGCCAGAGCGATTGCCAGAGCAAGGAGGACATCCACTCTCAGAGTCTATCAGTCTAAATGGGAAGTCTTCCGAAACTGGTGCAAGGCCAATGCAGTTTCCTCAACCAGTACCACTGTAACCCAGATTGCTGACTTCCTGTTACATCTAAGGAACGTAAGATCCCTATCAGCTCCTACGATCAAGGGTTACAGAAGTATGTTGGCAGCGGTTTTCCGCCACAGAGGCTTGGATCTTTCCACCAACAAAGATCTACAGGACCTCCTTAGGTCTTTTGAGACCTCAAAGGAACGTCGGTTGTCCACTCCAGGCTGGAATCTAGACGTGGTCCTAAGGTTCCTGATGTCATCAAGATTTGAACCGTTCCAATCAGCCTCTTTTAAGGACCTCACATTAAAAACTCTTTTCCTCGTGTGCCTAGCAACAGCTAAAAGAGTAAGTGAGATCCACGCCTTCAGCAGGAACATAGGTTTCACATCTGAAACGGCTACATGTTCCTTGCAGCTCGATTTTTTGGCTAAAAACGAGCTTCCTTCACGTCCTTGGCCTAAATCGTTCGAGATCCCAAGCCTGTCCAACTTGGTGGGGAACGAACTGGAGAGAGTACTTTGCCCAGTTAGAGCTCTTAGGTACTATCTAAGAAGGTCAAAACCTTTACGAGGACAATCAGAAGCCTTATGGTGTGCTATCAAGAAGCCTTCGCTACCAATGTCTAAGAACGCAGTTTCTTACTACATCAGGCTTCTGATTAGAGAAGCACATTCTCATCTGAAGGAAGAAGACCTTGCTTTGCTGAAGGTAAGGACACATGAAGTGAGAGCTGTGGCTACTTCAGTGGCCTTCAAACAGAACCGTTCTCTGCAGAGTGTTATGGATGCAACCTATTGGAGAAGCAAGTCAGTGTTCGCATCATTCTATCTCAAAGATGTCCAGTCTCTTTACGAGAACTGCTACACCCTGGGACCATTCGTAGCAGCGAGTGCAGTAGTAGGTAAGGGCTCAGCCACTACATTCCCATAATCCCATAACCTTTTTAACCTTTCTCTTGAATACTTTTTATTGTTGTTTTTGGGTTGTACGGTCGGCTAAGAAGCCTTCCGCATCCTGGTTGATTTGGCGGGTGGTCAATTCTTTCTTGAGAAGCGCCTAGGTTAGAGGTTGTGATGAGGTCCTTTAGTATGGGTTGCAGCCCTTTATACTTCAGCACCTAAGAGTCGTTCAGCATCCTAAGAGGACCGCTACGCTCAGTAAGGAAGACATACTTAATAAAGGCAGAGTAATGGTTCAAGTCGACTTCCTTACCAGGTACTTATTTATTTTATGTTTGTTATTTTGAATAACTAATAAAATGAAATACGGGATACTTAGCTTCTTTGTTAACATGTATGCTGGTCTCCACCCACCACCCTGGGTGTGAATCAGCTACATGATCATCGGGTAAGATTAATATTGAAAAATGTTATTTTCATTAGTAAAATAAATTTTTGAATATACTTACCCGATGATCATGAATTAAAGGACCCGCCCTTCCTCCCCATAGAGAACCAGTGGACCGAGGAGAAAATTGAGGTCTTGTTGACAAGAAGTACTTGAGTACCTGACCACAGATGGCGCTGTTGAATACACCCCCACCTGGATAGCGATCGCTGGCGTATCCCAACCGTAGATTTCTGTCGGGCAACGGAGTTGACAGCTACATGATCATCGGGTAAGTATATTCAAAAATTTATTTTACTAATGAAAATAAAATTTTGTATAATTTAACCAAAGTTTCTGTATCACAATCGCCATGTTGTAATAGTGGTAGGCTTAAAAGTCCTGAGGCTCCTTAGCCTACATTCTGTAGCCAAGATGGTGAAGATTTGACAGTTTTTTAAGTCAGTTTGAAGATGTTGTACAGCGGTATAATTATTCAGACTTTGACAAGTTTTTGTTATAAAAACAGCAGATTTCCGGTAGAGCGTCACATTTGATTAATTCATTGGATAGTGTACAAAAGTCTTATACTATTGCAAAGGATTTACTCTTACAAGCACTTGCGTCTCCTTCAGTTCGTAAGTTTAATGTATTGCAGCGTATGACAGAGTTGAAGTTGGATTTTTCATCTGATCCATTTGAGTATATTGGTAATATTAATTCTATACAAGACTCTATTAAAAGTTTGAGCATCTCTGTTGATGACGTAGTACAGTATTTTTCATGGAAGGGACTAAACAAAAAATTTCAAGATCAGCTTGTGCAAATTACAAATGAAACTAACCCTTCTTTGGATCAGATAAAGAGCAAGTTCTTTGAGGCGAGTGAGAGATATATGGAAGTACAGAAACGAGTTGATTATAGATCCAAACACAGACCATGTCCCTCTAATTCAGCTGTTGGTTTAGCAGCCAAAGTAGATTGTCAATCAACCCCCACCACAAGTTTAGCATCTAACGTAAAGTTACGGAAAGATAATGCTAATGTATTCAAACATTGTTCTCTTTGTGATAATGGTGACCATCCAGTTCATAAATGTAGTAAATATCCGGACCCTAAATCAAAGCTCGATAGGCTGAAGAAACTTAAAGCTTGTATAAAATGTGCTCGGTTGGATCACTCTTCAGATAAGTGCAGTTTCTATTTTGCCAGACGTTGTTTTTGTGGTTCTTTTCATTTCCCGTTTTTGTGTTTGAGTAATATAAGGAAAGAACACACAAATGATAGTAATGGTTTGGCAAAGAAGGGTAAAGATAAGCCTCCAAAGTCAGATAAGGTAGAAGTAAAAGATAAGAGTTCGAGTATAACTTTTGCTGAAACCTCAAGGGCTGTTTAGATGGTAAATGATTGTAGTCTTGCAATTCTACCCACCTTTTCTTGTGACCTTCTTAATGGAAATCGCATCCGTTGTTTGCGAGATGGGGGATGTCAATCAAATTTCATAACGGAAGAGTGTGCTGTTAGAGAAAATTTACCAATTGTCAAATCAAATATTACGTTAAGAGTAAATGGATTTAATTCTTCCCGATTGTACAATACGTGTTCTTATAAAGTGTGTATGATGATTGGGGACAGATTATGTGAATTGGAGACTTTGAGTGTACCATCCATTAAAACATGTTTAAAACTACCTGGTTTGACATCTGTTGTTCAGGGTTTTATTGAAAAGGGCTATACTATTGCTGATAAATATCTGTTGAATGGAAAGGATGAAATTATGGACGTAGATTTCATTTTAGGGTCGAATTCTGCATATTGCCTAAAGGAAAATACTGTTCTTTTTGGTGACTTAGAGGGTAATATACCTTCTGTGTACTCGGTAACTCCATTGGGTATTATGCTCATAGGAAATCAGGATCAAATGAGTCATAATTTGATACATTTGAAGAATTGTCAGGACACAGTTGCCCGTATTTCATGCTCTAATATTTTATCTATACTATGTGAAGAAGTTAAGGACATGGGTAATGTCTTCAATGCTTCCCTGACAAACAATTTTACAGAAGTTGGAGCTAATTTTGTGGTACTTGATCATAATGGAGAAATTATAGACTCTGAATTTGAGAGAGCCAGCAAAGAAGTTCTCGGCAACTTATGTTCGAAAACATTGAATTTTGATGATGTCAATATTCCAGAAGATTATGTCGAGAACAATGATAAAATTGTTGACTATGTTCTCAGTAACACAACTCGGAATGCTGACGGCAGACTAGTTATGCCCTTAATTTGGAATAATAAGGTAAAACATTTATTGGGCAAAAATCGCCATTTGGCAACTCAAATTTTGAAGTCTAATTTAAAGAAATTCACCATAAAGAATCCTGATTACTTAAATATGATGGATCAATATTTCAAAGAACAACAGGAGTTAGGCATCATAGAAAGAATAGAGAATTTGGAACAGTTTTTGTTGGAGAATCCTTGTCACAGTTTCATGGGTCACCTGGGAGTTTTCAAGCTTGAGAGAGAGACTACAAAATGTCGGGTGGTCTTTTTGTCTAACCTTAGTGAAAGAGATCCCTCTCAGAAAGTTACACTAAGTCATAATTAAGCCATGTTGAGTGGACCTTGCATCAATCAAAAGATAACCACTGCTCTTTTGAACTTACGCTTTGATACTAAATTGCTATGTTTTGATGTAAAGAAAGCTTTTCTAAATATTTGCTTGACCCCTTTGGATTCAAACAAGCTGCTGTTTTTGTGGTTCAAAAATATGGCTCGGAAAGATTATACTCTTGTTGGATATAGAAGTTTGAGATTGCCCTTTGGCTTAGTTTGCTCACCTTGTTTGCTTTTGCTTGGTCTGTACAAAATTCTTATGATTGATACTGTTATGGATTCTAAAGAAATTAAGGAACTTAAGAGACACATCTACTCCCTAATCTATATGGATAATAGTAGCATTACCTCCAATACTACAGAAGAAATTCAGTGGGCATTTGATAATCTAAAAAACATATTTGAACCTTATAAATTTTTTCTGCAGCAGTTTGTCACTAACGATAAGGAACTACAGGATAAAATTGATGAAAATGAATCTAAGAAAACCTCAACAGAAGTTAAGCTTTTGGGAATGGTATGGAATCGTTTAGATGATACTTTAAGAACCAGACATTTGCAGTTGGATATTGGAGCAGATAATAAGAGGAAAGTATTAAAATCCATTGCTGAACACTATGATGTGTTTGGATTTACAGGACCAATTCTAAATAGAGCAAGATTGTTTTTGCACAAGTTGCAGTGTGATGGCTCATTTGATTGGGATATGAAACTTGATGATAGCCTTTTGAGGGAATGGAAAAACATTTGTAAACAAGTCAATGCATCTCCTGAAATAAAGATTCAAAGGTTTGTGGGAAGAAGGAATAGTCAGTATAGATTGATAGCCTTTACTGATAGCAGTAAAGATATATATGGTACTACTGTTTATATTCAAGAGATTGATTCTTTGGAAGTTAGTTTTGTACTTGCCAAAAACAGAATTGTCAACAAAGCGCTTTCAGCTAAGGGAATTCCTTCATTAGAATTTCAGTCTATTGTATTGGGCTCGGAAGTATTAATTGACCTTTATAAAGATCTGGTAGGCCCTGCTTGTGTTACGCCATTAGATATAGTAGAATTGAAGCTATATTCTGACAGTCTAGTTTCTCTTGCTTGGATTAATTCTCATGTTCATAAGCTTGAGAAGCAAAGTAAAAAAAGTATATTCATTCTTAATCGGTTGGAACACATAAGCAGACTTTGTGAAATTCATCCTATTATTTATGGATTTGTTTCAGGTATTAAAAACCCAGCTGATCAAATTACCAGACCTGTTTCATATAGAACTCTTATAAAGTCCAATTATTTTTCAGGACCTAAATTTTTAAAAGTGTGTTCTAATATGGATATGCAGATCAGCAGAGATGATATTTTGAATATTCAGGTTCCAAATCTTTTGGCAAAACCTGACCTTTCAGCCCTGGAAGCACACAACTATCAGGTGATGCATGGCACGTCTATAGCTAAAGTTAATGAGCATTTAATACCTCCACAGAAATATTCTGATTTCTACAAACTGGTTTCTGTACATAGATTAGTTTTAAAGTTTGTTCACATTCTAAAAGGTAGATAGCAATTAATGGGATATCCTCAGTCATTCCCCGGGATGTTCTTGCAACATTATTTGTGGATGATCTCTCCATATCATTTGCTGGAGCCAGAATGGCAATGGTTGAGAGAAAAATCCAACTCTCTATTGATAAAATTATCCATTGGGCCGATATGAATGGATTTAAGTTCTCAACAAGTAAAACTACAATTGTCCATTTCTGTCGTATACGGGGAGTACATGCAGACCCGGATATATACATCAAAGGTCAACGGATCCCATGTGCAAGTGAAGCAAAATTTTTAGGGTTGATATTTGATTGTAGGCTTACATGGGTTTCTCACTTAAAAACATTAAAAGCTAAATGTGTTGAAGCTATGAATCTTTTAAAAGTCCTGTCCCATACATCATGGGGGGCAGACCGCAATACAATTTTAAAATTATACAAGGCCTTGATATTTTCCAAAATTAGTTATGGATGCGAAATATACTCCTCAGCAACCCCAAGCCGGTTAAAAATACTAGATTCAATACATCATGCTAGCATTAGATTGTCCACAGGAGCCTTTAGAACCTCCCCTATCACAAGTCTCCTTGTTGATGCTGGGGAGTTGCCTCTGGACCTTTACCGAATGTCCTCTATTATTCGGTATTGGTTTAGATTGCAAAGACTCCCCAATTCTTCAGCCTTTCAAACTGCAAGCCTTGTAAGGCACTCAACCTACTTTGAGTTGCACCCAAAATCTCCTCAACCTTTTGGGTTTCGGGTTAACCAATTATTAAACAATCTGGATATAATTAGAAATAAGGTGCTTCCATTAGAGGTATCATCAACGCCTCCATGGAAATTACCTGACATATCTTTTTGTAGATACTTTATTGGGGTTAAGAAGAATTTGACTGACTTAGAATCCAGGTCTCTTTTTATGGAACATGTTGAAGAACATAGAGGATCGACTTTTATATATACTGATGGCTCCAAATCTGATGCTGGCGTTGGATTTGGAGTACATAGTAATGATTTTAACTGTAGAGGTGCACTTCCTCTAACAGCTTCCATATTTACTGCCGAACTGTATGGCATATTAACCGCTATTGAGAAAATAGCTTTGGAAAAGGAGGGTAATTTTACAATTTTTAGTGATGCAAGGAGTGTTCTTCAGGCTTTAGAAGTTTTTAATTCTAGTAACCCTCTAGTTTTAAAGATTTTAGAATGGCTTTTTATTATTGGACGGAAAGGTATAACTGTTCGATTTTGTTGGGTTCCAGCACATGTAGGTGTGTCTGGGAATGAGAAGGCAGATTTACTGGCGAAGAATGCGGCATCCGAATTGCTACCAAGGAGGTATCCCATTCCATGTAACGATTTCCTACCTTACATCAAGAAATTGGTATGTGATAAATGGCAACAGCACTGGGATAGTCAAGATGGCAATAAAATGAGGGAAGTAACAAATATCATATCACCTTGGAGGTATAACATGATTCCCCGAAAATGGGAGACGACTCTTTGTCGTCTCCGTATTGGTCACACACGGTTGACACACGAGTTTCTGCTGAAGGGCCAACACCAACCGTATTGCGAGGACTGCTTAGTACCTTTAACAGTGAGGCATTTGTTGACCGAATGCCCTAATTTTACTAACTTAAGAAATAGATATCTGTTTGAGGCTCGAGGTGAGGATGGCAGGTTTATCCTTGCCAAGATTCTTGGACATGATGTGTCTTACTATGCGAGCGGAATTTTTAGATTTATTTCAGAAGCAGGTCTTCTGAAAACTATTTAACCATTGTAATGACTTCTTAATTTTTATGGTTTTAATTGAATTTGCTTTTAATTTTCATATACAGTAAATGGTATCGGCGTCAATGACCTTAGATGTCAGGATGCCAGAAAACTTTCAATCAATCAATCAATCTAAAAGGTAGACTGTATAAAAGGGATACAGTTAAATATGCTCATATGAAAGTAACCTCAACAAATTTGTATACAGAGGCTATTACTCAAATCCTGAAAGTTGACCAAGACATTCACTTTGCAGATGTGAAAAAGTATTTTTCAAGTAAGTGCAAGAATGTTGGGAATATCCCCAATCTAGTTAATCAACTTAATGTTTATCCTGATAGGACTGGTTTATTGAGAGTTAGGAGTAAATTTTCTCGTTGGAAATGTGATGAAAGTATTCGTTATCCCATATTGTTGTCAAAGCACAGTGAGCTTGTGCAATTGATAATTTTAAGTTTACATTGTGCATTATCCCATTCAGGTTGCTATGTAATTTTAACCGAATTAAGAAAGCAGTATTGGGTACCGCACTACTTCTCTGTTGTAAAATGTGTATTGAAGGAGTGTATTACTTGTCGCAAGGTAAAACAGAGAACTATTAAACTTAATCAATCACCATACAGAGAATTTACACTGGAACCCCCTAACATTCCATTTAAATATATTTTTATTGATCACGTGGGATACTTTCAGGTAAAATATCAACAGAAGAAAATTTAGGTCTGGATTTTGTGCATCACTTGTTTATGGTCGAGAGCAATAAATTTGAAGATATGTTTTGATCTTAGTACTGTAGAATTCTTGAGAGCCTTCCAGATCCATACTTATGAATATGGCATTCCTGAATTGTGCTTATCAGATTTAGGTTCATCATTGGTAGCTGGAGCAAATATAATGACTGATTTCTTGAGGGATTCTGATACTCAAATATATTTTGAAGAAAATAATGTGAAGTCTCCCACATTTGAACAATATTTCAAGGGTTGTCATCCTTTGGGAGGTTTAGTTGAAGTTTGTGTTAAAATGGTGAAGCAACTAATTCATGGCTCTATTAAAAATTACGTGTTGGAATACAGAGATTTTGAGTTCATTGTTGCTCAAACAATTTATCAAGTCAATCGTAGACCTGTGGCATTTGTTGAAGGATTGAGAGATGAAAGTAATGATTTTATTCCAGACCCGATAACTCCTGAAAGACTTATCTATGGTTATGATAGGATCTCTCTCAATCTTATCCCCTCTTTGCAGCCAGACCCAGAAATGGATTCTGAATGGATTGCAAATAAGGAGCCACTTTTGCACATTAAAGAGAGCTATAATAAATTGAAAAATGTACGAAAGGCTCTGACTGAGACCTATAATAATGAATTTTTGGCTCATTTAATGAAGCAAGCAGTCAACGTTAAGAGTAGATACAAACCCGTTACGCATAAACAACTAAAACCAGGTGATATTGTATTGATAAAAGAAGAAAATTGTAAACCCTTTTTTTAAATATTTAACTTAGCCGGTGAATATATAGCTGCAACTCTGTTGCTCGACAGACAAAAACTGTACAAAAAAAAACTCGCCAGCGATCGCTATACAGGTTGCGGGTGTGCCCATCAGCGCCATCTGTCAGCCAGATACCAAGCTCTATGTAAACAAAGACTCAATTTTCTCTCTGTCGACGTGTCGACAAGACGTACTTTACTCGCTGTTGAAACCTGGAGTTTTTCCCATCATCTTTGGTGAAGTACTATATTCTGGTTTGAGCTTTCGCAGTGCTGGTGTTTTATCTTCATCTAAAATCTTGAACTCGTTTTGGATAGATTTATTTTTTGGTAACAAAGAGAGTAGGGACTTTCTTTGACTTTTAAATGGCCGACCCTTCCCTTAGACGGAAGTGTGTTTAGGCTTTTAGTAATTATCTTATCACGTTATAAATTAATTATAGATTTTCCTCTTCGATTAACTTTCCATTTATAATAAACATAAAAAATAAATTTTAATGTTTTGTTTATTTGCGACCTTTCCTGAGAGTAGGCGGTCCTAACTTGGAAACCGAAGTTAATCAACGTTGAGCCCTTTATATCGTAAATAGCTTTTATAGAGCTAAGGATTTAAAACTTTTTAAATGAACTATTTTATGAAAGAATTTCTTTGAATAGTCTTCGTACTGTTTTCAAAGATGAACTAACGTTTAGTTTATTTATGCTACGCAGTTGTTGACGTTCAGGACGTTCAACATGCGCTCTATCGTTACGATAGAGAGAGAGTGTATCACGGTTTCACTTTGCAGAAAGAGTAAATCGATTCTGACGTTTTGTTCATTCTTTCTAAGCTTAAATGTTTTAAATTCTATTTTAAAGGAACTTTTTAATTGAAATACCTTTCAGTTTTTTCCTTTGGTCAAATAACATGTTTTTTTAACGAAATGTAATTGGGCTCTTCTCTTAGGTGCGAAATCAAGAGAGAAAGAGAGAGAGAGATAGAGACGGAGGGAGAGAGAGGAGAGAAAACGTTCCGTTCAAGCGGGTAACGTTGTTCTCGAGTTGCTCTCGTCCCTAGTCTCTGTACGGGGAGAAAGGATAAAACGTTTTTAGTTTTTTATTCTCGTCCCCAGGCTATGTGCGGTGAGAGATTGAAAACGTAGTTTTGAATGAACTAGTGTTTAGTCTCTTCCCCAGCCACTGAATTTTTTATCTTTAAATATGTTTTCTGTTTTTTGCTGGTTAATGAACTTGCATTATACGCCTGATTTCGCAATTACTACCTTTTGATGAGGGTAGAATTGCGTGTTTCAGGTAGAAATCAGTAAAAGTTTCGATTTCAGTGAAATAAGTGCAAAACAGAAAATCGAAGTGATAAAGTGATATTGCGCAAAGTGTTACAGTGTTGCGTCCGAGGGTTCGTCTGTTCGTGCCTGTCGTTCACCTAGTCCGGGACCTCTTGCAAGCTCCCAACCCAGGGGAGAAGTAATGTCGAACGACTTATGGGTTCGAGAGGCCTTGATCAACGAACAGACGTTTTCCCTCTATGGTATCGGGTGTATCTTACCAAGATCTCCCCTACCATAAGGCGAGAGAGACGTTTTTTCTCCTCGTCATCCGAAGGCTTTTCGCATAAGAAACCCGTAACAAGGTTTCGAAGCCCTTAAGCGAAAGTCAGTCCTTTCAGGACAGGTCCAGTGTCCTGGTTACAGCCATTAGGACAGCTCTGACCCTATGCAGTCATCGGAAAACTGCTCGCCGCCTAACAAAAGCGTAACACAGACTCCGAGAGTCTTTTTTTGTTGGCAAAGTGTTGCGGTCACAGACGTTACCCTCGTCTCTTACCACAACCATTTCCGTTGATCCTTAATGGGTTGTACGGCAAGACATGCAGAATATGCTTGCCTCCCTTATGGAAGACTATTCTGCCGATTAGTCCGTTGAGTCTAGCCGTTTATCTCATCGATATCCTGGCTTTCAGCCAACCTAACGTTCCTTTGTGCTTCCTGTTGACGTTGGCGTAGCTAAATCACGTCAGTCAGGTTGTTTAGAACCACACTCGATGCGGTCTCGTGTGGATTTTCAGCCACATTTGGACGTTAGGCCACTTGCTGATGCTCCTGTTGACGTTCAGGACGTTCGCTAACAATCGGAGTTGACTTGTTTTGACGCTGTGCGTCAACCTCCTCATTCTAGAGTTGTTTTGACTGCTCAGTCTAGGCAGTCAAAGCAGTCTCGAGTGGACGCTGTGCGTCCTCACGCACCTGTTGTTGTTGACAGTTCAGTTGTTGACAGTTCACAGACTGTCAAGCAGTTACATGACGTTGCGTCCTGGTCAGCTACTAATGCACCAGTGAGTGTGGACTCTGCTTGTAAAGCATTGCCACCACGGTAGGTCTCTCCCTTGCTTGAGACTCAGCTTTTATCGGACAAGGTTCCTGTAGATGAAGTTGCTGTTCCCCCTCCTACTGATATTCCCTTGAGGACTCTGTCAGACGGAGAGGAGCCTAAAGCTGCTTAGCCCTCTATGGACTTTAATTAAATCATGATGATTTTTTTAAGGATCTTTGTCCGGATCTTTTTGTAACTGCTGCTCCTCGTTCGCCTAGACGTCAGAGCTTACACTAGGCCTAGCTACTTCAAAGCCGTTGTTTATAAGCTAGTGCTCTCTCGCTCTCCTAGAGAGCTTTATGTTTGCTAGGCGACTGGTTTATCACCAGGAGGAGTTTGGGGGATACAGCCTTTGCTTTCCCTTCTTTTAAACTGGCTTATAGAGCGAGAGTCTAATATGACACGAGAGAAGTTCTCGGCTTGGGAGTTCATGCCTCTGCCCAGATAGACTTCTCAAATCTCGTAGACTCTCCCGGGCGCCTGGCCAGGAGACGCTCCAAGTTTTTTACAGGTCAACTTCACAGCTGTTTTCGAGCCTTTGAAGTTTTGCTGTACAATTATGTCATGCATAAACAAGGCTTTCAGGGATGGAAAGCGGTACCGCCTCAGTCGCTAACCCCGTCTGTTGCCGCACCTGCTCCCGTAGACCCTAAATGGGCTTTGCTGCAAGACATGCAGTCCAAGCTTGCGTCCTTGATAGAGGACTTTAATGCGGAGAAGGTTGCTGCCGAACCTTCTGGCCAACAACCTTCCAACCGGTCGGTTGTGCGTCCTGTTGACGCTGAGGTAACCTTCTCGCGTCTACCAGTTGAGGTGGTTCCTCCACCGATGCGACCCAGTGTGGGTTGCCAGCCGCACCTTGACGTTAAGCGACGCTCGGAGGTGGTTGTTGACGTTCAGGACGTTCAACAACCAGCAGAGGTGACTTGTTGTGACGTGGTGCGTCAACCTCAGCAACCTGGTATGGTGTTGACTGCACAACCCAGACGGTCTAGACAGTCTCGGGTGGATGCTGTGCTTCCTCGCGCACCCATGGTTGTTGACAGTTCACAGACTGTGCAGCAGTTCCATGACGTTGCGTCCGGCTCCGTCACGCATGCACCAGTGCGACCGGACTCAGCGAGCCAGACGTTGCCCAATCCGTTGCCGTTTCCTCATCAGTTTTCGGATGTGGAACTATCTGATGAGGACGTTGCTGAACAACAAGACGATCAGCCCCCAGAATAGATCAAGCCCTGCTATCCATCCAGAAGATGCTGAAGAAGGAACGCTGCTCAGTCAGGCTGTGGATGAGTCTGGTGGGGACGCTGTCATCCCTGGAACAGTTTGTATCACTAGGAAGACTACACCTCCGTCCTCTTCAATACCATCTGGCTTTTCACTGGAAAAAGGACAAGACGCTAGAAGCGGTCTCGATCCCGATTTCCGGAAAGATAAAGTCTTGTCTGACTTGGTGGAAGGACAATATCAACCTAAGAGAGGGTCTTCCCCTGGCTGTTCAGACTCCCCACCACGTTCTCTTCTCGGACGCATCGGACTTGGGCTGGGGCGCGACACTGGACGGTCGGGAATGCTCAGGTCTGTGGAACTCGAGTCAGAGGAGCATGCATATCAACTGCAAGGAGCTGTTGGCAGTTCATCTGGCCTTGAAAAGCTTCGAGTATCTCCTTCGAGGCAAAGTGGTGGAAGTAAACTCAGACAACACCACGGCCTTGGCGTACATCTCCAAACAAGGAGGTACCCACTCACTGACGTTGTACGAGATCGCAAAGGACCTGCTCATCTGGTCAAAAGGTCAAGACATCTCCCTAGTAACGAGGTTCATCCAAGGCAACTTGAATGTCATAGCAGATTGTCTCAGTCGGAAAGGGCAAGTAATTCCAACAGAATGGTCCCTCCACAAGGATGTGTGCAAGAGACTATGGGCCACTTGGGGCCAACCAACCATAGATCTCTTTGCAACCTCGCTGACCAAGAGGCTTCCAATCTATTGCTCCCCAGTCCCGGACCCAGCAGCAATACATATAGATGCCTTCCTCCTAGATTGGTCACATCTGGATCTCTACGCATTCCCACCGTTCAAGATTGTCAACAAGGTACTGCAGAAGTTCGCCTCTCACGAAGGGACAAGGTTGACGTTAGTTGCTCCCCTCTGGCCCGCGAGAGAATGGTTCACCGAGGTACTTCGATGGCTAGTAGACGTTCCCAGAAGTCTTCCTCTAAGGGTGGACCTTCTACGTCAGCCTCACGTAAAGAAGGTACACCAAAGCCTCCTCGCTCTTTGTCTGACTGCCTTCAGACTATCGAAAGACTCTCAAGAGCTAGAGGCTTTTCGAAGGAGGCAGCCAGTGCGATTGCTAGAGCAAGGAGAGCGTCCACCATTAGAGTCTACCAGTCGAAGTGGGAAGTCTTCCGAGACTGGTGCAAGTCAGTTCCTGTATCCTCGACCAGTACCTCTGTAGCTCAAATAGCTGATTTTTTCTTATACCTGAGAAAAGGACGATCCCTTTCAGCTCCCACTATCAAGGGCTACAGAAGCATGTTGGCATCGGTCTTCTGGCATAGAGGCTTAGATCTTTCCAACAATAAAGATCTTCAA
This sequence comes from Palaemon carinicauda, assembly GCF_036898095.1. Lineage (NCBI taxonomy): Eukaryota > Metazoa > Arthropoda > Malacostraca > Decapoda > Palaemonidae > Palaemon > Palaemon carinicauda. Next base: position 83,725,955 of record NC_090749.1, on the reverse strand, counting down.
GACCTCCTTAAGTCTTTTGAGACCACTAAGGAGCGTCGTTTGGCTACCCCTGGATGGAATTTAGACGTGGTGCTAAGATTCCTCATGTCAGACAGTTTTGAGCCGTTACAATCAGCCTCCCTGAAAGATCTCACTCTAAAGACTCTTTTCCTGGTATGCTTAGCCTCGGCTAAAAGAGTCAGTGAGATTCATGCCTTCAGCAAGAACATCGGATTTTCGTCAGACAAAGCCACCTGTTCGCTGCAACTTGGTTTTCTAGCCAAAAATGAGCTGCCTTCTCGGCCTTGGCCTAAATCTTTCGATATTCCCAGCTTATCGGAGATCGTAAGCAATGAACTAGAAAGAGTCTTATGCCCTGTTAGAGTTCTTAAGTTCTATTTAAAGCGTACCAAACCTTTACGAGGCCAATCTGAAGCTTTATGGTGTTCAATTAAGAAACCATCTTTGCCTATGTCAAAGAATGCTTTATCATACTTTATCAGATTGTTAATACGAGAAGCTCATTCACATCTGAGTGAGGAAGACCGAGCTTTGCTTAAGGTGAAGACGCACGAAGTTAGAGCTGTAGCAACTTCCGTGGCCTTTAAGCAAAATAGATCTCTGCGAAGTATAATGGACGCAACCTATTGGAGAAGCAAGTCAGTGTTCGCGTCTTTTTATCTAAAGGATGTCCAGTCTCTTTACGAGAACTGCTACACACTGGGACCATTCGTAGCAGCGAGTGCAGTAGTGGGTGAGGGCTCAACCACTACAATTCCCTAATTCCATATCCTTTTAATCTGTCTCTTGAAATGTTTTTTAATGTTGTTTTTATGGGTTGTCCGGAAGGCTAAGAAGCCTTTCGCATCCTGGTTGATTTGGCGGGTGGTCAAAGTCATTTCTTGAGAGCGCCTAGATTAGGGGTTTGATGAGGTCCTGTTGTATGGGTTGCAGCCCTTGATACTTCAGCTCCTAGGGGTCTATCAGCATCCTAAGAGGATCGCGAGGCTCCGTAAGGAAGACGTACTTATAAGGCAGAGTAATCGTTCAAGTCGACTTCCTTACCAGGTACCTATTTATTTTGTTTTTGTTATTTTGATAACTTCTAAAATGAAATAAAAACTCTTAGCTCATAAAATGTAAACATATTTTACTGGTCTCTACCCACCATCCTGGGTGTGAATCAGCTATTTATTTTGATAACTTCTAAAATGAAATAAAAACTCTTAGCTCATAAAATGTAAACATATTTTACTGGTCTCTACCCACCATCCTGGGTGTGAATCAGCTATATATTCACCGGCTAAGTTAAATATTTAAAAATGATATTTTAATTATAAAATAAGTTTTTGAATGTACTTACCCGGTGAATATATAAATTAAATGACCCTCCCTTCCTCCCCAATAGAGACGCAGTGGGACGAGGAGAAAATTGAGTCTTTGTTTACATAGAGCTTGGTATCTGGCTGACAGATGGCGCTGATGGGCACACCCGCAACCTGTATAGCGATCGCTGGCGAGTTTTTTTTGTACAGTTTTTGTCTGTCGAGCAACAGAGTTGCAGCTATATATTCACCGGGTAAGTATATTCAAAAATTTATTTTATAATTAAAATATCATAATTATCCAATGGCGGTGGTGAAGGAGACCGTAACAAACACTATTGGGGAGACAACTAATGCAATTTTATTGAAGGGTAGAACTCGCGAATTAGTAAAGCGTCATGTAAGCTCTTTGATTCCAATTTTAAGTGTAAAGGAAATGAATGTAAATTCTGATCAGTCTGGGAAATCTGTTATTACTGATGACTCTTTTCAGATTGTAAATAAGGTGCGACGGAAAGCCGCCATGGAAAGTGAAAGCAGAACTAAAAATATGCTTATTAATGAATAATTTAGTTCTGTGGAAATGTATATTTTGTATATATTTGGCTGGCTATTGCAGTAAAAATTTATTTACAATTTTGTTCTTAATTTTTGTAATACTGTAGTTCAATAACGTGGCTTTATTGAACCCTTCCCCTGGAGTGTGGAAAATTAAAAGGAATTTCATTTTTTATTTGCATATTAATTAAATACTTCCATTACTTAGGTGTGAAAATGAAAATTGCTTTATATTTATTTAATTTGCCAAATACACAATTCGTGATCTCTGTTATTTTAGAGGAATCTAAACTGAGCTTGTTGTCACAGTTACTTACAATCTAGTTAGCTAGTAAACTACCGAGATCACCAATTGAGTGTTTACATTAAAGAAAACAGAAGTCTGTTCCAGTGCTTTTGTTCTGGTAGATCAGTTCGACGTGAGGCAGAGTGGAGAGAGGTTTGTCGATCCATCATTACATACAGTATATCCGACCGATCGACGATCCTATGGTTTTATCCGGAAATTATCTTCGCTCTGGATTTGGATTTATTTAACCTCATGAACTCGAAGTAATATATAAGTGCGACATCGATGGGGCTCATGGAGACGGCAACCGGGTATTATTCCGTATATCGGAAGTTTGAACCCCTGAGACTACCACACCACCTCGTCCATTAAAGTGCAGCTTTACTCCTGCCAGGCTGATATAAGATGTAAGTAACTTGGTGATTATGCACGCTCAGTATGCTTCAATTTATAACAGTTAACAATTCCATTCATGAATTGTGGCAGCCAGCGTGTCTGCTATTAATATTTAATATAATTTGACCTTTAACATTTTAAATTATACTGTATTTGGTGTATTTTATCAACTTTAAACGCAATTTTCACTGTTTCACCTTTAATATAAATTCGAGTAGATTATCGTGCTTGGCTTGTTATTTGTCAAGTTGTTTTCTTTATATAGCTCGAACTCTCTTAAGGGAAATTTTTTGCGTTGGGTTAGATGCTGTTTTATATCCTTTTACAGTGTATTGTTTCATAAATTTCAGGTCAGTGTTGAATAAAGGGATATATGGTGAAGAGAATATTACTGCATACGACCACTTGTTAATTTGAGTGGTTGAATATTCTCGAGGACTTCGGAACGGCAACTCAGCTTACTGCTTTCCATTATTTAACTATGTAAACGATCAGATATATTGTTAAATATAGTCATTTTAGAACTATATATTTTATTATATCCCAGAAGTTTATTCAAATCTCCTGCACGACCGTGCGATACTTCACCTGCGCGCAAGCGCTCTCCAACGCGCCAGCGCACTCACTTATGAACGCCGAAGGTCTCCTACACGCCCACGCGCTATCTCACCTGAACGCGGTCAGTCACCGTCTCGCCCTATGCGTCATCCCTCGCCAACGCGCCGTCGCTCGCCGACGCTCCATTATGCTCCCGACGCTCCATTATGCTCCCGACCGACAGCGCTCGCCCTTAAAAACGTGCGCACCCTCATATGCGCGCCCACGCGCTTTTTCACATGCGCGCCCACGCGTTTTTTTCCCTGCGCGCCCACGCACCCACTCACCAACGCGCCCACTCGCCTGCGTGTCCTCTCGCCCGCGCCCTCGCCCACGCACACCCGCACCTTCATCTCCGCGCTCCTGCGCGCATGTGCGCCAACGTTCGCCCGCGCGCGAACCTGCGAATTTTCCATCGCGCGAGTGCCAGCGCGATCTCGATCACGATTCCCGCCGGGTTTCGCAGCGCGAGCAACCTTGTGAGACTTCAGGAGGGCGTACTTCCAGGTCATCGTCGTCACGATCCCCTCCCCGTAAGGGCAGGTCAGTGCACTTGCAGGAGGCGGAAAAATCTTCAGAGTTCTAGGCAACACTCTTCTTCTTCTTTTCAGGTAGGCCCTATGGTGTCTACTCCCAAGGATCGCCCGATCCCCTTCCCTCCAGCGGGAACCCCTGACACTGCCTCTGTCAGCCGTCAGCCTTGGTTTGGGTCCCTGATCAGAGGCGTCGTTCTGGCTGTTAAGCCTGCCCTTGCCGATCTGGGCCTCAAACCAACGTCATCGTCTCCGCTGAAGAGAAAGAGTGGAGTAGACTTCGTGGTGACTTCCCGTAGGGTTAAACTGGCTCCTAAGAAGTCCGTCAGGAAGGCCCCTTCCCCCTCTCGGTCGTTCTCTCCTTCGCCTGTGGACGAAGCCTTTCCATCCTCAGAAGAATCCAGCGAGGTGAGACCTTCCACGGCACCAATGGGAGGAACCCCACCTCGTGTAGGGGTAGAGAGGAGCCCTCAGACTTCTTTACTGGAGTCCTGTATCCCTCCTAGAAGGGAGCCCAAGGACTCGAAGACTGTCCCCAAGTCTTCTTCTCGGATTCGACCAGAGCCAGCAAGACCCCAGGAGAACGTCCACGTGTCCTCCTAAGTAGAGCAGTTGGGGACAGGAGACTTTGCTGCCAGCCCACCAGGAGGAGAGCAGCATGAGTCGGAGCATGCCTTCTGGCAGGTCCTGAATCTGATGAGACAGCTCAACAGGTTCAAGGACCCAGAGACCACCCCTCGCGAAAGCAAGGATACGGTCCTGGACCAAGTCTATGGCACTCAAAAACCCCCGAAGGCCAGTGCGGTTCTGCCCTAGTGTCAGAGGGTAAAGAGCGCCAGAGACAAGGTTGAGGGCCAGCTTTCCAAACTCGCCTCCTCCGGCCGTTCCTCTGCCGGTAACAAGCTCCTCCCACCTCCTCGTGTACAGCAGAGGAGGTACTTTGAGATCATGGGGGAGCCTTGTTTAGCTCTTCCTCTCCACCACTCTGTGGAAGAGCTTACCAGGGGAACCTCTCTCGAGAGACACTCCTCCCGGCAGGTGACATTCTCGGCTACTGAGATCCTGAGTCAGGAGAAGATCGCCAAGTGTGCCATGCAGGCCACTTCGTGGCTGGATGTCTGGCTTGGGTCTCTAGGCATGCTGTTACGATCCAAGGACTTGTTCAAGGAGAGCACCACGAAGGCCATGGAGACCTTCCTCCTCTCGGGCACGCGCACCATTGAGTTTCTGGCCCACCAATTTTAAATATTAAACTTAGCCGGTGAATATATAATAGCTGACGTCTCCGACGGCTCGACAGAATTCAAAAACTCGCGAGCGATCGCCATGAAGGTAGCGGGTGTGCCCACCAGCGCCAACTATCGGCCAGATACCGCATATACATATAAACAGCTCCAGTTCTTCTCTGTCGGTTCCATCGACAAGTCGATTCCACTCGCTATTATGACCTCGAGTTTTCTACGGAATTGGTGAAGTACTTGGTTTTGGTTTTATTGCTTTCGCCGTATTGGATTATTCAATACTATCCTCAAAAGAAATGCTTTTGAAAGGAGAGTAAAAGTGTTTTGCCCTTGCTTTTATCTCTGGTTTTTTTCCAGAGTAAAATGGCCGACCCTTCCCTTAGTGTACGGAAGTGTGTTTTAGGCTTTAAGCAATTATCTTATCACGTTATAAATTGTTGTTGTTAATTATAGATTTTCCTCTATATATTTTATATCTCACCCGCCTTTATTAGGCCTCTTCGATTAGCTTTCCATTTATAATAAACATCAAGATAAATTTTAATGATTTGTTCATATGCGGCCTTACCTATCCCTCCCCTAATCCGAGAGTAGGCGGTCTTAACTTGGAAACCGAAGTTAAACAACGTTGAGCCCTTTCAACTTTTATTTTCGTTAAGTTTAAATCATTTGCTCTGTAAGAGTTATTAAATGAATATTTTTTAGTAGATATTTTATGAAAGATTTTCTTTGAATAGTCTTCGTGCTGTTTCAAAGATGAACTAACGTTTGGGTTATATATGCTACGCAGTTTGCGCTCTATCGTTACGATAGAGAGAGAGAGAATCACGGTTTCACTTTGCAGAAAGAGTAAATCGATTCTGACGTTTTGTTCATTCTTCTTTCAAACTGAAATGTTTTAAATACTAATTTAAAGGAACTTGTTAATTTTCAATTTCTTAGTCCTTTCAGTTTTTTCCTTTGGTCAAATAACCTGTTTATTGACGAAGGGTAAGTGGGCTTTTCTCTTCTGTGTGAAATCAAGAGAGAGAGAGAGAGAGACGGAGGGGGAGAGAGGAAGAGAGACCGTTCCGATCTTTATTCTCGTCCCAAGCGAGTAACGTTGTTCTCGAGTCATTTTTTTACTCTCGTCCCAAGTCTCTGTACGGGGAGAAAGGATAAAACGTTTTTAGTTTTTATTCTCGTCCCAAGGCACTGTACGGTGAGAGATTGAAAACGTAGTTTTTAATGAACTAGTGTTTAGTCTCCTCCCCAGTCACTGATCCTTTTAACTTTATATATTTCCGTTTTATTAGATATATATGTTTACTGTTTTTTTGCTTGTATTAATGTGCTTACATTATACGACTTATTTCGCAATTATAACCTTTTGATGTAGGGGAGAATTGCGTGCTTCAGGTAGAAATCAGTTTTTATTCATGCCTAATGTGAAATTATTGAAAAATTCGATTTCAGTGAAGTAAGTGCAAAAACAGAAAATTGTCGTGATAAAGTGATAATTGCGCAAAGTGTTATCAGTGTTGCGACAGAGGGTTCGTCTGTTCGTGCCTGTCGTTCGCCTAGTCCGAGACCTCTTGCAAGCTCCCATGCCCTAGGGAGAAGTAATGTCGTAGGACTTATGGGTTCGAGAGGCTTTAACCAACGAACAGACGTTCCCTCTATGGTTTCAGGCGTGTCTCGTCAAGACCGCCCCTACCATAAGACGAGCGAGACGGTTTTCTCCTCGTCATCCGAAGGCTTATCGCGTAAAAAACCGTGGAGCAAGGTTTCGAGACCCTTAAAGCGAAAGTCAGTCCCTTCAGGACAGGTCCAGCGTCCTGGTTGTAGCCATTGGGACAGCTCTGACCCTATGCAGTCATCGGAAGACTGCTCGACGCCTAAACAGAAGCGTAACACAGGCTCCGAGAGTCTTAGTGTAGGCAAGGTTTTGCAGTCACAGATGTTACCCTCGTCTCTTTCCACACCCATTCCCGTTGATCCTAAATGGGTTGTACTGCAAGACATGCAGAATAAGCTTGCCTCTCTTATGGAGGACTATTCTGCTGAGCAGGTTCACGATGATCCTCGCCGCTTAGCTGATCGAGATCCTGGCCGTCAGCCGCCCAAACGAGCCTTTGCTCGTCCTGTTGACGTTGACGTTACAAAGTCACGTCAGTCACGTTTTGTAGAGCCTCACTCGATGCAGTCCCGTGTTGACTTTCAGCCTCTTGTGGACGTTCAGCCGCTGCCGCATGCTCTTGTTGACGTTCAAGACGTTCGCCAACCAGCGAAGTTGACTTGTTTTGACGTTGAGCGTCAAGCACCGCAGTCAAGAGTTGTTTTGACTGCTCAGTCTAGGCAGTCAAGGCAGTCTCGAGTAAACGTCGAGCGTCCTCCCGCACCTGTTGTTGTTGCTGGTCAGTCCTTTAAGCAGTTACATGACGTAGCGTCCTTGACTGCTACTGATGCTCCTTTGCGTGTGGACTCTGCTTGTCAAGTATTGCCACCACAGCAGGTCTCTCCCTTGCTTGAGACTCGGCAAGTGTCGGACGAGGTTCCTTCAGATGAGGAAGTGGCTGATCCCCCTCCTACTGATATTCCCTTGGGGACTCTGTCAGACGGAGAGGAGCCTAAAGCTGCTCAGCCCTCTATGGACTTTAAATAAATCATGCTGATTTTTAAGGATCTTTGTCCGGATCATTTTGTAACTGCTGCTCCTCGTTCGCCTAAACGTCAGAGTTTACACTAGGCCTAGCTACTTCGAAACCGTTGTTTTCTAAGCTAGTGCTCTCTCGCTCTTCTAAGAGAGCTTTACGTTTGCTAGGCGACTGGTTGATCACCAGGAGAAGTTTGGGGGAGACAGCCTTTGCTTTCCCTCCTTTTAAACTGGCTTATAGAGCGAGCGTCTGGTATGACACGGGAGAAGTTCTCGGCTTGGGAGTTCCTGCCTCTGCCCAGATAGACTTCTCAAACCTCATAGACTCTCCCTGGCGCCTGGCCATGAGACGCTCCAAGATTTTATGGTCGGCTTCAGAGCTAGACCATCTCCTGTTAGGAGTTTTTTCGAGCGTTTGAAGTTTTGCTGTACAATTATGTCATGCATAAACAAGGCTATCAGGGATGGCTCCAATAATCTGACAGCCACGTTCTCTGCAGGAACAAGACTATCAGGGATGGCTCCAATGATCTGGCAGCCACGTTCACTGCAGGAGTACGTAAGATGCAAGTGCGCTCAATGTGTTCATTGTCAAGACAAACTTCACGATGAAGTCTACCAAGCTGTCTTGACAGCATTAATGGAAGGCGACTGGATGGTCTCTCTCGACCTTCAGGATGCATACTTCCACATCCTGATTCATCCAAACTTTCAACTACATCTGAGGTTTGTGGACGGAAAAGTAATGTACCACTGTCGAGCACTGTACTCCGACCTCATTCCTGCTCCTCTTGTTTTTACAAGGCCCTTGCAAATGTAGCAAGCTTTCTACATTTTTTGAGGATTCAGAGCCTCCCTTTATTTTGACGACTGGCTAATCAGGGCGTTCGTCATTATATCGCTGTCTGGAGAGCCTCTAATGGACATTAGACCTAACCAAGGAGCTAGGTCTCATAGTGAACGTAGAGAAGTCGTAACTTACAGTATCCCATCCCAGACTATTCTTTTTTTGGGAATGGAGATACTGTGTATGATTTTTCGACCCTTTTCGTCTCCCGCAAGAATGGAACAAGCTCTGTTAAAAGTCCTTCACTTGCAAGAGAAAAACAGTTTCTCTGTAAGAGTTTGAACTAGCCTCATGGGAACTCTTTCATCGCTGGAGTAGTTCACTCTTTGGGGAGACTCAACCTATGCCCTTTCCTATTTCACCTAAACATTGGAACAAGGAGAAGGGCTTAGTGAGTATCTCTTTCCCAATCTCCAACTCAGTCTAGACATGTCTGACTTGGTGGGACAGCAACATCAGACTTCGAGAAGGTCTTTCTCTTGCGATCAAGAACCCAAAGCGATCAAGAACCCAAACCATGTGTTGTTTTCAGATGCAGCGGATTTGGGTTAGGGAGCTCCACTGGACAGTCTGGAAGGCTCAGTTCTTTGATCCACGGATCAAAAGGAACTCCTTTTAAGGCAGTAACATCTCTCCTTTGGCGAGATTTGTGCAGAAATGAATGTCTTGGCGGACGGCCTCAGCAGAAGAGGACAAGTCTTCTCCATGGAGTGGACGTTGCATAAGACTGTGTGCGAGAAGCTATGGATGACATGGGGTCTACCCACCATAGATCTTTTTGCTACTCTCTCTGACAAAGAGGCTCTCGACTTACTGCTTTCCAGTTCCAGATCCAGAGGCAGCTCACATAGACGCTTTCCTGCTGGACTGGTCTCACCTGGACGTTTATGCCTTTCCACCTTTCAAGGTCCTAGACAAGGTGCTGCAGAAGTTCACCTCTCACGAAGGGACCAGGTTGACATTGGTTGCTCCACTCTGGCCCGCGAGAGAGTGAGTAACAGAGGTACTTCAATGGCTGGTAGACATTCCAAGGAGTCTACCTTTAAGGATGGATCTGTTACGGCAGCCACGTAAGGAGTCTTCAGCAAAGCCTCCCCGCGCTTCGTCTGACTGCCTTCAGACTATCGAAAGACTCTCAAGAGCTAGAGGATTTTCGAAGGAGGCAGCCAGAACGATTGCGAGAGCTAGGAGAGCATCTACCATCAAGGTCTATCAGTCGAAGTGGGAAGTCTTTAGAGACTGGTGCAAGTCATCATCCATTTCCTCTTCCAGTACCTCTGTAGCCCAAATTGCAGACTTTCTCCTACATCTGAGAAATGTTCGCTCCCTCTCAGCGCCCACTATTAAGGGCTACAGGAGCATGTTGGCGTCTGTGTTCGGACATAGAGGCTTAGATCTGTCCAATAATCAAGATCTCCAAGATCTCCTTAAGTCCTTCGAGACCTCTAAGGAGCGTCGTATGGCAACTCCTGGATGGAACTTAGACGTGGTCCTAAGGTTCCTAATGTCCGACAGGTTTGAGCCATTACATTCAGCCTCCCTGAAGGATCTCACCCTCAAGACGCTTTTCTTAGTGTGCTTGGCTTCGGCTAAAAGGGTCAGTGAGATCCATGCCTTCAGTAGGAACATCGGCTTTTCAAAAGATAAAGCCACATGTTCACTTCAGCTTGGTTTTCTTGGCCAAAAATGAACTGCCTTCTCGTCCTTGGCCTAAGTCATTTGATATACCTTGCCTGTCAGAGATCGTAGGCAACGAGCTTGAAAGAGTGCTGTGTCCAGTTAGAGCTCTGAAGTTTTATTTAGCTCGGACTAAATCCTTACGAGGTGGATCTAAGGCTTTGTGGTGCTCAGTTAAAAAGCCTTCATTGCCTATGTCAAAGAATGCTTTGTCATATTTTATTAGATTTTTAATCCGAGAGGCTCATTCTCACTTGAGTGAAAAAGAGCGTTGCTTGCTTAAGGTTAAGACGCACGAAGTAAGAGCTATAGCAACTTCTGTGGCCTTTAAGCAAAACAGATCTCTGCGAAGTATTATGGACGCGACCGTTTGGAGAAGCAAGTCGGTATTCGCGTCATTTTACTTAAAAGATGTCCAGACTCTTTATGAGGACTGCTACACACTGGGTCCATTCGTTACAGCGAGTGCAGTAGTGGGTAAGGGTTCTACCACTACATTCCCTTAATTCCAATATCCTTTTAATCTTCTCTTGAAATGTTTTTTAATTGGGTTGTACGGAAGGCTAAGAAGCCTTTCGCATCCTTTTTGATTTGGCGGGTGATCAAATGTCATTTCTTGAGAGCGCCCAGATTAAGGGTTTTGATGAGGTCCTGTTGTATGGGTTGTCGCCCTAGATACTTCAGCTCCTGGGAGTCTTTCAGCATCCTAAGAGGATGGCTGGGCTTCGTGAGGAAAGCGGACTAACAAGGCAGAGTAATCGTTAGAGTCAGCTTCCTTACCAGGTACCTATATTTATTTGGGTTTGGTTATGATATAACTGTCAAAAACTCTAAGCATATACGCCGTAAACTGTATTAATTCTGGTCTCTACCCACCACCATGGGTGTGAATCAGCTATTATATATTCACCGGCTAAGTTTAATATTTAAAAATGATATTTTGATTATAAAATAAATTTTTGAATATACTTACCCAGTGAATATATAAATTAAAGGCCCCCCCTTCCTCCCCGATAGAGACACAGCGGGATGAGAAGAACTGGAGCTGTTTACATGTATATGCGGTATCTGGCCAATAGTTGGCGCTGGTGAGCACACCCACTACCTTCATGGCGATCGCTCGCGAGTTTTTTAATTCTGTCGAGCCGTCGGAGACGTCAGCTATTATATATTCACCGGGTAAGTATATTCAAAAATTTATTTTATAATCAAAATATCATGTTTCGAACTTGTGGGCAAACTCGATCTTGAAGCGTCGTGATGCGGTGACCGAGAGGTTCCACTTGAAGGTCCCAGCTGTGGATGTCTGCAAGCTCAGACACTCTTCCATCCTTTTAAAGAGCCTGTTTGAGCCCAAGGATGTGGAACGGACAGCTGAGAGGTGGAGGAAATCGAACCATGATTCTCTCCTCCAAAGGGCTCTTACATCCAGACCCTACAAGCCTCCAGCACCTCAACAACAACAGCCTCGTCAGTCTAAGACAACGAAATGGGCACCGGCAGCAAAGGCGAAGGTGTCCAAACAGCAGCCCTTTCCTGTCAAAGACAAGAAGGGCAGAAAGTCCTCCAGGGGAGGCAGGAATCATAGAGGGAGCGGCCGAGGCCACAAACGCTAGGATTGGCAATCCCCCTGCATGTCCACCAGTTGGGGGATGCCTGCAAAGTTGCGCATTCAGGTGGCAGCAACTCGGGGCCGATTCCTGGACGATCTCCGTGATCAGCCAAGGTTAACGCGTCCCGTTCATAACATCTCTACCTCCCCTGACAGCGAATCCAGTGTCGTTGAGCTCCTATGCCATGGGATCGCAAAGGGGCTAGCCCTTTGGGCAGAAGTCGAGACCATGCTCAAGAGGGATGCTCTCCAGGAGGTCGTCGACGGTTCCCCAGGCTTGTTCAGTCAACTCTTTCTTGTAAAGAAGGCGTCTGGAGGCTGGAGACCCGTCATCGACCTCTCAGCCCTGAACAAGTTTGTCAAACAAACTTTGTTCAGCATTGAGACAGCAGACACGGTCAGACTCGCAGTGAGACCCCGAGACTTCATGTGTACACTGGATCTGAAGGACGCGTACTTCCATATCCCAATCCATCCGTCTTCCAGGAAGTACTTGAGATTCAGCCTAGACAACAAGATCTACCAGTTCAAGGTGCTGTGTTTCGGTCTCTCCACAGCACCACAGGTGTTCACCAGAGTGTTCATCCTGATATCTTCGTGGACACACAGGATCGGCATCCGTCTCCTCCGTTATCTGGACAACTGGCTGATCCTGGCAGACTCGGAGTCAACCCTTCTTCGACACCGAGACAAGCTTTTGGGACTTTGCCAAGATCTGGGGATCATGGTAAATCTCGAGAAGTCTTCTCTGCTTCCATCGCAACGACTGGTATATCTAGGAATGATATTGGACACCAATCTCCACAAAGCCTTTCCATCAGACGACAGGATAGCAAGGCTGAGGAGGGTCGCAGATCCTTTCCTCAGACGAGAAGAGCTTCCAGCCCAATCTTGGTTACGTCTCCTAGGTCACCTTTCCTCCTTGGCCCGTCTAGTTCCAAACGGCCGGCTCAGGATAAGATTCCTCCAATGGTGGCTCAAGTCCCGGTGAAATCAAGGCATCGATTCCCCTGACATTCTGGTCCCTATGGGACCTGTGGAACAGACGGACCTGCAGTGGTGGTTGACCGACAGAAACCTTCGAAAGGGAGTGGATCTTCTCGTCCTCCCCCCGGATTTGATGCTGTTTTCGGACGCGTCAAAAGAAGGGTTGGGGCCCCACGTTCTGAACCAAAGGATCTCAGACCTATGGTCAGAATCAGAAAAGTACCTCCACATCAATCTGCTAGAAATGAAGGCCGTATATCTGGCACTTCAACAGTTCCAATAGACCCTGGCGGGTCACTCCATAGTGGTGATGAGCGACAACACCACAGTAGTGGCTTATATCAACAAGCAAGGATGTACCTTTTCACAACAGCTATCCCATCTTGCAGTAGAGATACTGAGATGGACCAAAGTCCACTCCATCTTACTATTAGCTCGCTTCATTCCGGGCAAGAGGAATGTGCTCGCCGACAGTCTGAGCAGAGCGTCACAGATAGTGAGTACCAAGTGGTCTTTGGATCCTCTAGTAGCCAACAAAGTCCTGACTTTGTGGGAACCCCGACAGTGGACCTGTTCGTGACAGCCTTGAACTTCAAGCTGGCGCTGTACTGTTCCCCAGTCCCGGACCCCAAGGCACTCTGGCAAGATGCCTTTCAACAACGGTGGGACAACATCGACGTCTACGCCTTCCCACCGTTCTGTCTGATGAGAAGGGTGCTCAACAAGACCAGACTATCGGTCAATCTGTCAAAGACCTTAATAGCTCCGCTATGGCATCATGCAGAGTGGTTCCCGGACCTTCTGCAGCTCCTGACGGATCTCCTGAGAGAACTTTCTCCACGACACGAGCTACTCAAGCAACCACACTGCAACATCTTCCACAAAGCCGTAGCATCACCTCGACTTCACGCCTGGTGACTATCCAGCATCTCCTCACAGAGAGAGGCTTTTCGCAACAAGTTGCGGAGAGGATGTCTCGACACCTGCGAAAGACATCCGCAGGGGTCTACCAGGCGAAGTGGAGAGTCTTCTGTGATTGGTGTCGTGGAAGGGGTATCTCTCCCCTCGATGCCACTATTCCAGCAATAGCAGAGTTTCTTGTATACTTGCGGGAGGAAATGCGCCTTTCAGTCTCGGCGGTGAAAGGCTATCGTTCAGCCCTAAGCCTGGCCTTCAGGCTGAAGGGAATAGACATTTCTTCCTCGCTGGAACTTTCTTTGCTCATACGAAGCTACGAACTTAACTGCCCGCAGTCGGAAGTGAGACCTCCATGGAACGTGGTTCGGGTTTTCAGGTTTCTTAAGAGACCCCATTCGAACCATTACGCCAGGCTTCTGATTGTAACCTGACTTGGAAGACGGTGTTCCTGCTCGCTCTGGCGTCTGCCAAGCGTTTCAGTGAACTTCATGGTCTCTTCTACGACGTTGCCCATTCAAGGGGATGCGGGGAAGTATCGTTCGGGTTCCTCCCTGAGTTTGTAGCCAAGACTCAAAATCCTGGAGTTCCGGACCCACGGTTCGATTCCTTCAGGATTTCGAGTCTCCGTTCTGTAACAGATGACCCAGACCATCTGTTACTATGCCAAGTCTTAGGCGTTATGTTAAAAGAACAGCTGCAGTCCGTCCTCGCGTGCAAGCCCTGTTTGTGAGCACAGGAAGGGCGAAGAGGAGGGTCATCAAGAATACAATCCCAGCCTGGATTCGGAGGGTCATCTATCATGCCCTGAATCCAGACCCTTCTCTGTCACGTCACCCTAGAGCACACGATGTCAGGGGCATCGCTACGTCCTTGGCTTACAAAAGAAACTTCTTTGTGACGCAGGTACTTCAAGCTGGGGTCTGGAAGCGTCAGACGACCTTCACAGCCCACTACCTGCAGGACGTGACCCACAGGAGCCTCGATACATTCTCTATCGGCCCTGTGGTGGCTGCACAACAGCTGGTCTAACCTCAGGCTCCTTAATGGACAGGTAGCAGAAGGTTGAGGGCATTGTTACCTGGTTTTAGTCTGCATGAATGAAAAAGTATCTCTGGCCCTTACTCTTTTCTTCATCCTCCCCTCTCTTGGGGAAAGCAGCATCCTGGGTTCTCTGCATAGCTGACCTCAAACCTCTGCAGGTAAGCCATGCTTCCGTGTGTTAATATAATACTGTCGCGTCCCCCATACCCTGACGAGGTGGTATTGAGAACGTCCTAGCCTAGAATTCCATCTAAAGGACTTCAGGTCAACTTCCTAGGACGAGTCACGCCTATTCCTTCACACACAAGCTTATGTAAGCCGCATGTTCCTTGCGGAGCAAGGAATTTGCGAGGTGCAGGGACTCCTTTTCTCGAGTGCTACTCATTCGGGTTCTGAGTCCCCGGGGAAAAGCCAAAGCCAGTAAGGCTGGGACTTTCCACCATACCTAAGGGTTAAGTCACCCTATGTAAATAGCGTGGTTTGTATTTCAGTTACGGAACAAATGACAATTTCGGAGATAATTTGTATTTTTCCTAACCATACAAACCTTAGCTATTTACACATACTTGTCCGCCAGCTCTGTCCCCCGTGAAGTCCTACCTCTAAGCGAAGTGAATCAGTTCACCGGTGTGTGAGGGGGGAGGGGTAGCTAGCTACCCCTCCCCTACCCCCTCGCTAACTAGCGAGAGGGTAGTTAACCCTCGTTAAAAATATAATGGCTCGTCATTTCAGCTACGCCGAAAGTAATACCCTATGTAAATAGCTAAGGTTTGTATGGTTAGGAAAAATACAAATTATCTCCGAATTTGTCATACTAAAAGAAGTAGCTACTGATCACATTTAAATAATTATAATTAATTTCCCTATTAGATAACAACACAGCAAACCTGCCTTTAACTATCTTCACCAGGATAACCGTACCTATGGTTACCACAACAAAAGAAATATGACACAAAATAGACACATGAATTCACTAACCTAACTACAAAAATAAATACAAGGCTCTTCACTTCTCAGTAAGAATAAATGAGGGGAGAGGCACAACTAAAGACGTTATCCTCTCTTCCTTCCAACAAGTAGGGCAGGCACGGTATGCTAGGTCCAATAATCCGCTAACAAGCAAACAGAAAATCTCTGCCTTACCTGGCAACGGCCTCCCTACGGGCCACCTCACGAGCTAGCAAGCTCCCAACCTCACTGCAGCTGCAATAATTAGCTGGGACTAGGTAGCCAGAGTCGACCAACTCCCTGGGATCTCCCTCACGTCAGGAAACGATGGAGCAGACTCCAGTCGCAAGTGACAGTAGCACCTGCCAGTCTCTGGAATACACTTTCCAAATGCAAGGCAACACTCGAGTCGCAGTTGACAAGAGCACCTGCAGACGATAAACCAAGACAAGAATCCGTCAATCACTTTCCAGAGCCGTGGTCAAAATCAAGAGATAAGCGGTCGTCAGGAAAATTTTCAATGGGTAATGTAGCTTAGGGTTTGTGGATGGGTAAGTGCTCAAGCCCGAACTGTCTTCTGTACGAGCACCCACCTCGGACATCGACTCGCTTACATCCTCACTCGGGCAAAGTAAAGTCAATCGTCACTACGATAATTTAAACAAGGTAAATGAGTGGGGAGTAGGTGAGAAACAATCAACATCACACCAGCTTCAAAATAACTTAAACAATAGTGGAAACTACTTAAAACCAGAACAAGGTCGACGTAAATAACTCAGAAAATTTACTTTACTCTAATAACCACCTAAGCGTGTGGTTACTTGTGAATCGCCTACGTCGCTTCCAACGCGTGAATCACCTGACCATCAACAACGAATGATGTCTCCTGCTCCACCTAAACGATCAATCGCCTGGGAATTGCTTAGGCGTTCAACTTCTCTCCATGCTACCACTACGCGAGAATCGCCAACAATCCAGGAATCGCTTTCACATTGGAAATCTCCTACTCATCTACGATTGCCAGCTCGAAAGCGTTCGCCTGCTCATCAGCGTTATAGTGGTTTGCGAACTGTGGCCAGAGGTAGCACCCAAATTGCCTAGTGTCCGAATGCCGACCACACCCCAACGTTCACTACACAAAAAGGTAAAACGGTGGAAAACCAAAAATCTGAATAACAAGTCAAGAGAATGGAGCACTGGGCACCACCCCTTGATTTATACCGGGCATGGGGACTCTGCAAAAAAGTCTAATTGCATTATATTTTTTCAGAGAAGTCGTTTTCAGGTTCAGTAAAAAGAAAAAACTATGATACTAAGAAAAAAAACAATGGCTGAGAAGGGGACAAAATGGTGTAGGATTCTGGAGTGGAATACTGTGTTCATAAAAAAAAAAAAAAAAAACATTTATTACTCTGAGCCCTTTTTCAGGATAAAGCCCTATCTGGTTTGTGATGCAAAGTTTCTTATTGTTAACATCAAGACAGAGACTTTCTGTTTAATGTAGATATTATCAAGAGAAAGTTCCTAATACTATGCTACAAACATCTACATGTTATAGTACAAAATAAATGCCATCATGTGTAAGTTGCTGTTCACAATTTATGCTACAAACATCTTTAAGAAATGTCTAAATTTGTTTCACTTCATCATTGATGAGAATCTATTCAGTACTGAATCGCTATAATGTATCTAGTTCACAGTAGTTTATAACATCTTTGTATGTTCATGTCACTCTAACAATTCTATGGGTTAACAGGATACCCAAAGTATGTCTGATATACATACGTTCCCGCTGTCCACTGGCTGGGCTATTTTACAGCAGTTCAGGTCAAATCCCTCACACTTGGGAATTTCTGTCAACACGAATTGTCGAAGGTCTGCAGTATGTTTTTTTTTTTTCTTTTCTTGATAAAGAAACCTATTCTTGTACAGTACAGTACTTCTAGTGTCTCCAACTTCTGGTTTCCACTTCAAACCCTACAGGGAGTAGGGCGTGCTGCAAAAAAGAGAATTATTATTAGGCAAAGTTGAAGGACCAAAATATAAAGATACATTAGAAAAATTATGCAAGCATAAAAAAAAATAATTGTATTTTTCTTTAACTCTATTAGTTTAATATTTTCCACATTCCCCCCCACTAGATCTTTGGTCCACTCAATATTGCCTCACGACTAGCAACAACGCCCTACACCAACTTCATACAATCAAGTATAAAAGTTTTTTCCGTAACCGAAATACAAACCACGCTATTTAAATAGGGTACAGTATTTCTTTCGGCGTAGCTGAAATGACGAGCCATTAGATTTTTAACGAGGGTTAACTACCCCCTCGCTAGTTAGCGAGGGGGTAGGGGAGGGGTAGCTAGCTATCCCTCCCCCCCCCCCCCCTCACACACCGGTGAGTATCTTCACTTTGCTTTTGGCTTGGGTGATGAGCAGACGTGTGTGTTCCCACCCTCGCTTATTGACAGCCTTAATCTTTTTTTTGCTTTGTTCCGTAACCGAAACACAAACCACGCTATTTACCTAGGGGTATTACTTTCGGCGTAGCTGAAATGACGAGCCATTAGATTTTTAACGAGGGTTAACTACTCAAGAAGGACGCTTTCCAGGAGGTCGTCGACGGCTCCCCAGGCTTCTTCATTTGACTCTTTCTTGTAAAGAAGGCGTCTGGAGGCTGGAGACCAGTCATCAACCTCTCAGCTCTGAACAAGTTTGTCAAATAAATTCCGTTCAGCATGGAGACAGCGGACACGGTCAGACTTGCAGTGAGACCACAAGACTTCATGTGTACACTGGATCTGAAGGACGCGTACTTCCAGATCCCAGTCCATCCGTCTTCAAGGAAGTACTCAAGATTCAGCCTAGACAACAAGATCTACCAGTTCAAGGTGCTGTGTTTCGGTCTCCCCACAGCACCACAGGTTTTCACCAGGGTGTTCCCACTAATTTCTTCATGGGCACACAGGATCGGCATCCGTCTCCTCCGCTATCTGGACGACTGGCTGATCCTAGCAGACTCTGAGTCGAACCTTCTTCGACACCGAGACAAGCTTTTAGGACTTTGTCAAGATCTGGGATCTTGGTAAATCTCGAGAAGTCTTTTCTGCTTCCAACTCAACGACTGGTATATCTAGGCATGATATTGGACACCAATCTCCACAAAGCTTTCCCATCGGACGACAGGATAGCAAGGCTGAGGAGGGTCGCAGACCCTTTTCTCAGACGAGAAGAACTTTCAGCCCAATAGTGCTTACGTCTCCTCGGTCACCTCTCCTCCCTGGCCCGTCTGGTTCCAAATGGTGTCCTCAGGATGAGATCCCTGCAATGGCGACTAAAGTCCCGGTGAAATCAAGGCCACGATTCACGGGACATCTTGGTCCCTATGGGTGCTGCAGAACGGACGGACCTCCAGTGGTGGTTGACCGAGGAAAACCTACGAAAGGGAGTGGATCTTCTCGTCCTCCCCCCGGATTTGATGCTGTTTTCGGACCCCTCAAAAAAAGGGTGGGGGGCCCACCTTCTGAGCCACAGGACCTCAGGCCTATGGTCAGAATCAGAAAAGTGTCTCCACATAAATCTGCTAGAGATGAAGGCTGTATACCTGGCACTTCAACAGTTCCAACAATACCTGGCGGGTCACTCCGTAGTGGTGATGAGCGACAACACCACAGTAGTGGCTTACATCAACAAGCAGGGAAGTACCTTTTCACAAAAGCTATCCCATTTTGCAGTAGAGATACTGATACTGAGATGGACCAAAGTCCACTCGATTCAACTATCTGCTCGCTTCATTCCGGGCAAGAGGAATGTGCTTGCCGACAGTCTGAGCAGAGCAACTCAGATAGTGAGTACCAAGTGGTCTTTGGATCGTCTAGTAGCCAACAAAGTCCTGACTTTGTGGGGTTCCCGACGGTGGATCTGTTCGCGACGGCCTTGAATTTCAAGCTCCCGCTATACTGCTCCCCGGTACCGGACCCCAAGGCACTCTGGCAAGATGCCTTCCAACAACGGTGGGACAACATCGACGTGCACGCCTTTCCCCGGTTCTGTCTGATGAGTAGGGTGCTCAACAAGACCAGAATATCGGTCAATCTCTCGATGACCCTTATAGCTCCGCTATGGCATCATGCAGAATGGTTCCCGGGCCTTCTGCAGCTCCTGACGGAACTGCCGAGAGAACTCCCTCCTCGACACGAGCTACTCAGACAACCACATGCCAACATATTCCACAAAGCCGTAGCGTCACTGCGACTTCACGCCTGGAGACTATCCAGCACCTCCTCAGAGAGAGAGGTGTTTCGCAACAAATTGCGGACAGGATGTCTCGACAACTGCAAAAGTCATCCGCAGGGGTCTACCAGGCAAAGTGGAAAGTCTTTTGTGGTTGGTGTCATGGAAGGGGTATCTCTCTACTCGATGCCACTATTCCAGCAATAGCAGAGTTCCTCGTTTATTTGCAGGAGGAAATGTGCCTTTCAGTCTCGGCAGTGAAAGACTATCGCTCAGCCTTAAGTCTTGCCTTCAGGCTTAAAGGAATGGACATATCTTCCTCGATGGAACTTTCTTTACTCATACGAAGTTATGAGCTTACCTGCCCTGAGTCGGAAGTGAGACCTCCTCCATGGAACGTGGGGTGAGTCCTCAGGTCTCTTATGAGACCTCACTTCGAACCTCCTATGCAGGCCTCTGTTCGCCACCTGACTTGGAAGACGGTGTTCCTGCTCGCCCTGGCTTCGGCCAAGCGAGTCAGCGAACTTCATGGTCTCTCGTATGACATCGCCCATTCAAGGGGATGGGGGGAGGTAATGTTCATATTCGTCTCTGAGTTCGTAGCCAAGACTCAGAATCTAGGGGTGCCGGACCCTCGGTTCGACTCCTTTCGGATCTCGAGTCTCCGTTCTGTAACAGATGACCCAGACCATCTCCTACTGTGCCCAGTAAGGAGTCTGAGGCTCTATCTTAAAAGAACAGCTGCAGTTCGTCCTCGGGTGCAAGCATTGTTCGTGAGCCCAGGGAGGACGAAGAGAAGGGTCACCAAGAACACGATCTCTGCCTGGATTCACAGGGTCATTCACCATTCCCTGAATCCTGACCCTCCTGCGTCATGTCGCCCTAGGGCACACAATGTCAAAAGCATTGCTACGTCCCTGGCATTCAAAAGAAACTACTTTGTTACGCAGGTTCTTCAAGCTGAGGTGTGGAAGCGTCAAACGACCTTTACAGCCCATTACCTGCAAGACGTGACCCACAGGAGGCTCGATACGTTCTCTATCGGCCCTGTGGTGGCTGCACAACAGCTGGTTTAAACCTCAGGCTCCTTAATGGACAAGTAGCAGAAGGTTGAGGGCATTGTTACCCGGTTTTAGTTAGCATGAATGAAAAGGTATGACTGGCTCTTATTCTTTTCTTCATCTTCCCCTCTCTTGGGGAAAGCAGCATCCTGGGTTCTCTGCACAGCTGACCTCAAACCACCGCAGGTAAACCATGTTTCCTTGTGTTCCTAGTATTAAGTTAATACTGTCATGTCCCCATACCCTGACGAGGTGGTATTGGGAACGTCCTAACCTAGAATTCCATCTAAAGGACTCCAGGTCAACTTCCTAGGACGAGTCACACTTCATTCCTCCTCACACCAGTTTATGTAGGCCGCGGTCCTTGCAGAACAAGGCACTTGTAAGGTGCAGGGACTCCTTATCTTGGATGCTAACACATCCGGATACTGAGTCCCTGGGCAAAGCCAAAGCCAGTAAGGCTGGGACTTACCGCCCTACCTAATGGTTGAGTCACCCTATGTAAATAGTGTGATTTGTATTTCGGTTACGGAACAAATGACAAATTCGTAGATAATTTGTATTTTTCCTAACCATACAAACCTTAGCTATTTACACATACTTGCCCGCCAGCCCTGTCCCCCATGAAGTCCTACCTCTAAGCGAAGTGAATCAGTTCACCGGCGTGCGAGGGGGGAGGGGTATCTAGCTACCCCTCCCCTACCCCCTCGCTAGTTTACCCCCTCGCTAACTAGCGAGGGGGTAGTTAACCCTCGTTAAAAATCTAATGGCTCGTCATTTCAGCTACGCCGAAAGTAATACCCCTATGTAAATAGCTAAGGTTTGTATGGTTAGGAAAGATAAAAAAATTTTCCGTAACCGAAATGCAAACCACTCTATTTACATAGGTTATTACTTTCGGCGTAGCTGAAATGACGAGCCATTAGATTTTAACGAGGGTTAAACTACCCCCGCGCTAGTTAACACTGGGGTAGGGGAGGGGTAGCTAGCTACCCCTCCCCCCACACACTGGTGAGCTGCTTCACTTCACTTTTAGCTTGGACGATGAGCAGACGTGTCTGTCTCGTCCTCGCATTGTTGATAGCCTTAATATGACAAATTCATAGATAATTTGTATTTTTCCTAATGATACAAACCTAGCTATTTACATGGGGTAATTACTTTGGCGCAGCCGATGACGAGCCGTAAAGTTTTAACGAGGGTTTCCTACCCCACCGCTAGTTAGCGGGGGGGGGGGTAGCTTGCCACCCTTCCACCCTCATACACACCAGTAATTAGTTCACTTTACTTAGAGGTAGGACTTATCTAGGGGGACAGGGCTGGCGGGCACATAACTGTAAATAGCTAGGTTTTTATCGTTAGGAAAAATACAAATTATCTACGAATTTGTCATTTGTTCCGTAGCTGAATACAAACCACGCTATTTACATGGGGTGACTCAACCCTTAGGAAGGGAGGTAAGGCCCCTGCCATACTGGCTTTGGCTTGCCCGGGACCCGAGTTCATGAAGCAGCTCAAGGATTGGGGCCCCTGCACCTCGCAGGCAGTCAAGGACTGCTGCGGCCTACGTAAGCTGTGTGTGAAGGTGAGCAGTGACACGTCCTAGGAAGTTGACCTGGAGTCCTTTATAAGGAAATCTAGGCTTGGACTATCCAATACCACCTCGTCAGGGTATGGGGACATGACAGTATTACAAGTAAATACTAGGAACACAAGGAAGCATGGCTTACCTGCAGAGGTTCGAGGTCAGGTGTGCAAAGGACCCAGGATGCTGTTTATCTCCAAGGGAGGAGAGGATGAAGAAAAGAAAAGGGCCAGGCAGATCTTTTCATTAACACAGACTAAAACCGGGTAACAATGCCCTCAACCTTCTGCTACTTGTCCAATTAATAGCCTGAGGTTAGACCAGCTGTTGTGCAGCCACCACAGGGCCGATAGAAAACGTATCGAGCCTCCTGTGTGTCACGTCTTGCAGGTAGTGGGCCGTGAAGGTAGTCTGACGCTTGCAGGACCTGCGTCACAGAAAAGTTCTTGAAGGCCAGGGACGTAGCCACGCCCCTGACATCATGCGCCCTAGGGCGCTGCGACAGGGGAGGGTCAGAACTCAAGGCCAGGTGGATTACCTTGCGGATCCAGGCTGAGATGGTGTTTCTGGTGACCCTCTTCTTCGTTGCCCCAGTGCTAACAAACAAGGCTCGCACCTGGGGCCGGACTGCAGCTGTTCTCTTCAGATACAACCTCAGACTCCTTACTGGGCACAGTAGGTGATGGTCTGGGTCATCTGTTACGGAACGAAGACTCGAGACCAGGAAAGAGTCGAACCTAGGGTCCGGCACTCCCGGGTTCTGAGTCTTAGCAACAAACTCAGGGACGAAGCTGAACGTTACCTCCCCCCATCCCCTTGAATGGGCGACGTCGTAGGAGAGACCATGCAGTTCGCTGACTCGCTTGGCCGAGGCCAAAGCTAGCAGGAACACCGTCTTCCAGGTAAGGTGGCGATTTGAAGCCTGGCGTAATGGTTCGTAAGGAGGCCTCTTAAGAGACCTGAGGACTCGAACCACGTTCCAAGGAGGAGGTCTCACTTCCGACTGAGGGTAGGTAAGTTCGTAACTCCGTATGAGTAGAGACAGTTCCAGCGAGGAGGAAATGTCCATTCCTTTGAGCCTGAAGGCAAGACTTAAGGCTGAGCGATTGCCTTTCACTGCCGAGACTGAAAGGCACATTTCCTCCTGCAGATACACAGGGAACTCCGCTATTGCTGGTAAAGTGGCATCGAGGGGAGAGATACCCCTTCCACGGCACCAACCACAGAAAACTCGCCACTTCGCCTGGTAGACTGCTGCGAATGACCTGCGCAGGTGGCCAGACATCCTTTTCGCAACTTGTTGCAAAAATCCTCTCTTTTTGAGGAGGTGCTGGATAGTCTCCAGGCGTGAAGCCGAAGCGAAGCTACGGCTTTGTGGAAGATATTGGAGTGTGGTTGTTTGAGTAGCTCGTGACGTGGAGGGAGTTCCCTCGGGATCTCCGTAAGGAGCTGCAGAAGGTCCGGAAACCACTCTGCGTGATGCCACAGCGGAGCTATCAAGGTCATTGAGAGAGTGACCGATATTCTGGTCTTGTTGAGGACCCTCCTCATCAGACAGAACGGGGGAAAGGCGTACACGTCGACGTTGTCCCACCGTTGTTGGAAGGCATCTTGTCAGAGGGCCTTGGGGTGTGGGACTGGTGAGCAGTACAGCGGAAGCTTGGTGTTCAACGCCGTAGCAAACAGATCCACAGTCGGGGAACTCCACAAAGTCAGGACTTTGTTGGCTATCCGAGGATCCAAAGACCACTCGGTACTCACTATCTGCGTCGCTCTGCTCAGACGGTCAGCGAGCACATTCCTTTTGCCTGGAATGAAGCGAGCCGCAAGTGATATCAAGTGGACCTTGGAACATCTCAGGATCTCTACTGCAAGATGGGATTGCTGTTCTGAAAAGGTACCTCCCTGCTTGTTGATGTAAGCCACTACCGTGGTGTTGTCGCTCATCACCACTACGGAGTGACCCGCCAGGACTTGGTGGAACTTTTGAAGGGCCAGGAAAACGGTCTTCGTCTCCAGCAGGTTTATGTGAAGGTACCTTTCTGATTCTGACCACAGGCCAGAAGCCTTGTGGTTCAGAATATGGGCCACCCACCCTTTGTATGACGCGTCCAAAAACAGCCTCAAATCCGGGGAGGAGACGAGAAGATCCACTCCCTTTCGTAGGTTCTCGTCCGCCACCCACCACTTCAGGTCCGACCGTTCCGCAGATCCCATAGGGATCGAGGTGTCCGGGGAGTCGAGACCTTGACTCCACCGGGACTTCAGACGCCACTGAAGGGATCTCATCCTGAGGCGACTGTTGGGGACGAGACGGGTTAGAGAGGAGAGGTGGCCGAGGAGACGAAGCTACGATTGGGCTGGGAGTTCTTCTCGAATGAGGAAAGGTCTCGCTACCTTCCTCAGCCTTGCTATCCTTTCGTCTGATGGGAAGGCTTTGTGGAGATTGGTGTCTATGATCATGCCTAGATATACCAGTTTCTGAGAGGGCTGCAGAGAAGACTTCTCGAGGTTTACCGCGATCCCTAGATCCCGGCAAACCTCGAGGAGCCTGTCTCGGTGACGGAGAAGGGATGCCTCTGAGTCTGCCAGGACCAGCCAGTCGTCCAGGTAACGAAGGAGACGGATGCCGATCCTGTGAGCCCACGAAGAGATGATGGTGAAGACTCTGGTGAACACCTGAGGTGCTGTGGAGAGATCGAAACACAACACCTTGAACTGGTACATCTTGTGATCTAGGCAAAATCTGAGGTACTTCCTTGAAGCCGGATGGATTGGGATCTGGAAGTACGCGTCCTTCAGGTCCAGTGTGCACATGAAGTCTCGCGGTCTCACTGCAAGCCTGACCGTGTCCGCTGTCTCCTTGCTGAACGGAGTCTGCTTGACAAACCCGTTCAGAGTTGAGAGATCGATGACTGGTCTCCAGCCTCCAGACGCCTTTCTCACAAGAGAGTCGACTGTAGAAGCCTGGGGACCCGTCCACGACCTCTTGGAGAGCGTTCTTCTCCAACATGGTCTGGACTTCGGCCCGGAGGGCCTGCCCTTTTTCCGACCCCATGGCAAGAGAGCTCAACGACACTGGATTCAATGTCAGGGGAGGTAGAGATGCCGTGAACGGGACGCGATACCCTTGAGAGATCACAGAGACCGTCCAGGTATCCGCCCCGAGTTGCTGCCACCTTGCTGTGCAACTCAGAAGGCATCCCCCCACAGGTGGACATGCAGGGGGATTGCCACCCCTAGAGTTTCCGGCCTTGGCCGGTACTTCTAGGGTTTTTGCTTCCCCTGGCGGACTTCTTGCCCCTTCTGCCCTTGGCAGGAAAAGGCTTAGACACCTTGGGCTTCGCTGCTACGGTTGTCTTCTTGGTGTCCTTGGCAGGGCGGGGCTGCTGTACTGCCGGAGGCTTGTAGGGCCTTGATGTCAGAGCCCTATGGATAAGGGAATCCTGATTGGACTTCCTCCACCTCTCGGCAGTGAGCTCCATGTCCTTAGGCTCAAACAGGCTCTTACCGAGGACGGAAGAGTGTCTGAGCCTACTAGTCTCGGCGCTGGGAACCTTATGGTGAAACCTCTCAGCCACCGCGTCCCGCCACTTGAGGACCGTGTTGGCCCACAAGCTTGAGACCTGGTGGGACAGGAACTC
Source organism: Palaemon carinicauda (assembly GCF_036898095.1). NCBI lineage: Eukaryota > Metazoa > Arthropoda > Malacostraca > Decapoda > Palaemonidae > Palaemon > Palaemon carinicauda. Next base: position 83,699,850 of record NC_090749.1, on the reverse strand, counting down.
GATGGTCCGAGTGCCCGAGAGGAGAAAGGTCTCCAGCGCTCTCCTGGTGTTTTCCTTGGAGAGGTCCTCGGACCGCACCAGGATGCCCAGAGACCCCAGCCAGATGTCTAGCCATGAAGTGGCCTGCATGGCGCACTTGATGACCTTCTCCTGACTCTGGATCTCAGTGGCCGAGAAGGACACGTGCCAGTTGGAGATTCTCTCAGGAGGGACTCCCCCTGTGAGTTCTTCCACAGAGTGGTGTAGGGGAAGACTCAGAGAAGACTCCTCCAGGATCTCGAAATACCTCCTTTGATGGACTCGAGGAGGAGGGAGGAGCTTATTCCCAGCACTCGACCTGCTGGAGGAGGCAAGCTCCGCCAGTTGTCCCTCGATCTTATCTCTGGCACTCTTCATCCCCTGAGACCAGGGAAAAGCTGCACTGGCCCTAGAGGGCTTTTGAGTGCCACAGACACGATCCAGAACTGTGTCCTTTCCTTCACGAGGAGGGACCTCAGGATCTGGGATCCCGTTTGGGCTCCTCATGAGGGTCAGGACTTGCCAGAACGCATGTTCCGACTCCTGGTACTCGCCTCCTGATGGACTCGCAGCGAAGTCTCCTGTCCCCAAGGGCTCTTCCTGGGGGGACATGTGGGCATCCTCGACCACCCCAGGCTGCTCCTGTCTGATCCTGGCCGACGATTTAGGAACCGTCTTAGAGTCCTTAGATTCCCTCCTGGGTGGGATACAGGACTCCAAAAGCAAAGGAGGCAGGTCCTTCTCCACCTCAGGACGAGGAGATCTCTCGGCAGGGGCATGAACTCCCTCCATTGGTGCGATGGGGAAGTCCTCCTGTTTGACCGACTCCCCTGAGGAGGGGTATTCCTCCTCTGCAGGGGAGGGCAAGAAGGTCTGAGGTGGAGTAGGAACCTTGCCTAAGGATCTGCGAGGGGACAGCCTAGGTCTCGGAGGAGGATCCACGGGCGAGACTCCTCTCTTCCTCTTTCGGGGGGAGGAAACCGCCACTGGTTCGCGACCCGAATCAGAGAGGGTTGGCTTAATCGCCCGCACGAGAGCTCTGAGGAGGGTATCAAACCATGGCTGTTGACTGACAGCGGCGCTGTCAGACACTCCCTCTGAAGGGAAGGGGACCGAAGGATCCCTAAGAGGAGTCAACAAACAAGGGTTCGCCTTCTGGGCTGAAAAAGAAGAATCCCTAAACCTGTCCGGGGAGTGCCCCCCCTTCTGACGAGTGTTAGGTTCGGCGCAAATAAAAGCGATGTTAGGAAAATATCAAGACGTGGTTAACTTCATCGACAAATACCATCCCAAAAAATTGCAGGTTTGTCGTGTAGTTGCGCAGTTAGACGATGTTTGCCTAACTCATTTTCGAAACATTCTGAAAAGTCGTACCAAGCAGCTTTCTATTGATAGCTTCTTTAAAAAAACTACGAAGCGAACTCGTGATGAAGAGGAAGGAAGTGGTTCAAAGAAAACGGCAAAGAGTGAAGAGAAAAAAATTCAATCAATTTTAAGTGTAGAGAGAGAAAGTGATTAAAATTAATCATCAAAAAGAAAAAAAGAAAATGTAAAAAAAAATATAAAATATAAAAATAAATAAGCTAAGTTAGGTTAAAGTTCACTTAGTGTAAGTTAGAATGTTACGGTAGTGTACGTTTATCGTAGCCACCCTCTCTACCTCCTCGCCGCCCGTCTGTCTCCTCTCTGCGTAGCAAGACCGACACCTGCGCTGGACTTTCTAAGGTAAAGTGACGCTAAAAACCCATTTCTTATTTATTATTGTTTATAATTATTCTTTTTATATGTGTATTATCTAATTTAGAGTGCATATTGTCAAGTGTAATTATGTGTAGTAATTTATTAAGGAGTTATCATAGCTTTTTGGGCTCAACCACGGATTAATCCTATTTCAATGTATTCTTATGGGAAAATTTGTTTCTACATCCGAACATTTTCTACACCCGAAGTCGGTTGTGGAACGGATTAAATTCGTATGTAGAGATACCACTGTACTGCAGAACATGCAGTCGAAACTATTGACGTTAATGCAGGCATAGTCGAGCGTCAGTCTTTACAGTCAGCAGTAGCGTCGAGCTGCACTCAACACAGTCACGACTTGACTTCGAGCTGCAGTCACTGCAGTCGTGACTGCAGTGACTGCAGCTCGAAGTCAAGTCGTGACTTATGTAAAGAAACCTCCTCCTGTCCAAAGCCAATAGATCTCTCTCTCCCGATAACGAGAGGAAGCAAGGAGACAAACTTTGCACCTACAAGTGTCTCTCTTGTTGGAGAAGGGAATTTTGGTGAAGTTTTCTAAACCTTCAGTCTCTAAGCTTTTAAAACCTCCTCTGCCTAGTTCCAAAGAATTCAGGAGGTTGGAGACCAGTGCTGGACGTGAATGCGCTCAATGGTTTATTCTGAAAACAAAGTTCTCTTTGGAAGCTTCCAAGTCTGTGCTTGCAGCAGTAATGGAAAGCGATTGGATGTCCTCACTCGATTCCAGGTCGCTTACTTCTATATCCCTATCCATCCGACCTTCCAACTATATCTAAGGATCGTGTATGGGAAGGAAGTGTTACAATTTCGAGTTCTGTGCTTTGGTCTCAGCACTGCTCTTCTTTTGTTAACGAAGCTCATGCGGAACGTGGCAAGCTTCCTGCACTCGACAGGTGTCAGAGCCTCCTTTTATCTAGACGACTGGCTATTCAGGGTGTCATACTTCATTCACTGTCTGAAGGACCTCAGATGGAACTTGACCCTAGCGGAGGACTTAGGTCTCCTTGTAACTAGGAGAAGTCTCTTCTGACCCCATCTCAAACTATTCTCTATTTTGAGGATGGAGATACGGAGTAGTTTTTCGGGCTTTTCCATCACCATGAACACTCGAGAAAGTTTTCTTAAAGATGCATCTTTATCAAAAAGGAGCAGTTGCTCTTTAAGGATGTGGATGAGTCCACTGGGAACACTCGTCTCTGGAGCAGAGTGTCTCCCTAGGAAGACTCAATCTTCACCCTCTCCATTTTCACCCTAACCGCCATTGGGACAGGGAGAAGAGCTTAGAAGAAGTGTCAATTACACTTCCAGATATGATCATGACTTGCCTGAAATGGTGGCATGTCAATCTCAGACTTCAGGAAGGTCTTTCTTTTGCCCACAAGAACACAGGCTGTATTGTTGTCAGACGCTTCGGACGCGGGGTGGGGAGCAACACTAGACACTCTAGAGTGCTTGGGCCTTTGGACTTTGCAAAGACCACGTAAAGTTTCATATCATCCAGAAGGAGATTCTAGCAGTTCTTTGGCCCTGCAAAGTTTCAAAGACTGTTTCAAAACAAAGTGGTGCAGGTGAACGCTTGCAACACCACAGCGTTAGACTGCATCGCTAAGCAAGGCTGGACCCTCTCTCAGTCCTTTTACTTAAATGCGAAGGATCTCCTACCTTTGGACAAAGAAAAGAAACATCACCTTACTTACAAGTTTTATTCAGGGAGAAAGGAACGTGTTGGCAATCTGCCTAAGCAGGAGAAGCCAAGTCATTCCCATGGAATGGGTTCTTCATCAGGAGGTGTACGAGAAACTATGGCGGATATGGGAACGTCCGTCCATATAACTGTTCGCAACCTCAATAAGGAAGGGGCTTCCTTCTTACTGCTCTCCAGTTCCAGATCCAGAGGCAGTCCATGTCGATGCGTTCTAACTGGACTGGTCTCTCCTGGAGGTGTATACGTTTCCCCCTTTCAAGATCATTTACAAAGGCCTACAGAAGTTCGACTCTCACAAAGGGACCAAGTTGAGGTTGGTTGCTCCCCTCTGACCATCAAGAGAATGGTTCACCGAGGTACATCAGTGAATGGTGGACTTTCCAAGAAGACTGCCAAGAAGGTTGGATCGTCTCAATGAAGAGGTTCCATCAAAGCCTCCACACGCTTCATCTAACTGCCTTCAAACTATCAAAGTCTCTCTAGAGCTCGAGGGTTTTTCGAAGGAGGCAGCTAGAGAAATTGCCAGACCAAGGAGATCCTCTACCATCAGGTTCTACCAGTCTATATGAGAGGTATTTTGAGATTGGTGCAAGGCACCTCCGTTTCCTCGTCCTATACCTCTATAGCTCAAATTGCTGTCATCCTGCTACACCCTAGGAATGTACGTAACTTTTCTGCCTCTACCATTAAAGGTTACAGGAGTATATTAGCTGCAGTGTTCAGACACAGGGATCTAGACCTCTCGAGCAATAAAGTCCTTCAAGTCCTTCTCAAGTCTTTCGAGACTCCCAAGAAGCATGGGATAATGACGCCAGCTTGGAACCTGGATGTGTCCTTAAATTTCTGATGTCTGAGAAATTTTGAACCTTTGCACTTAACTTCTTTTAAAGATCTTACTCTGAAGACACTTCTTAGTGAGTCTTGCAGATGTAAAAAGAGTTAGCGAGATTCATGCCTTCAGTAAGAACGTCAGCTTCTGTACTGGTAAGGAAGTATACTCTTTTGCAGCTTGTTTTCTTAGCCAAGAATGAGCGTCCTTCCCATCCATGGCCTAAATCTTTTGAGATCCCCAACCTGTCAGATGTGGTTGGTAACAAGATAGAGAGAGTCCTTTGGCCTGTGAGAACACTTAAATTTTACATTGACAGAACCAAAAAATTTACGCGGTGAATTTGAGTCATTATTGTGTTCGGTCAAGAAACCCTCCTTACCGTTGTCTAAGAATACCTTATCGTATTTTTTTCAGACTCTTCATTAGAGAGGTTCACGCTCACTGCAGTGAGACTGACCTTCGATTATTGAAAGTAAAAACTCATGAAGTCAGAGCTGTGACAACGTCAATGGCTTTTAAGCAAAATCGTTCCTTACGAAGCATTATGGACGCAACCTACTGGAACAGTAAGTCTGTGTTCGCTTCACATTATTTAAAGAATGTCCAGACTCTTTACGAGGATTGCTACACTTAGGGACCATTCGTAGCAACGAGTGCAGTAGTGGGTGAAGGTTCAATCACTACATTCCCCTTATCCTAATACCTTTTTTTAAATATTTAACTTAGCCGGTGGATATATATGGAGCCAACGTCTCCGACGGTCGACAGATTAAAAAACTCGTGAGCGATCACCGTGGTGGTTGCTGGGTGTACACTAGCGCCAACTGTCGGCAGGATACTGAATATATTCCCCAGGAATTCAGTTCTTCTCTGTCGGTTGGAATAATAACATTGGTTCCTGCTCGTGCTTAACCTTAAAGTTTTCAACTAATTGGTGAAGTACTTTTTCATGGTTTTTTTTGGCTTTCGCCTTGTTGGTTGATCTTCGATAAACCTCTTGAATAACTTTTTTGATTTTCTGTTGCTCAACTTGGCTTGAATTTTTGGACTCTCTTTGAAATTTTTCAAAATGGCTGATCCTTCTCCTGTCTATCGTAAATGTTCTAAAGACTGTAATAAACGCCTTCCTAAGGCTTCCATCGATCCCCTCTCTATTTTTGTTGATTGCAGAGGCAAAGCTTGTCAATTAGGTGATCGATGCGAGGAGTGTGTTAATTTATCTGAATTTGAGTGGTTGGAGTATGATAAATATACTCGAAAACTCGAAAGAGATAGGGTTAGAAGAAGCTCTTCTCGATCACAAGAATTTTCCTCTTCCCATGCCCCTGAACCTTTTCCTTACCCTGTAGTGGTAGTTTCAGAACCCCCTACTTGCACTGATGAACCTTCTCTTAAAGATATGTTGAAGGCTATTCATGCTTTGGGTGAAAAGGTCGAATCGCTGGCCTCGGACAGAAATCAGCTTATGTCCGACGTAAAAATTTTGAAAAGTGAAAGTGATAGTGAAAAGTGCCACAAATGTGTTTAGTGTTAATGCGGAGGGTTCGTCCGAGACCTCTTTCAAGCTCCCCAACCCCTGGGAGAAGGAATGTCACAAGACCAAAGGGAGCGAGAGGCTTTAAACAACGAACAGACGTTCCCTCAAAGGTAACAGACGTTGCTCCTCAAGCACATCCTTACCATAAGACAGGCGAGACTAAGTTCTCCTCGTCTTCCGATGACTCGTTTCTTAAGAAATCTTGGCGTCAAGTTTCGAGACCGTTAAAATGTAAATTAGTTCCTTCAGAACAAAGTCAACGTCCTGGCTGTAGTCATTGGAACAGCCCGGATCGTATTCCTTCATCGGAGGAAAACTCTCCTATTAAGCGATCTCTTTTATCGTCTAGTTTTGTGGCCCCGGAGGCATATTCTAAAAGTCACGATCCCGTTTTGCTTTCTGGTCGTTCCAGACGTGACTTTGATTATGAATCCCCCGTTCATAGTGCTGACGTTCATGAACAGACATTACCGACGTCACGATCTATTTCGAGTGCGGTTGATCGGAACTTAAGTGTTTTGCAAGATATGCAGTTAAAGCTTTCTTCTTTAATGAAGGCTTACGATCCTGTTCCTGTGCGAAAGGATCCTTTGCTTGCAGTACGTCACGGTTCTGCCAAACGTGATTCAGGTCTTCAACCTTCTAAACGCGAATTGTTACGTCACTGATGTTAACCCTAGTGTCAGCTTTGCCGTTAAGCGAGATGCAGAGCATAAATCTCGATGTAACGTTGACCAACAGTCAGTTCAGTCGAGTTGTAATTTTGATCAGCAGTCACTACAGTCCCGACGTGACTTTGAACGTCAGCCACCGCAGTCACGCCGTGATGTTGAGCTGCAGACACCGCAGACACGACGTGACGTTGAGCTGCAGACACCGCAGACATGACGTAACGTCGAGCGGCAGTCACCGCAGTCACGATATGACATCGAACAGCAGTCACCGCAGTCACTACGTGACGTTAAACGTCAGTCACTTCAGTCACGACGTGTAGTCGAACAACATTCTCTGCAGTCACAACGTAACATCGACCCTCCAACTTTAACTTCTTCTCATATACAAGTTGATGTAGCCTGTCAGGCTTTACCTTCACATCATGCTGAATATTCTCCTTCTCGCAAGACTTTAAACTTATCAGATGAAGTGCCTTCTGAAGAAGAAGTTGATGATCCTCTTTCAACTAATGTACCTTTGGGGATTCATTCCGAAGAGGAGGAACCTAGGGTTGTCCAACAATCCCTTGATTTTAAAAAGATTATGAACTTCTTTAGAGAAATTTTTCCTACTCATTTTGTAACGGCTGCACCACGTTCTCCGCCATCTGAATTTACTCTAGGCGTGACTGCTTCAACCCCTTTGTATACGAAGTTAGTTCTCTCTCGTTCTTCCAAGAGAGCCATGTGCTTACTAGGAGACTGGTTGGAAACCAGGAGAAGTTTAGGAAAATCTGCCTTTGCTTTTCCTCCTTCTAAATTAGCTTCTCGCTGGTAAACTCTCCTCGTCATCTAGCCATGAGACGCTCCAAGATTTTATGGTCATCTTCAGAACTGGACCATCTCCTGAAAGGAATATTTCGTGCGTTCGAAGTTTTTTATTTTTTGAATTCTGCCTGGAAGAAGCCGTGGCATGATGCAGTTTCTCCCCGAGATTTCAAGGGTTTTGACCCCGAACCTGATCCCGTGGTGGGTGCAGCGGAAGACGTAGAGGAAATCGTCTCCCTTGGCAAGTCCATGGGTCTGGAGGTCGACGCAGATGACATCACGGAACTCGTTGCTGAACATCATGACGAACTTACTACAGAGGAGCTCAAGGAACTCCATGCTAGGTCTGAGCACATGAGTGATGATGAGGAAGGGGTCTAGGAGGTAGAACATGTGTTAGGTTCGGCGCAAATAAAAACGATGTTAGGAAAATATCAAGACGTGGTTGACTTCATCGACAAATACCATCCCAAAAAATTGCAGGTTTGTCGTGTAGTTGCGCAGTTCGACGATGTTTGCCTAACTCATTTTCGAAACATTCTGAAAAGCCGTACCAAGCAGCTTTCTATCGATAGCTTCTTTAAAAAAACTACGAAGCGAACTCGTGATGAAGAGGAAGTAAGTGGTTCAAAGAAAACGGCAAAGAGTGAAGAGAAAAAAATTCAATCAATTTTAAGTGTAGAGAGAGAAAGTGATTGAAATTAATCATCAAAAAGAAAAAAAGAAAATGTAAAAAAAAATATAAAATATAGAAATAAATAAGCTAAGTTAGGTTAAAGTTCACTTAGTGTAAGTTAGAATGTTACGGTAGTGTACGTTTATCGTAGCCACCCTCTCTACCTCCTCGCCGCCCGTCTGTCTCCTCTCTGCGTAGCAAGACCGACACCTGCGCTGGACTTTCTAAGGTAAAGTGACGCTAAAAACCCATTTCTTATATATTATTGTTTTATAATTATTCTTTCTGGGCTTGAACCTGTGCCGGCCAGTGAATAAGCTCCAATTAGCACTTATTCTTAGGTAATTTACTGCTAAATATACCAGAGAAAAAATGTAAAGAAGTGCTAGGTTAACTAGCTCGCTCACCTATTGGTGTCGGTATAAAATTGGGCGTATAATCCAGAGGTCCCGCACTATTTAGATTCATCCACGACAAAGACCCCAATAGAGGAGAGCCGTTCAACCTCACTCGGCACCACCAACTCTGCATCCGCTCAGAACTCAACTCCTTTTTAGCACGCCTTTGTGGTAACCCGCTTGTTTGTGCTCTCGTGTTTTACCTTATATTTTCACTGGATTATGGCTTCTACATCGGTTTCCCAGGAGTCACCGTCTAAGTTAAGTACCAAGCTATGTTTTGCTGTGTTTTGAGCAATCTAGATCGTTTAATATTTAAATTATAGGAGTTTATTCTCTTCGATCATATCGGTCTTACTCGATTCCGCTTACGGTTGGTACTCCTGTTTTGAGAGCTTTTAGTTTCACTCGCGGTGTTACTAAGTGTATTATTTTTATTATTAGTTAATAGTTTTTTATATGTTATTGTGGATATTCATTATTTAGCGTTTAGAACCCTTGTGGTTCATATTTAGGGCCGATATCAAGTTACGTATCGTAGATGGCTTGCCGACCTTCGTTACTAGGCGGCAATTTTATTATATAAGCCATCAGGTGTTGTCCTTTGGGATTTATTTATTATGTTGCATGCCTTGCCCTAAATTTTTTATGTGTATATTTATATAATTTTCAACGCTATTACTATTATAATGAATATTTGTGCTTATTACTCCGTATGATCTGTCTGGTAGTGTTTGGGGATCGTCAGTTGGTAGCCCTGCTGCTCCGTATCACGTGATCCTCCCCCAAGCTCCCCCTCTCGCTAGGTTGGCGGCTAGGCTTCTCTCCCCCCTCCCCTAGGGGACCGTTGCCTTCCCTCCTTTTAGAGGGGGTAGTTCAGTGTTTATGGACTTTGTCCTCCGGGTGTCCCGGCGGTTTCGTCTCTGTCTAGACGGGTTGGCCACCGGTCAACAGAGTAGGATCCCGGTGCACCCTATTTTATATTCACCTATCACACTTTTATTATGTTATACGAAACCCTCCGGGTTCGGTTGTCAGTTCTTATCTACAGTTCCGCCCCCCTCTTAATTTATAACAGTTCCTATGATTATATATGATTATATATGACAGATCACTATCCCGGAGTTCCTATATGTATTGGTTTATGGATATACTTTTATTTCCCGGCCCGGGGCTTAACCTCGCTCCGGGAAATCAGACACCATGTGTCTTAATTCTTTGTTGCATCCTTTTTTTATGATCCCGGCTCGACCGGAATGGATAGCTATACTCTAGTCTTAAGTTAGACTTATGTTTAGGCCCGGGTCCTCCGGACCCGCCCCTACTTAAGAGTATTACAGTTAAGCTCTAGTCTTAAGTTAGACTTATGTTAGTCCCGGGTCCTCCGGACCCGCCCCTACTTAAGAGAATTACAGTTTCTCATATACTATTCTTTTTATAGATGGTGCATTGTCAGACGACGGCCTGTGCGGCTGTTCTTCATCAGCCTTGTGGCCATACTGTATGTAGGTCTCACGCCCTCTGCGGAGTTCAGCTGGAGGATATTGTGGTCTGGCACCCTGATAACTGTATGGTCTGTTTTGACCTCATCACCACCCTCGGATCTGATTCGGTGAGTCCCGTTGGCTATGTTGCCTTTCTAATTATTTTACCTTTTTTGGTATACATACACTATTTAGTAAGATTTCTATGGTCTTGAAGGACCACCGGGAATCTTCCTTTTTATAATTCCCACTATTATTTCAGGCATCCCCGGAGCAGAAGACTGCGGCTCGGGCCACACTGAAAGTGTGGGTTGGGGGATTTGCCCGAAACGTGAAATCTAAACAGCCTTACGTCCTATCTGAAGACTACTGTGCCATGATCTACCCTAATGCCAAGTCTTCAGCCGCTGTGGCTAGGCATGTTGCGGCACCCATCATTGCCCACATTGATGCCACCATAGCGGGATTCATCGACCAGGAACAAGATCTGTTGGATGCCCCCGGAGATCTGGAAGACAATGTTGCTTCCATGAACTTGGATGTTGAACCCATGTTATTGGATGATCCGGATGCAGGTAGGGTGGTAAGTGAGGCAGGTGTTACCGGCGCTGAGATTCCTATCCTCAGCCCCGCTCTTTCTCCTTCATCTGATCGCTCTTCTTTTCATGGTTTTTCTGGGGACCGTGATTCGTCTCATCGATCACACCCGGTTCCCCCCAAAGATAAGTCTACATCTAGAACTTTGCCAAAAGCTCGTAAGCCCCACAAGGCTTCCCATAGTTCCAAGCCAAATACAAACCCGTCATCTAAGGCTTCCGGCTCCTCCTCTAAGTCTCACGACCCGGGAGTACAATCCGCCACTTCTGCTCCTAGCCCAGGCCTTTCCGAATCAGCCATGCTTCGCATCGTGTCGGAGATGCAATCTAAGATTGTGTCGGAAATGCAGGCCAAGATGGACACGATGTTCTCTAACATTGGTCAGAGACTTGGGGCATTAGAGCAAGGTGCTCCGGAGCGAGTTCAAAGCTCTCTCATCCCGGATGCCTCTAAGCTCCCGCCGTTTACCAAGAATAACCCTTGGCGCATGGCTCTTCATTCCCCATTCTCAGACGGGATGTTAACATTGGAAGGTCTTGGCACTCGTCCTCTAGAGGATTTTGAATTCTTTCCTCCTGGTCTAGCATTTCCATTTCATGGTTATGCCAGGCTTACCGAGGAAGCTCTGGTTCGGCTGGATAAGGTCCCCAAAGAGACTGTCATTTTCCCAAAAGAACAAGCCCAATCTGTTTGGGCTAGGTTCCTGAATGATATTGGTTGCACCAATACCATGTTGATGCCTTATAAGAGTTCCTTCACAATGTTCTTAATGGACAAAAACACCGTGACTCCATGCGTCAATAAGGTAGCAGAGCTTGCTTTCCAATATGCTCTGGAGGAGAAGCCCTTGCCTCCCATCCGAGAGGTGGATCCGATCTCCCTCCTTCTTCCTTCAGGTAATGAGTGTTGGGACAATGTCCATACCACTTTTACTTCTGGGAAGCTAACAGCGGACTGTGCTTCAGTTATGTTTAGTGAACGGCTTCCCCGTCTCCCGGAATCCCTTATTAAACAGGAGTATGATTCCCGCCTACGTGTTGGCCGAACTTTGAACTTGGCCACGTCTACGGAGTCGATAGCCTTAACTTATGATACTGAGAGTATCTTTAAGTCTCTCAATAAGGCTACTTTGCAGTCATTATATTTCGATTTATATGACTTTGCTATTGCTAAACGTAGGTGCCGCAAACACGTCCTGGCTGAGGCGACTATTAGGCACGAGCCTAATAAACTTATCCAGTCCTCTTGCTGGGGCTCAAATCTCTTCCCTGAGGATCTTGTGGAGGAAGTCTTGGCAGAGGCTACTAGAGTCAATCAGAGCCTTAAAGCCCGTTGGGGTTTGACTCCTAAGCGGAAATATGACCCCGCAAATTACCAAGCCCGGGGTAGGAAGAAGCTCCGCCCGTATACCTCCACCCAGTTCCGGCAACAGCAGAGTAGTTCGTCCATTTTCCGACAGCCTCTTCCTCCATCTCCTGCTGCTCCTGCACAGCCTTCCACCTCTCAGGCTCCTTCATCGGACGACTATGTCACCGTTCTGCTCCCTAAGAGCCAGCTTTCCGGTGCCTCCACCACCTCTCCAGCCTTTAACCAGTCTTATGAGGCTCAAGGCTCTTCCCAGAGCTATAACAGAGGTAGAGGCTACCACCGTGGTTCAAACCAGAACAGAGGTAGAGGCAGATTCTTTCGCAAGGGAAAGAACTTCCGAGGCGGACGTGGAGGCAACTCCTCAAGCCAATACTGAGGTGCAGCAGGTAGGGGGGAGGCTTTATGCCTTCCGCAACAAATGGAGGTTCAGTCCCTGGGCTTTCAGTATCATCTCCAAGGGACTGGGGTGGAGTTGGATTCAAGGACCTCCTCCTCCGAACAGATTTCATCAACATTCCACTCCGGACCTAGTCGAATTTGTCTAGGACCTGTTACAAAAGAACGCCATACAAGAAACGAAACACCTGAAGTTTCAGGGCCGGCTGTTCAGTGTCCCGAAGAAGGATTCGGACAAGAGAAGAGTGATTCTAGACCTATCCCTTCTCAACTTGTCCATTCAATGCGACAAGTTTCGAATGCTTACTGTCTCGCAGGTGCGGACCTTACTTCCCCGTGGGGCCGTCACCACCTCTATCGATCTTACAGACGCCTATTATTACGTCCCGATAGCGAGACACTTCCGTCCGTATCTAGGCTTCCGCCTAGGGGACAAAAATTACTCCTTCAAGGTGATGCCTTTCGGGCTCAACATCGCCCCAAGGATCTTCACAAAATTAGCAGAAGTTGCTGTTCAGGAACTCAGAAATCAAGGGATTCAAGTAGTAGCCTATCTGGACGACTGGCTCATTTGGTCAGACACCTCCCATAATTGCCTAAAAGCCACTCACAGAGTCATCCAATACCTTCAATCTCTAGGCTTCCAGATCAACTTCAAGAAGTCCCGTCTTCTTCCGAAATCAAAGTTCCAATGGCTCGGCCTGCAATGGGATCTTATATCTCATAGTCTGTGTCTTCCCAAACCCAAGAGGTTAGAGATTGCAAGGAACACCAAACGCTTTCTCAAAGACAAATTAAGTTCCAGACGACTCCAAGAGAGGATCCTAGGGTCCCTTCAATTTGCCTCAGTGACGGATCTACTTCTGAAGGCAAAATTGAAAGATATCAATCGTGTCTGGCGTTCGAGGGCGAACCGGAAGCTCCGGGACAGGAAAGTCCGCCTTCCTCCCATTCTACGGGAAAGACTTCTTCCTTGGACAAGGGCCAACAATCTGTCAAAGTCAGTTCCCCTTCGATTTCCGCCTCCGAAGTTAATCATTCACACGGACGCATCCCTATCAGGTTGGGGCGGCTATTCTCAGCTCAGGAAAGTTCAAGGTCTTTGGTCTCCCTTATTCCGCCAATTTCACATCAATGTGCTGGAGGCCATGGCAGTTCTTCTAACCCTGAAACGTCTCGCTCTACCCAAGAGACAACACCTTCGTCTGGTTCTCGACAGCGAAGTGGTGGTCCGCTGCCTCAACAGAGGCGGATCAAAATCAGGGCCTCTGAACCATGTTCTAGTAGCCATATTCTCCCTAGCAGCCTCGAACCGTTGGCATCTTTCAGCTGTCCACCTGGCGGGAGTCCGGAACGTAGTGGCAGACGCCTTGTCCCGGACCTCCCCTCTAGAATCGGAATGGTCACTCGATCTAAAGTCATTCCGGTGGATTCTCTCCAACCACAAATTGAGAGTATATGTGGCTCCCAATCTAGACCCTCAGGCTTACGCCACAGACGCCATGTCACAGAATTGGGACATCTGGGAAAGGATTTATCTCTTTCCCCCGGTGAATCTTTTACTGAAAGTCCTAGACAAACTGAGATCCTTCAAGGGACGAGTGGCCTTGGTCGCACCCAACTGGCCCAAGAGCAATTGGTACCCTCTCCTGCGAGAGTTGAGACTACATCCTCACCCGATACCCAATCCGGTTCTGTCTCAGATAGTACAAACACGCGTTGTGTACGCTTTCTCAAACATTCAGAGCGCCCTAACTTTATGGACTTCATGAAGTTTGCGGCCATGCATGGTGCCAATATTGATCCTCAAAACACCCTGTTCCTAGAATCAGATAAACGGGATTCCACCATCCGCCAATATGATTCTGCGGTTAAAAAGTTGGCTAACTTTTTGATAGACTCAGACGTACACTGTATGAACTTGAACCTTACAGTCACTTTCTTTAGAACTTTATTAGAATCAGGTCTGGCAGCCAATACTATCACCACTATTAAATCTGCTTTGAAAAAGATCTTCCTAGTGGGTTTTAACATAGACTTAACCGACTCTTTGTTAGCTTCAAAGAGACAACACCTTCGTCTGGTTCTCGACAGCGAAGTGGTGGTCCGCTGCCTCAACAGAGGCGGATCAAAATCAGGGCCTCTGAACCATGTTCTAGTAGCCATATTCTCCCTAGCAGCCTCGAACCGTTGGCATCTTTCAGCTGTCCACCTGGCGGGAGTCCGGAACGTAGTGGCAGACGCCTTGTCCCGGACCTCCCCTCTAGAATCGGAATGGTCACTCGATCTAAAGTCATTCCGGTGGATTCTCTCCAACCACAAATTGAGAGTATATGTGGCTCCCAATCTAGACCCTCAGGCTTACGCCACAGACGCCATGTCACAGAATTGGGACATCTGGGAAAGGATTTATCTCTTTCCCCCGGTGAATCTTTTACTGAAAGTCCTAGACAAACTGAGATCCTTCAAGGGACGAGTGGCCTTGGTCGCACCCAACTGGCCCAAGAGCAATTGGTACCCTCTCCTGCGAGAGTTGAGACTACATCCTCACCCGATACCCAATCCGGTTCTGTCTCAGATAGTACAAACACGCGTTGTGTACGCTTTCTCAAACATTCAGAGCGCCCTAACTTTATGGACTTCATGAAGTTTGCGGCCATGCATGGTGCCAATATTGATCCTCAAAACACCCTGTTCCTAGAATCAGATAAACGAGATTCCACCATCCGCCAATATGATTCTGCGGTTAAAAAGTTGGCTAAATTTTTGATAGACTCAGACGTACACTGTATGAACTTGAACCTTACAGTCACTTTCTTTAGAACTTTATTAGAATCAGGTCTGGCAGCCAATACTATCACCACTATTAAATCTGCTTTGAAAAAGATCTTCCTAGTGGGTTTTAACATAGACTTAACCGACTCTTTGTTAGCTTCAATTCCGAAAGCCTGTGCCAGACTGAAACCGGTTACTCGTCCTACCCCGGTTACCTGGTTCCTTAATGATGTACTCAAATTGGCTTCTGATACCATTAACAGTTCTTGTGATTACATTCCCCTTCTCAGGAAAACACTTTTCCTGGTGAGCTTGGCTTCCGGGGCAAGAATTTCTGAACTGGCAGCCTTGTCAAGAGACCCGGGTCATATTGAGTTCCTTCCTTCGGGAGAGGTCCTTCTTTCACCTAACAAATTCTTTTTAGCTAAGAACGAAGACCCTCAGAACAGATGGTCCTCCTGGAAAATTGTTCCCCTCACGCAAGATCCGTCTCTGTGCCCTGTTACTACTCTTAGGTCTTATTTATCCCGGACCTCCTCTAACTCCTCGGGGCCTCTATTCGTTAGAGAACAAGGCTGTACCATTACCATTAAAGGGATCAGGCAACAAATTTTGTATTTTATTAAACAAGCTAGCCCTGACTCTTTTCCTCTTGCACATGATATCAGAGCGGTTGCTACTTCGGTGAACTTTTTTCACCACATGAATTTTACGGACCTTTCCAGGTATACAGGGTGGAAATCACCGTCAGTGCTCAAGAAACACTACCTTAAACATTTGGAAGCCCTTAAATTTTCTACAGTAGCTGCAGGGAGCGTAGTTACCCCCAGGTAACTCACATGTTAATTCCTTGTCATTTTATCTCTCCCCCTTACCTGCCTCATTTATACCCTATTTGTATTCGTTGGTTTCGCACCTGATTACTATTACTATATTTGTAAATTTTTGACTCCTGAGTATCTGTATATATCATCACTCACAGCATTATTATACCTTACCTTATTTGTCAATTGTTCTACCAAGTGGATTTATGTTCCTTTTAAGATACCCTTATAGCTGTTTTTGGCACTCATCTCTGATTAAAGCAACTTGTATTTCCCTTACGTTTATGTTTTTTCCTTTATTTTACAAGTTTGGTGACATTTCTCTTGTATATATTCACTGGCCGGCACAGGTTCAAGCCCAGAAAAGGGATTTTGACGTAGGAAAAATCTATTTCTGGGCGAGGGACCTGTTCCGCCCAGTGAACCCTCCCAGCTCCTCTCCCTTGGAGTCCCCAAACTTTGGGTGCTAAGGAGTTGGGTTCTGAGCGGATGCAGAGTTGGTGGTGCCGAGTGAGGTTGAACGGCTCTCCTCTATTGGGGTCTTTGTCGTGGATGAATCTAAATAGTGCGGGACCTCTGGATTATACGCCCAATTTTATACCGACACCAATAGGTGAGCGAGCTAGTTAACCTAGCACTCCTTTACATTTTTTCTCTGGTATATTTAGCAGTAAATTACCTAAGAATAAGTGCTAATTGGAGCTTATTCACTGGGCGGCACAGGTCCCTCGCCCAGAAATAGATTTTTCCTACGTCAAAATCCCTTTTTTATATGTGTATTATCTAATTTAGAGTGCATATTGTCAAGTGTAATTATGTGTAGTAATTTATTAAGGAGTTATCATAGCTTTTTGGGCTCAACCACGGATTAATCCTATTTCAATGTATTCTTATGGGAAAATTTGTTTCTACATCCGAACATTTTCTACACCCGAAGTCGGTTGTGGAACGGATTAAATTCGTATGTAGAGATACCACTGTACTGCAGAACATGCAGTCGAAACTATTGACGTTAATGCAGGCATAGTCGAGCGTCAGTCTTTACAGTCAGCAGTAGCATCGAGCTGCACTCAACGCAGTCACGACTTGACTTCGAGCTGCAGTCACTGCAGTCACGACGTGACGTTGGACGTCAGACACTGCAGTCACGACGTGACGTTGGACTTCAGACACAGCAGTCACTGCAGTCTTGAAGTGACTTTGGAGGTCAGACACGGCAGTCACTAAGTGACTTCTACCTGCAGTCACAAAGTCACAAAGTCGATGCAGTCACAATGTGACGTCGAACTTAAGACACCGCAGTCACAACTTGACGTCGATGTCGTCGAACTATCAAGCTTTTCCATCGCGACTTCTTAATGGCTCTCAACCAAATAGAGACATAGACTTCCGGTTGAAGTTTATTATGAGGAGGAAGAGGATATTTCTCCTTTCCAGCTGTACCTTTGGGTATCTTGTCTTAAGCAGAGGAACATAGATCTGCCTGAGTCTTTATATCTTAAGTTTTTCCTTCGCTTTTTGTTCCTGCTGCTCCACGCTCGCCTCCTTCAGAATTCATTTAGGGTTGGCTGCTGCACCTTCCTCTTTTACTAATTCTTGCTTTCTTAGTATTCTAAGAGTTTTTTTTTTTTTTTTTTTTTTTTTTTTTTTTTTTTTTTTTTTTTTTTTTTTTTTTCTTCGTTTGCTGAGAGAATGGTTGAAGACGATAAGAAATCCTACTATGTCAATCTTTGCCTTCCCTTCAACTGGTTGGAAGATCTTCTGGCAGGCTTAGGAAAGAAGAGGAGCAGACCAATGGTCTGTCCTCTTGTTGAAGGAAAGGTACATTGTACCTTATGTAAAGAAACCTCCTCCTGTCCAAAGCCAATAGATCTCTCTCCCGATAACGAGAGGAAGCAAGGAGACAAACTTTGCACCTACAAGTGTCTCTCTTGTTGGAGAAGGGAATTGTGGTGAAGTTTTCTAAACCTTCAGTCTCTAAGCTTTTACAACCTCCTCTGCCTAGTTCCAAAGAATTCAGGAGGTTGGAGACCAGTGCTGGACGTGA
This sequence comes from Palaemon carinicauda, assembly GCF_036898095.1. NCBI lineage: Eukaryota > Metazoa > Arthropoda > Malacostraca > Decapoda > Palaemonidae > Palaemon > Palaemon carinicauda. Next base: position 83,681,954 of record NC_090749.1, on the reverse strand, counting down.
ATGCGCTCAATGGTTTATTCTGAAAACAAAGTTCTCTTTGGAAGCTTCCAAGTCTGTGCTTGCAGCAGTAATGGAAAGCGATTGGATGTCCTCACTCGATTCCAGGTCGCTTACTTCTATATCCCTATCCATCCGACCTTCCAACTATATCTAAGGATCGTGTATGGGAAGGAAGTGTTACAATTTCGAGTTCTGTGCTTTGGTCTCAGCACTGCTCTTCTTTTGTTAACGAAGCTCATGCGGAACGTGGCAAGCTTCCTGCACTCGACAGGTGTCAGAGCCTCCTTTTATCTAGACGACTGGCTATTCAGGGTGTCATACTTCATTCACTGTCTGAAGGACCTCAGATGGAACTTGACCCTAGCGGAGGACTTAGGTCTCCTTGTAACTAGGAGAAGTCTCTTCTGACCCCATCTCAAACTATTCTCTATTTTGAGGATGGAGATACGGAGTAGTTTTTCGGGCTTTTCCATCACCATGAACACTCGAGAAAGTTTTCTTAAAGATGCATCTTTATCAAAAAGGAGCAGTTGCTCTTTAAGGATGTGGATGAGTCCTCTGGGAACACTCGTCTCTGGAGCAGAGTGTCTCCCTAGGAAGACTCAATCTTCACCCTCTCCATTTTCACCCTAACCGCCATTGGGACAGGGAGAAGAGCTTAGAAGAAGTGTCAATTACACTTCCAGATATGATCATGACTTGCCTGAAATGGTGGCATGTCAATCTCAGACTTCAGGAAGGTCTTTCTTTTGCCCACAAGAACACAGACTGTATTGTTGTCAGACGCTTCGGACGCGGGGTGGGGAGCAACACTAGACACTCTAGAGTGCTTGGGCCTTTGGACTTTGCAAAGACCACGTAAAGTTTCATATCATCCAGAAGGAGATTCTAGCAGTTCTTTGGCCCTGCAAAGTTTCAAAGACTGTTTCAAAACAAAGTGGTGCAGGTGAACGCTTGCAACACCACAGCGTTAGACTGCATTGCTAAGCAAGGCTGGACCCTCTCTCAGTCCTTTTACTTAAATGCGAAGGATCTCCTACCTTTGGACAAAGAAAAGAAACATCACCTTACTTACAAGTTTTATTCAGGGAGAAAGGAACGTGTTGGCAATCTGCCTAAGCAGGAGAAGCCAAGTCATTCCCACGGAATGGATTCTTCATCAGGAGGTGTACGAGAAACTATGGCAGATATGGGAACGTCCGTCCATATAACTGTTCGCAACCTCAATAAGGAAGGGGCTTCCTTCTTACTGCTCTCCAGTTCCAGATCCAGAGGCAGTCCATGTCGATGCGTTCTTACTGGACTGGTCTCTCCTGGAGGTGTATACGTTTCCCCCTTTCAAGATCATTTACAAAGGCCTACAGAAGTTCGACTCTCACGAAGGGACCAAGTTGAGGTTGGTTGCTCCCCTCTGACCATCAAGAGAATGGTTCACCGAGGTACATCAGTGAATGGTGGACTTTCCAAGAAGACTGCCAAGAAGGTTGGATCGTCTCAATGAAGAGGTTCCATCAAAGCCTCCACACGCTTCATCTAACTGCCTTCAAACTATCAAAGACTCTCTAGAGCTCGAGGGTTTTTCGAAGGAGGCAGCTAGAGAAATTGCCAGACCAAGGAGATCCTCTACCATCAGGTTCTACCAGTCTATATGAGAGGTATTTTGAGATTGGTGCAAGGCACCTCCGTTTCCTCGTCCTATACCTCTATAGCTCAAATTGCTGTCATCCTGCTACACCCTAGGAATGTACGTAACTTTTCTGTCTCTACCATTCAAGGTTACAGGAGTATGTTAGCTGCAGTGTTCAGACACAGGGATCTAGACCTCTCGAGCAATAAAGTCCTTCAAGTCCTTCTCAAGTCTTTCGAGACTCCCAAGAAGCATGGGATAATGACGCCAGCTTGGAACCTGGATGTGTCCTTAAATTTCTGGTGTCTGAGAAATTTTGAACCTTTGCACTTAACTTCTTTTAAAGATCTTACTCTGAAGACACTTTTCTTAGTGAGTCTTGCTGATGTAAAAAGAGTTAGCGAGATTCATGCCTTCAGTAAGAACGTCAGCTTCTGTACTGGTAAGGCAGTATACTCTTTTGCAGCTTGTTTTCTTAGCCAAGAATGAGCGTCCTTCCCATCCATGGCCTAAATCTTTTGAGATTCCCAACCTGTCAGATGTGGTTGGTAACAAGATAGAGAGAGTCCTTTGACCTGTGAGAACACTTAAATTTTACATTGACAGAACCAAAAAATTTACGCGGTGAATTTGAGTCATTATTGTGTTCGGTCAAGAAACCCTCCTTACCGTTGTCTAAGAATACCTTATCGTATTTTTTTCAGACTCTTCATTAGAGAGGTTCACGCTCACTGCAGTGAGACTGACCTTCGATTATTGAAAGTAAAAACTCATGAAGTCAGAGCTGTGACAACGTCAATGGCTTTTAAGCAAAATCGTTCCTTACGAAGCATTATGGACGCAACCTACTGGAACAGTAAATCTGTGTTCGCTTCACATTATTTAAAGAATGTCCAGACTCTTTACGAGGACTGCTACACTTAGGGACCATTCGTAGCAACGAGTGCAGTAGTGAGTGAAGTTTCAATCACTACATTCCCCTTATCCTAATACCTTTTTTTAAATATTTAACTTAGCCGGTGGATATATATGGAGCCAACGTCTCCGACGGTCGACAGATTAAAAAACTCGTGAGCGATCACCGTGGTGGTTGCTGGGTGTACACTAGCGCCAACTGTCGGCAGGATACTGAATATATTCCCCAGGAATTCAGTTCTTCTCTGTCGGTTGGAATAATAACATTGGTTCCTGCTCGCGCTTAACCTTAAAGTTTTCAACTAATTGGTGAAGTACTTTTTCATGGTTTTTTTTGGCTTTCGCCTTGTTGGTTGATCTTCGATAAACCTCTTGAATAACTTTTTTGATTTTCTGTTGCTCAACTTGGCTTGAATTTTTGGACTCTCTTTGAAATTTTTCAAAATGGCTGATCCTTCTCCTGTCTATCGTAAATGTTCTAAAGACTGTAATAAACGCCTTCCTAAGGCTTCCATCGATCTCCACTCTATTTTTGTTGATTGCAGAGGCAAAGCTTGTCAATTAGGTGATCGATGCGAGGAGTGTGTTAATTTATCTGAATTTGAGTGGTTGGAGTATGATAAATATACTCGAAAACTCAAAAGAGATAGGGTTAGAAGAAGCTCTTCTCGATCACAAGAATTTTCCTCTTCCCATGCCCCTGAACCTTTTCCTTACCCTGTAGTGGTAGTTTCAGAACCCCCTACTTGCACTGATGAACCTTCTCTTAAAGATATGTTGAAGGCTATTCATGCTTTGGGTGAAAAGGTCGAATCGCTGGCCTCGGACAGAAATCAGCTTATGTCCGACGTAAAAATTTTGAAAAGTGAAAGTGATAGTGAAAAGTGCCACAAATGTGTTTAGTGTTAATGCGGAGGGTTCGTCCGAGACCTCTTTCAAGCTCCCCAACCCCTGGGAGAAGGAATGTCACAAGACCAAAGGGAGCGAGAGGCTTTAAACAACGAACAGACGTTCCCTCAAAGGTAACAGACGTTGCTCCTCAAGCACATCCTTACCATAAGACAGGCGAGACTAAGTTCTCCTCGTCTTCCGATGACTCGTTTCTTAAGAAATCTTGGCGTCAAGTTTCGAGACCGTTAAAATGTAAATTAGTTCCTTCAGAACAAAGTCAACGTCCTGGCTGTAGTCATTGGAACAGCCCGGATCGTATTCCTTCATCGGAGGAAAACTCTCCTATTAAGCGATCTCTTTTATCGTCTAGTTTTGTGGCCCCGGAGGCATATTCTAAAAGTCACGATCCCGTTTTGCTTTCTGGTCGTTCCAGACGTGACTATGATTATGAATCCCCCATTCATAGTGCTGACGTTCATGAACAGACATTACCGACGTCACGATCTATTTCGAGTGCGGTTGATCGGAACTTAAGTGTTTTGCAAGATATGCAGTTAAAGCTTTCTTCTTTAATGAAGGCTTACGATCCTGTTCCTGTGCGAAAGGATCCTTTGCTTGCAGTACGTCACGGTTCTGCCAAACGTGATTCAGGTCTTCAACCTTCTAAACGCGAATTGTTACGTCACTGATGTTAACCCTAGTGTCAGCTTTGCCGTTAAGCGAGATGCAGAGCATAAATCTCGATGTAACGTTGACCAACAGTCAGTTCAGTCGAGTTGTAATTTTGATCAGCAGTCACTACAGTCCCGACGTGACTTTGAACGTCAGCCACCGCAGTCACGCCGTGATGTTGAGCTGCAGACACCGCAGACACGACGTGACGTTGAGCTGCAGACACCGCAGACATGACGTAACGTCGAGCGGCAGTCACCGCAGTCACGATATGACATCGAACAGCAGTCACCGCAGTCACTACGTGACGTTAAACGTCAGTCACTTCAGTCACGACGTGTAGTCGAACAACATTCTCTGCAGTCACAACGTAACATCGACCCTCCAACTTTAACTTCTTCTCATATACAAGTTGATGTAGCCTGTCAGGCTTTACCTTCACATCATGCTGAATATTCTCCTTCTCGCAAGACTTTAAACTTATCAGATGAAGTGCCTTCTGAAGAAGAAGTTGATGATCCTCTTTCAACTAATGTACCTTTGGGGATTCATTCCGAAGAGGAGGAACCTAGGGTTGTCCAACAATCCCTTGATTTTAAAAAGATTATGAACTTCTTTAGAGAAATTTTTCCTACTCATTTTGTAACGGCTGCACCACGTTCTCCGCCATCTGAATTTACTCTAGGCGTGACTGCTTCAACCCCTTTGTATACGAAGTTAGTTCTCTCTCGTTCTTCCAAGAGAGCCATGTGCTTACTAGGAGACTGGTTGGAAACCAGGAGAAGTTTAGGAAAATCTGCCTTTGCTTTTCCTCCTTCTAAATTAGCTTCTCGCTGGTAAACTCTCCTCGTCATCTAGCCATGAGACGCTCCAAGATTTTATGGTCATCTTCAGAACTGGACCATCTCCTGAAAGGAATATTTCGTGCGTTCGAAGTTTTTTATTTTTTGGATTCTGCCTGGAAGAAGCCGTGGCATGATGCAGTTTCTCCCCGAGATTTCAAGGGTTTTGACCCCGAACCTGATCCCGTGGTGGGTGCAGCGGAAGACGTAGAGGAAATCGTCTCCCTTGGCAAGTCCATGGGTCTGGAGGTCGACGCAGATGACATCACGGAACTCGTTGCTGAACATCACGACGAACTTACTACAGAGGAGCTCAAGGAACTCCATGCTAGGTCTGAGCACATGAGTGATGATGAGGAAGGGGTCTAGGAGGTAGAACATGTGTTAGGTTCGGCGCAAATAAAAGCGATGTTAGGAAAATATCAAGACGTGGTTGACTTCATCGACAAATACCATCCCAAAAAATTGCAGGTTTGTCGTGTAGTTGCGCAGTTCGACGATGTTTGCCTAACTCATTTTCGAAACATTCTGAAAAGCCGTACCAAGCAGCTTTCTATCGATAGCTTCTTTAAAAAAACTACGAAGCGAACTCGTGATGAAGAGGAAGTAAGTGGTTCAAAGAAAACGGCAAAGAGTGAAGAGAAAAAAATTCAATCAATTTTAAGTGTAGAGAGAGAAAGTGATTAAAATTAATCATCAAAAAGAAAAAAAGAAAATGTAAAAAAAATATAAAATATAAAAATAAATAAGCTAAGTTAGGTTAAAGTTCACTTAGTGTAAGTTAGAATGTTACGGTAGTGTACGTTTATCGTAGCCACCCTCTCTACCTCCTCGCCGCCCGTCTATCTCCTCTCTGCGTAGCAAGACCGACACCTGCGCTGGACTTTCTAAGGTAAAGTGACGCTAAAAACCCATTTCTTATATATTATTGTTTTATAATTATTCTTTTTATATGTGTATTATCTAATTTAGAGTGCATATTGTCAAGTGTAATTATGTGTAGTAATTTATTAAGGAGTTATCATAGCTTTTTGGGCTCAACCACGGATTAATCCTATTTCAATGTATTCTTATGGGAAAATTTGTTTCTACATCCGAACATTTTCTACACCCGAAGTCGGTTGTGGAACGGATTAAATTCGTATGTAGAGATACCACTGTACTGCAGAACATGCAGTCGAAACTATTGACGTTAATGCAGGCATAGTCGAGCGTCAGTCTTTACAGTCAGCAGTAGCGTCGAGCTGCACTCAACACAGTCACGACTTGACTTTGAGCTGCAGTCACTGCAGTCACGACGTGACGTTGGACGTCAGACACTGCAGTCACGACGTGACGTTGGACTTCAGACCCAGCAGTCACTGCAGTCTTGAAGTGACTTTGGAGGTCAGACACGGCAGTCACTAAGTGACTTCGACCTGCAGTCACAAAGTCACAAAGTCGATGCAGTCACGATGTGACGTCGAACTTAAGACACCGCAGTCACAACTTGACGTCGATGTCGTCGAACTATCAAGCTTTTCCATCGCGACTTCTTAATGGCTCTCAACCAAATAGAGACATAGACTTCTGGTTGAAGTTTATTATGAGGAGGAAGAGGATATTTCTCCTTTCCAGCTGTACCTTTGGGTATCTTGTCTGAAGCAGAGGAACATAGATCTGCCTAACAGTCTTTATATCTTAAGTTTTTCCTTTGCTTTTTGTTCCTGCTGCTCCACGCTCGCCTCCTTCAGAATTCATTTAGGGTTGGCTGCCTCAGCTTCCTCTTTTACTAATTCTTGCTTTCTTAGTATTCTAAGAGTTTTTTTTTTTTTTTTTTTTTTACGTTTGCTGAGAGAATGGTTGAAGACGATAAGAAGTCTTACTATGTCAATCTTTGCCTTCCCTTCAACTGGTTGGAAGATCTTCTGGCAGGCTTAGGAAAGAAGAGGAGCAGACCAATGGTTTGTCCTCTTGTTGAAGGAAAGGTACATTGTACCTTATGTAAAGAAACCTCCTCCTGTCCAAAGCCAATAGATCTCTCTCTCCCGATAACGAGAGGAAGCAAGGAGACAAACTTTGCACCTACAAGTGTCTCTCTTGTTGGAGAAGGGAATTGTGGTGAAGTTTTCTAAACCTTCGGTCTCTAAGCTTTTACAACCTCCTCTACCTAGTTCCAAAGAATTCAGGAGGTTGGAGACCAGTGCTGGACGTGAATGCGCTCAATGGTTTATTCTGAAAACAAAGTTCTCTTTGGAAGCTTCCAAGTCTGTGCTTGCAGCAGTAATGGAAAGCGATTGGATGTCCTCACTCGATTCCAGGTCGCTTACTTCTATATCCCTATCCATCCGACCTTCCAACTATATCTAAGGATCGTGTATGGGAAGGAAGTGTTACAATTTCGAGTTCTGTGCTTTGGTCTCAGCACTGCTCTTCTTTTGTTAACGAAGCTCATGCGGAACGTGGCAAGCTTCCTGCACTCGACAGGTGTCAGAGCCTCCTTTTATCGAGACGACTGGCTATTCAGGGTGTCATACTTCATTCACTGTCTGAAGGACCTCAGATGGAACTTGACCCTAGCGGAGGACTTAGGTCTCCTTGTAACTAGGAGAAGTCTCTTCTGACCCCATCTCAAACTATTCTCTATTTTGAGGATGGAGATACGGAGTAGTTTTTCGGGCTTTTCCATCACCATGAACACTCGAGAAAGTTTTCTTAAAGATGCATCTTTATCAAAAAGGAGCAGTTGCTCTTTAAGGATGTGGATGAGTCCTCTGGGAACACTCGTCTCTGGAGCAGAGTGTCTCCCTAGGAAGACTCAATCTTCACCCTCTCCATTTTCACCCTAACCGCCATTGGGACAGGGAGAAGAGCTTAGAAGAAGTGTCAATTACACTTCCAGATATGATCATGACTTGCCTGAAATGGTGGCATGTCAATCTCAGACTTCAGGAAGGTCTTTCTTTTGCCCACAAGAACACAGACTGTATTGTTGTCAGACGCTTCGGACGCGGGGTGGGGAGCAACACTAGACACTCTAGAGTGCTTGGGCCTTTGGACTTTGCAAAGACCACGTAAAGTTTCATATCATCCAGAAGGAGATTCTAGCAGTTCTTTGGCCCTGCAAAGTTTCAAAGACTGTTTCAAAACAAAGTGGTGCAGGTGAACGCTTGCAACACCACAGCGTTAGACTGCATTGCTAAGCAAGGCTGGACCCTCTCTCAGTCCTTTTACTTAAATGCGAAGGATCTCCTACCTTTGGACAAAGAAAAGAAACATCACCTTACTTACAAGTTTTATTCAGGGAGAAAGGAACGTGTTGGCAATCTGCCTAAGCAGGAGAAGCCAAGTCATTCCCACGGAATGGGTTCTTCATCAGGAGGTGTACGAGAAACTATGGCAGATATGGGAACGTCCGTCCATATAACTGTTCACAACCTCAATAAGGAAGGGGCTTCCTTCTTACTGCTCTCCAGTTCCAGATCCAGAGGCAGTCCATGTCGATGCGTTCTTACTGGACTGGTCTCTCCTGGAGGTGTATACGTTTCCCCCTTTCAAGATCATTTACAAAGGCCTACAGAAGTTCGACTCTCACGAAGGGACCAAGTTGAGGTTGGTTGCTCCCCTCTGACCATCAAGAGAATGGTTCACCGAGGTACATCAGTGAATGGTGGACTTTCCAAGAAGACTGCCAAGAAGGTTGGATCGTCTCAATGAAGAGGTTCCATCAAAGCCTCCACACGCTTCATCTAACTGCCTTCAAACTATCAAAGACTCTCTAGAGCTCGAGGGTTTTTCGAAGGAGGCAGCTAGAGAAATTGCCAGACCAAGGAGATCCTCTACCATCAGGTTCTACCAGTCTATATGAGAGGTATTTTGAGATTGGTGCAAGGCACCTCCGTTTCCTCGTCCTATACCTCTATAGCTCAAATTGCTGTCATCCTGCTACACCCTAGGAATGTACGTAACTTTTCTGCCTCTACCATTCAAGGTTACAGGAGTATGTTAGCTGCAGTGTTCAGACACAGGGATCTAGACCTCTCGAGCAATAAAGTCCTTCAAGTCCTTCTCAAGTCTTTCGAGACTCCCAAGAAGCATGGGATAATGACGCCAGCTTGGAACCTGGATGTGTCCTTAAATTTCTGATGTCTGAGAAATTTTGAACCTTTGCACTTAACTTCTTTTAAAGATCTTACTCTGAAGACACTTTTCTTAGTGAGTCTTGCTGATGTAAAAAGAGTTAGCGAGATTCATGCCTTCAGTAAGAACGTCAGCTTCTGTACTGGTAAGGCAGTATACTCTTTTGCAGCTTGTTTTCTTAGCCAAGAATGAGCGTCCTTCCCATCCATGGCCTAAATCTTTTGAGATTCCCAACCTGTCAGATGTGGTTGGTAACAAGATAGAGAGAGTCCTTTGACCTGTGAGAACACTTAAATTTTACATTGACAGAACCAAAAAATTTACGCGGTGAATTTGAGTCATTATTGTGTTCGGTCAAGAAACCCTCCTTACCGTTGTCTAAGAATACCTTATCGTATTTTTTTCAGACTCTTCATTAGAGAGGTTCACGCTCACTGCAGTGAGACTGACCTTCGATTATTGAAAGTAAAAACTCATGAAGTCAGAGCTGTGACAACGTCAATGGCTTTTAAGCAAAATCGTTCCTTACGAAGCATTATGGACGCAACCTACTGGAACAGTAAATCTGTGTTCGCTTCACATTATTTAAAGAATGTCCAGACTCTTTACGAGGACTGCTACACTTAGGGACCATTCGTAGCAACGAGTGCAGTAGTGAGTGAAGTTTCAATCACTACATTCCCCTTATCCTAATACCTTTTTTTAAATATTTAACTTAGCCGGTGGATATATATGGAGCCAACGTCTCCGACGGTCGACAGATTAAAAAACTCGTGAGCGATCACCGTGGTGGTTGCTGGGTGTACACTAGCGCCAACTGTCGGCAGGATACTGAATATATTCCCCAGGAATTCAGTTCTTCTCTGTCAGTTGGAATAATAACATTGGTTCCTGCTCGCGCTTAACCTTAAAGTTTTCAACTAATTGGTGAAGTACTTTTTCATGGTTTTTTTTGGCTTTCGCCTTGTTGGTTGATCTTCGATAAACCTCTTGAATAACTTTTTTGATTTTCTGTTGCTCAACTTGGCTTGAATTTTTGGACTCTCTTTGAAATTTTTCAAAATGGCTGATCCTTCTCCTGTCTATCGTAAATGTTCTAAAGACTGTAATAAACGCCTTCCTAAGGCTTCCATCGATCTCCACTCTATTTTTGTTGATTGCAGAGGCAAAGCTTGTCAATTAGGTGATCGATGCGAGGAGTGTGTTAATTTATCTGAATTTGAGTGGTTGGAGTATGATAAATATACTCGAAAACTCGAAAGAGATAGGGTTAGAAGAAGCTCTTCTCGATCACAAGAATTTTCCTCTTCCCATGCCCCTGAACCTTTTCCTCCCCCTGTAGTGGTAGTTTCAGAACCCCCTACTTGCACTGATGAACCTTCTCTTAAAGATATGTTGAAGGCTATTCATGCTTTGGGTGAAAAGGTCGAATCGCTGGCCTCGGACAGAAATCAGCTTATGTCCGACGTAAAAATTTTGAAAAGTGAAAGTGATAGTGAAAAGTGCCACAAATGTGTTTAGTGTTAATGCGGAGGGTTCGTCCGAGACCTCTTTCAAGCTCCCCAACCCCTGGGAGAAGGAATGTCACAAGACCAAAGGGAGCGAGAGGCTTTAAACAACGAACAGACGTTCCCTCAAAGGTAACAGACGTTGCTCCTCAAGCACATCCTTACCATAAGACAGGCGAGACTAAGTTCTCCTCGTCTTCCGATGACTCGTTTCTTAAGAAATCTTGGCGTCAAGTTTCGAGACCGTTAAAATGTAAATTAGTTCCTTCAGAACAAAGTCAACGTCCTGGCTGTAGTCATTGGAACAGCCCGGATCGTATTCCTTCATCGGAGGAAAACTCTCCTATTAAGCGATCTCTTTTATCGTCTAGTTTTGTGGCCCCGGAGGCATATTCTAAAAGTCACGATCCCGTTTTGCTTTCTGGTCGTTCCAGACGTGACTTTGATTATGAATCCCCCGTTCATAGTGCTGACGTTCATGAACAGACATTACCGACGTCACGATCTATTTCGAGTGCGGTTGATCGGAACTTAAGTGTTTTGCAAGATATGCAGTTAAAGCTTTCTTCTTTAATGAAGGCTTACGATCCTGTTCCTGTGCGAAAGGATCCTTTGCTTGCAGTACGTCACGGTTCTGCCAAACGTGATTCAGGTCTTCAACCTTCTAAACGCGAATTGTTACGTCACTGATGTTAACCCTAGTGTCAGCTTTGCCGTTAAGCGAGATGCAGAGCATAAATCTCGATGTAACGTTGACCAACAGTCAGTTCAGTCGAGTTGTAATTTTGATCAGCAGTCACTACAGTCCCGACGTGACTTTGAACGTCAGCCACCGCAGTCACGCCGTGATGTTGAGCTGCAGACACCGCAGACACGACGTGACGTTGAGCTGCAGACACCGCAGACATGACGTAACGTCGAGCGGCAGTCACCGCAGTCACGATATGACATCGAACAGCAGTCACCGCAGTCACTAAGTGACGTTAAACGTCAGTCACTTCAGTCACGACGTGTAGTCGAACAACATTCTCTGCAGTCACAACGTAACATCGACCCTCCAACTTTAACTTCTTCTCATATACAAGTTGATGTAGCCTGTCAGGCTTTACCTTCACATCATGCTGAATATTCTCCTTCTCGCAAGACTTTAAACTTATCAGATGAAGTGCCTTCTGAAGAAGAAGTTGATGATCCTCTTTCAACTAATGTACCTTTGGGGATTCATTCCGAAGAGGAGGAACCTAGGGTTGTCCAACAATCCCTTGATTTTAAAAAGATTATGAACTTCTTTAGAGGAATTTTTCCTACTCATTTTGTAACGCCTGCATCACGTTCTCCGCCGTCTGAATTTACTCTAGGCGTGACTGCTTCAACCCCTTTGTATACGAAGTTAGTTCTCTCTCGTTCTTCCAAGAGAGCCATGTGCTTACTAGGAGACTGGTTGGAAACCAGGAGAAGTTTAGGAAAATCTGCCTTTGCTTTTCCTCTTTCTAAATTAGCTTCTCGCTGGTAAACTCTCCTCGTCATCTAGCCATGAGACGCTCCAAGATTTTATGGTCATCTTCAGATCTGGACCATCTCCTGAAAGGAATATTTCGTGCGTTCGAAGTTTTCTATTTTTTGGATTGGTCCTTGGGAGCCTTAAGTAAGAAGGTCTCTCCATCTGACAATGATATTGCTGTACAAATTATGTCATGCATGGACAAGGCCATAAGGGACGGCTCCAATGAACTTGCAGCTACGTTCACTGGAGGAGTACTAAATAAAAGAGAAGCTTTGTGTTCTTTCCTTTCTTTAGGAGTCACCCCTTTTCAGAAGTCAGAGCTACTTTTTGTGCCTCTATCAAGTACTCTGTTCCCACAACATCTTATTAAAGATATTGCGTCGTCTCTTGCACTGAAGGACACGCACGATTTAGTGGCCAAAACAGCACGCAAGGTTTTACATTCTTCTTATTCCAACAAACCCAAGTTTGACATGCCAGCTACAAGATTTATTCCTCCCTTTCGTGGCAGAGCCCCCAGCAGGTGAACCTCTCGTCCGGATAACAAACGAGGTAAGAGAAGGGGTCCAGATCCACCCGTGGCAGAGTCTGACTGTCCACGGCTTCAGACAGCAGTACAGTGAGCCCTCGTTTATCGCGGTAGATAGGTTCCAGACCCGACCGCGATAGGTGAAAATCCGCGAAGTAGTGACACCATATTTACGTATTATTTAACATGTATATTCAGACTTTTAAAACCTTCCCTTGTACGTAGTACTGTTAACAAACTACCCTTTAATGTACAGAACACTTAATACATGTACTACAGTACCCTAAACTAAAACAGGCACAAATATTAAAGGCGATTTTATATCATGCGTTTCCTAAACACTCCAAAAAGCAAGATAAAAAATGGCAACCAATGTTTTGTTTACATTTTTCTCTGATCATAATGAAGAAACAAACGCATCTAGTGTACACATCTGTGTATAGGTTAGTTTTTGCATCGATTATATTGATTATACAGAATGTTGATTTTGTTATTACCAATGTTTTACTTAATTTTTCTTAGGACTTCCAAATTAAATGTTTTTCTTAATGGGCGGCGTCATAAAGTACGCTTCATCTTCGATCGTAATAAACAAACGAAGGCATTTAACGCGCATGATGAAAGTGATAAATAATGATATTACAGTAAAAGCTTTTAGAAAATATGTTATTACAAATATTATTTACCGTATCTATATAAAATCATACATACGTAGCAAAGTAGGAAAACAATTTACGAGAGAGAGAGAGAGAGAGAGAGAGAGTTGTTTTACGTATGTAAATGTAAATTTAAAAAAAAAATAGCCCCATTTCATATAAAATAGGTTATTACAAATATTTTACTTTATCATATTACAGTAGTCTGTATAATACTGTAAAGTTCAGTACAGTATGTTGTTGTTAGTCGTGGCGATGAAATTCTCACGAAACAAAAACACGGCATTCGATTACAACAGCTGATTCATTCTCTCTCTCTCTCTCTCTCTCTCTCTCTCTCTCTCTCTCTCTCTCTCTCTCTCTCTCTCTCTCTCTCTCTCTCTCTCTCTCTCTCTCTCTCATGTTATACAATACTTACATATAGATGAAGAAACTAAAATTAGTTTTCTTAGTGTCAATTAAATACGAAACGAAAAACTTATGCCGAGTTTACATCCATTTCAGTCGTTGCTAAAAATACGGCATCCGATTTTATCAGCAAACCACTATTTTTGGGGAAACATCATTTTATTCTAGAAAATTGCTACTCTTTAAATAGTTAATTGCGCATTAAGAAAGCGTGTACTTTTGTTTTTAAATTTCGGGTGTGTTTTAAAAATCGAGTATTGTTGACTACTTTTTGTTTTACTTTTGGCTGTGATTAGATCAGCTGACGTCTAGCTGCCGCCCTTGAGAGCATACGAATACACTAACAAAGTATCGTTTATACCATTTCTTAACTTATTCAAACCGTCTATACAGTTGATATTACATAAGCACCAATGTGTCATAACCTATCAAATTTTTTTGTTTATTACATTTAAAACTACACACACGCTCTCTTTCTCTCTCTCTCTCTCTTATTACATTTAAAACAACACACACACACACTCTCTCTCTCTCTCTCTCTCTCTCTCTCTCTCTCTCTCTCTCTCTCTCTCTCTCTCTCTCTCTCTCGTGTTATACAATACTTACATATAGATGAAGAAACTAAAATTAGTTTTCTTAGTGTCAATTAAATACGAAACGAAAAAATTATGCCGAGTCTACATCCATTTCAATCGTAGCTAAAAATACGGCATCCGATTTCATCAGCAAACCACTATTTTTTGGGAAACATCATTTTATTCTAGAAAATTGCTACTCTTTAAATAGTTATTTGCACATTAAGAAAGCGTGTACTTTTGTTTTTAAGTTTCGGATGTGTTTTAAAAATCGAGTATTGTTGACTTCTTTTTGTATTACTTTTGGCTGTGATCAGATCAGCTGACGTCTAGCTGCCGCTCTTGAGAGCGTACGAATACACTAACAAAGTATCGTTTATACCATTTCTTAACTTATTCAAACCGTCTATACAGTTGATATTACATAAACACCAATGTGTTATAACCTATCAAATTTTTTTGTCTATTACATTTAAAACAACACACACCCACACTCTCTCTCTCTCTCTCTCTCTCTATCTCTCTCTCTCTCTCTCTCTCTCTCTCTCTCTCTCTCTCTCTCTCTCTGTGGGCTACTTTTCACTACCTCCCATTCCTTACCTCTCTCTATCTCTCTAACAAATGATATCTTTGTTGCTCCTCAAAGTTTCATTTATATTGAAAGAGAGATGATTCAATTTTCCTTACTTTCTTCAATCTCGCACCATCGGTCACGTCGCGGTATTTTCGAAATTTCCGGAAAATCCGCGATATATGTATATACATGCGTTATGAAAAAAATCCGCGAAATGGTGAATCCGCGATGGTCGAACCGCGAAGTAGCGAGGGATCACTGTAGGTGTCAGACTGACGAACTTCTGGCAGGCCTGGGAGAGAAGGGGAGCAGACCAAGAGTCAGTTCTGCTACTAAAGGAGGGTTACAAAATCCCTTTTGTACGGAAACCTCCTCTAGTAAATTTTCCAATAGACCTCTCTCCCAGGTATCGAGAGGAAACAAAGAGACAGGCCTTACGACATCAAGTGTCTCGGACCTTCAATCCCCAGGCTTTAACAAACGGCTCTTCCTGGTTCTGAAGAACACGGGGTTGGAGGCCAGTGCTAGATGTAAGTGCACTTAATGTGTTCATTGTAAAGACAAAGTTCACGATGGAGACAACCAAATCTGTTTTAGCAGCAGTAAGGGAAGGCGACTGGATGGTCTCTGTCGACCTTCAGGATGCATACTTCCACATCCCGATTCACCCAAACTTTCAACAATATCTAAGGTTTATGTACGGGAAAGTATGTACCAATTCCGAGCACTGTGCTTCGGCCTCAGCCCTGCTCCTCTTGTTTTTACAAGGCTCATGCGGAATGTAGAAAGCTTCCTACATTTGTCAGGGATCAGAGCCTCCCTTTATTTGGACGACTGGTTAATCAGGGCGTCGTCGTTAAACCGCTGTCTGGAGAACCTCAAATGGACATTAGATCTAACCAATGAGTTAGGTCTCCTAGTGAATGCAGAAAAGTCACAACTTACTCCATCCCAGACAATTCTTTATTTGGGGATGGAGATACAGAGACAAGTTTTTCGGGCTTTTCCGTCTCCCACAAGAACGGAGCAAGCTCTGCTAAAAGTTCGTCACTTGCAAGAGAAAAGCAGTTGCTCTGTAAGAGTTTGGATGAGCCTCGTGGGAACTCTTTCATTGCTGGAACAGTTTATCTCTCTGGGGAGACTCAACCTTCGCCCTCTCCAGTTTCACCTAAACCACCATTGGAACAAGGAGAAGGGTTTAGAGATGATTTCTATTCCAATATCCAACTCAGTCAAGACATGTCTAACTTGGTGGGACAGCAACATCATACTTCGAGAAGGTCTTTCACTTGCGACCAAGAGCCCAAACCATGTGTTGTATTCAGACGCATCGGATTTGGGTTGGTGAGCGACGCTGGACAATCTGGAATGCTCGGGTTTTTGGTCCACGGATCAGAAGAAACTCCATATAAACTGCAAAGAACTTCTGGCAGTCCATCTAGCTTTAAGCAGTCCATCTAGCTTTAAAGAGTTTTGAGAGTCTGGTTCAGAACAAAGTGGTACAGGTGAATGCAGTCAATACCACGACCTTAGTGTATATCTCAAAACAAGGAGGGACTCACTTTCACTCCCTTTTCGTCACTGCAAGGGACCTCCTCATTTGGTCAAGGGAAAGAAACATCTCTCTTTTGACGAGATTCGTTTAAGGAGAAAAGAATGTCATAGCGGACTGCCTCAGCAGAAGAAGACAAGTCATCTCCACGGAGTGGACGTTACACAAGAATGTGCGAGAGAAACTATGGAGGACATGAGGTCAACCCACCATAGATCTGTTTGCGACTTCGCTGACAAAGAGGCTCCCGACTTACTGCTCTCCAGTTCCAGATCCAGAGGCAGCCCACATAGATGCTTTCCTGCTGGACTGGTTTCACCTAGACATCTATGCCTTCCCACCATTCAAGATCCTGAACAAGGTTCTTCAGAAGTTCGCCTCTCACGAAGGGACCAGGTTGACGTTGGTTGCTCCCTTCTGGCCGTCAAGGGAATGGTTCACAGAGGTACTTCTATGGCTAGTGGACATTCCAAGAAGTTTACCATTACGGATGGATCTCCTGTGTCAACCTCATGTAAAAAGATTTCATCAAAGTCTCCCCGCGCTTCGTCTAACTGCCTTCAGACTATCGAAAGACTCTCTAGAGCTCGAGGGTTTTTGAAGGAGGCAGGTAGAGTGATCGCAAGGGCTAGAAGGTCCTCTACCATCAGGATCTACCAATCCAAATGGGAGGTATTTAGAGACTGGTGCAAGTCCTCCTCTATTTCCTCTTCCAATACCACTGTAGCACAGATTGCAGACTTTCTACTTTATCTTAGAAATGATCGCATCATTTCTGCCTCAACCATTAAAGGCTAAAGAAGCAGCATGTTAGCTTCAGTATTTAGACACAGAAATTTGGATTTGTCTAATGACAAAAGATCTTCAAGACCTTCTCAAGTCTTTTGAGACTTCCAAGGAGCGTCAGATTACTACTCATGCTTGGAATTTGGACGTGGTCCTTAAGTTCCTTATGTGTGAAAGGTTTGAGCTGTTAAATTCAACCTCGCTCAAAGACCTTACACTCAAAACTCTCTTTTTAGTGAGCTTGGCTACCGCAAAGAGAGTTAGTGAAGTGCATGCCTTCAGCAAAAATATCGTATTCTGCTCTAATAAAGCAGTATGCTCTTTTCAACGTGGTTTTTTAGCCAAAAAGGAACGGCCATCTCGTCCATGGCCTAAATCGTTTGAAATTCCCAGTCTATCTGAAATTGTTGGGAATGAAATTGAAAGAGCCTTGTGCATTGTAAGAGCTCTTAAATTTTATTTAAATAGAACCAAAACGCTGCGAGGTAATTCAGAGGCTTTATGGTGTTCAGTTAAAAAGCCCTCCTTACCGATGTTGAAAAATGCATTGTCATATTTTGTTAGACTTTTAATTAGAGAGGCTCACTCTCACTTAAGTGAGAATGATCTGAAATTGCTTAAGGTTAAAACTCATGAAGTTAGAGGGGTGGCAACTTCAGTAGCGTTCAAACAAAATAGATCCCTTAGAAGCATTATGGACGCAACCTTTTGGAGGAGTAAATCTGTGTTCACTTCACATTATTTAAAAAATGTCCAGACTCTTTATGAGGACTGCTACACGTTGGGACCATTCGTAGCAGCGAGTGCAGTAGTGGGTGAAGGTTCTACCACTACATTCCCTTAATCCCAATATCCTTTTTCTTCTCTTGAAACTTAATTTTTTGGGTTGTACGTGGAGACTATGA
This sequence comes from Palaemon carinicauda, assembly GCF_036898095.1. Lineage (NCBI taxonomy): Eukaryota > Metazoa > Arthropoda > Malacostraca > Decapoda > Palaemonidae > Palaemon > Palaemon carinicauda. The sequence continues at coordinate 83,663,891 of NC_090749.1, read as the reverse complement.
AGTCTTCCGCAATCTTTTGATTTGGCGGGTGGTCAAACTTGTTTCTTGAGAGTGCCAGATCAAGGGTATTGATGAGGTCCTGTTATAGGGGTGTTCACCCTAGATATAACAGCTCCTAGAAGTCTTTCAGCACCCTGAGTGGAACGCTGGGCTTCATGAGGATAGCGGACTAATGAGGCAGAGTATCATCAAAGTCAGCTTCCTTATCAGGTACCTATACTTAACTTTGTTTTTTGTATAATTGTCAAAAACCCCTGAGCTTATATTCCTGTAATGTTTAATACTGGTCTCTACCCTCCACCAAGGGTGTGATTCAGCTATATATATATCCACCGGCTAAGTTAAATATTTGAAAATAATATTTTCAATTTGAAATAGATTTTTTAATATACGTACCCGGTAGATATATATAATAGATATATATAATTAAAGGCCACCCCTTCCTCCCCGATAGAGACCCTACGGGCTTAGAAGAACTGAATTCCTGGGGAATATATTCGGTATCCTGCCGACAGTTGGCGCTAGTGTACACCAAGGAACCACCACGGTGATCGCTCGCAATCTGTCGACCGTCGGAGACGTTAGCTACATTTATATCCACCGGGTAAGTACATTTAAAAATTTATTTTAAACTGAAAATATAATTTTTCTTCTCTTGAAACTATTATCTTTTTGGTTGTATGTGGAGACTGGGACAGTCTTCCGCAATCATTTGATTTTAGCGGGTGGTCAAGTTTGTTTCTTGAGAGTGCCCAGATCAAGGGTATTGGTGGAGGTCCTGTCATAGGGGTGTTCACCCCAGATATGACAGCTCCTAGAGGTCTTTCAGCCCCCTGAGTAGATCGCTGTGCTTCATAAGGATAGCGGACTAATGAGAAAAGTTTCATAAAAGTCAGCTTCCTTATTAGGTACTATCCTTAAGTTTGTTTTATGTCAAAACTCTTGAGCTATATTCCCTCAATGTTTAATGCTGGTCTCTTACCCTCCACCAACGGTGTGAATCAGCTATATATATATATATATATATATATATATATATATATATATATATATATATATATATATATATATATATATATATATATATATATATATCCACCGGCTAAGTTAAATATTTAAAAATGATATTTTCATATTAAAATAAATTTTTGAATATACTTACCCAGTGGATATATATAATTAAATACCCCCCCCCCCTTCCTCCCCTCTAGAGACCCTACGGGCTGAGAAAAACTGAACCTTTTGGGAATATGTTTAGTATCCTGCCGAGTGGTGGTGCTAGTGTACACCCAGCAACCTAACACGGTGATCGCCCGCGAGTTTTGAATCTGTCGGACTGTCGGAGACGTTAGCTATATATATATCCACCTGGTAAGTATATTCAAAAATTTATTTTAATATGAAAATATCATTGTTCCATAACTGAAATACAAACCACGCTATTTAATATGGGTATTACTTTTGGCGTAGCTGAAATGACGAGCCATTAGAATCTTAGCGAGGGTTTACTACCCTCATCGCTAGTTAGCGCCAGGGGTAGCTTGCTACCCACCCCTCTCACACCTGTGTGCTGAGCTCACTTTTTACTTTGGCTCGGGTGGTGATCGGACGTGTCCGCTTTCACCCTCGCCTCTTTGACAGCCATTAATGCTTTTTGTCCTTTTACTTTTTCTTATACTTGTAATATATAAACATTCTTTATGTTTATGTATATATTTGTATATAGAAATATAGTAAGTTTTCTTTTCAGTGTTTGTGCTGTGTGTGTAGTGTACGACAACGACACCGGCGCTGTGCTAGGCCACCGCAGTTTCACGTCATGGGTTGCGGCCTCTCCCTTTTGGTCCTTCTGTCGGTCGTTCGGGTTTCTGTTAACTCGGCCGCCGTGGGGAATCGTCATCGATGGACTTTCTTCATTCATCTATTATATTCGCTGTTCCTCCTTTCCTACGGGGAACTTGGAATCTCAGCGAAGGGAATGTGGGAGTTTAGATTGACTACGGTCTCTTTCTCTACTCTAGGTCGTTTACCCCTTACTATTACTATGTACTATTACGGAAGCTTCTTTCCCGTGGTGGGGGTGGGTTGCTTTTCCGTTTATTCGTCTCAATTATTTTTAATGAAATCTAATTGTTTTTTTAACTTTTCAGCTTCTCTGTGTGGAATACTTCCCTTCGGGGGTCAGTGGTTCTTAATTTTTGTGAACATTCTTAGATGAATTACATAATTATAATTCTGTTATAATTCTGTTTTTGTTATAGTTCTCCGCCCTCCCCCTTCTCCCGTGAATGTCAGTGAGGGAGGAGGGCGCATACTTAATTTTCAATTCTTATTTCTGCTATTCCCTTGTGGTTACTCTTTGGAGTTTCTCCCTGGGGAATTTCTGTTAAATAATTATTTAATTTTATTTTCCCAGTTAACTATGCAGTTTCTTCGTTTGACTAAAGTGTCCCAACGAAGCAGAGCTGTCCTGTTTGTGCCTGGGGAGTGTGCTGTCGCTGCCGTCTCTCTAGGACATCGTCATGGGCGTTATCCCTTCTCTTAGAAGTTCTCCCGTGACAACTGTCAGCTCTTCAGTTCATATTAGAACGCTAAGGAGGTTCGCCTCCAGAGGTAGGTAACTTTCCCTCCGAGGGAGGTTCCCTTCCCAGGTGTGAGATCTTCCCCTTGCAGAGGGGGAACTTCTCATACCTTAATATTTCCTGGATGGGGTGTCTTGGTCCTCAGGCGGTTATGTTCTTGGTGCTGAGCGACTGCACTTGTAACCATGCTCAAGGAGCTGAGCGGTTGCAAGGCCGGGCGCATGGAAACTTCAGTGGGCTATGCTCTTGAGGCTGAGCGGTTACACCTGCAGCTATGCTCAAGGGGCTGAGCAGCTGCAGGATTAGTCTTGTGACCTCTCTTGTTCGCGAGGGAGGCCACTCATAAGGACTCCTCTTTGGAGGATTGCTCCTTATAGGTCAGCTTCCTGATCCAACGGCCCTAAGGGGCGCCATCACCAGTGTCTTCAAGTTTCTTCTACGAAGTATTCACCTCTCTCGTTCGCGAGAGAGGCCACTCATAGAGACTCCTCTTCGGAGGATTGTTCCTGATTAGACCAGCTTGCTGTTCGGGACCTCTCCTTAGAATTGTTCGCCATCTTCTAGACCTGCTGACCTGCCATCTCCGTTCCTGGCTGCTGACGCTGTGGGCGTCCACGCACCCCGTTATCCAACAGGCACCGATCCCTTCGGGACAAAAAGGGGCTTTCTCACATTGTGAGTAAGTCCCTCAAGCGTCAGGTATCCCCTGCGCGCAAGCGCTCACCTGCTGTTCCTGCTGTTCCTGAGACTGCCATCCAGAGACATCCTGTTCAGCCTGCGAGTGTCTCCTAGTCTCTTCTACCAAGGACACCTCTCCCGTTCGTGGGAGAGGTCTCTCATAGAGACCCTTCTTCGGAGTATCAAGCAGAACTTCCAGTGTTGATCGTCCTGCCAGCTGACCTACCGAGTTCCTGATCGTCCTGTCAGCTGACCCTTCGTCCGTGCTCACAAACGATCTTCTTACGCCAACGATCTTCGTACGCACGTAAGCGACGACGATCGTCCGCACGCAAGCACCGATGGTTTCCCGCGCCTACGATCTTTAAGCGCCGTCGATTTTTAAGCGCCGCTGATCTTCTTAGGCGCTCAAGCGCCAACAATCTTGTTTGCGCGCTCGTGCCAATATTCTGGTTTGCACGTCAATATGACTCCTGCGCACCTTATGAAGTCTCGCCTGCGCGCGCGCGAGCGTTTCAACGGTTTCTCACGTGCGAACCCCGGGTATTTCCCATTGCGTGAACGCCAGCGCGCTCCCTAGCGCAGTCGCCAATATCCTCCCCCGCGTGAGGCTGCCGGACAACGCGCGGTAGGGGCGCCATTGCCACATTCCCCCCCCCCCCCCCCAAGCACAGAACAGCATGCTTGCCGGTAGGGAGGAAGGTTCCAGAAAGGTCCAAGGACATGCCGTCCTTATCTTTTTACAGGCGACTTCCCCTCTAGAGGGAGTGTCTGACAGCGCAACCGTCGGCCGGCAGCCTGGTTTTGGGTTCTAATCAGAGCAGTAGCACAGGCTTTCAAGCTTTTCTCTCTGAGTGGAGCCACAAATCCTTGGCTGCAACCACTCCCCCGAAGAGGAAAAGAGGAGTTCCGACGAGGTAACTTCTCCGAGGACGTAGCTGTCTCCTCGTAAGTCTTCGAGGCAGGAATTCTCCCCCTTCAGACTTTACTCCCTCACCTTCGGACGAAGTTTCCCTGCCCTCAGGAGAGTCACAGGAGGTGAAACATTCCCCAATCACACCATTGAGGGAAACCCCACCTCGCGCGATAAAGTTTTCTTGAATAAAGGTGGAGAAGAGCCTGCCTCCGTTGTGGTGGGAGTCCTGCATCCCTCCCGGGAGGGAGTCAAGGACTCCAAGGAAATACCGGAAGTCCTCTAGCACCAAATCTTCAGGCTCAGACATTCTTTCTGAGAACGAACCTGTTTGAGCCTAAGGACGTGAAGCAGGCGGCGGAGAGGTGTAGGAAGTCACCGAGACTCCCTCCTATATAGGGCTTTGATATTCAAGCCCTATAAACCAGCACCTCAGCAGCCACGTCCTACCAAATCAAAGGAAGCTAAGACAGTGGGGTCTAAGCCCTTTCCGGTCAAGGACTAGAAAGGCAAGAAGTCCCCGAGGGGAGGGAAGAATCCTAGAAGGAGCAACCGAGGCCGCAAATGCTAGGATTGGCAGTTTCCCTGCATGTCTGCCAGTGACGGGATACCTACAAGGTTGCGCAGACAGGTTGCAGCAACTCAGGGCTGTTTTCAGACGATTTCCGTAATCAGTCAGGGATATCGCGTCCTGTTCACAATATCTCTACCTCCCTTGAGGATGAATCCGGTGTCATTTAATACCCTTGCCATGGGATCAGCAAGGGGGCGAACTCTGTGGGCAGAGGTCCAGATTAAAGTATACTTAAGTCAGAATGGAGACCGCAGACACAGTCAGTCTAGCAGTAAACCGCAAGACTTCTTGTGTATTCTGGACCTGAAAGCCGTGTACTTCCAGATCTCAGTCCATCCGTCTTCAAGGAAGTACTTAGAATTCAGGAGTACCAGTTCAAGGTGCCGTGTTTCGGTCTCTCCACAGCACCACAGGGTTTCACCGGACTGTTCACCCTAATTTCATCATAGGCACTCAGGATTGGCTTCCGTCTCCTCCATTATCTGGATGACTGCCGGATCCTAACAGACTCGGAGTCATTCCCTCTTTGACACCGAGACAAACTTCTATGACTTTGCCAGGATCTAAGGATCATGGTAAGTCTCAGGAAGTCCGCTCTGCTGCCCAATCAATGACTGGTTCACCTAGGCATGATTATAGACACCAATCTCCATAACGCCTTTCAATCAGACGACAGGATAGCAAGGCTGAGAAGAGTCGTAAGCCCTTTCCTGAGACGAGAAGAGCTTCCAACCCAATCGTGGTTACGTCTCCTCGGTCACCTTTCACCCTTGGCTCGTCTAGTTCTCTACGGTCACCACAGGATGAGGTCTCTCCAGGGGCGACTCAGGTCCTAGTGGAATCAAGGCTGCGATTTCCCGGACACCAGGATCCCTATGGATCCTGCGAAACGGACAAATCGCCAGTGGTGGGTGACAGGCTTGAACCTACGAAGGAAAATGGATCTTCTTGTTCCTTCCTCCGGTTTGGATGCTGTTTTCGGACACCTCAAAGGAATGGGGGGGGGGGCACGTTCTGTACCACAGGACCTCGGGCCTGTGGTCAGAATCGGAAAAGTACCTCCATATCAATCTGCTAGAGATGAAGGCCGTCTTTCTGGCCCTACAACAGTTCCAAGAAGGACCTGGTGGATCACTCTGTGGTGTGATGAGCTACTTCACCACAGAAGTGGCTTACATCAACAAGCAAGGAGGTAGCTTTTCAAAGCAGCTATCCCATCTCTCAGTAGAGATACTGAGATAGACCGAAGTCCACTCGATTCCTCTATCGGCTCGCTTCATTCCAGACAAAGGGAATGTGCTCGCTGACGGTTGAAGCAGAGCTTCTCAGATAATGAGTACCGGGTGGTCTAGTAGCCAACAAAGTCCTGACTTCGTGGAGTTACCCGACTGTGGATCGGTTCGCTTCAGCGCTGACCTTCAAGATCCCGCTGTATTGCCCCCCAGTCCCAGATCCCAAGGCACTCTGGCAAGATGCCTTCCAACAACGGTGGGACAGCACCGACGTGTACGCCTTTCCCCCGTTCTGTCTGAAAAGGAGTATGCTCAAGAAGACTAGAATATCGATCAATCTCTCGATGACCCTTTTATAGCTCCTCACGCGGAATGGTTTCCGGACCTTTCACAATTCCTAACGAAACTTCCGAGAGAACTCCCTCTACAACACAAGCTACTCAAACAACCACATACCAACATCTTTCACAAAGTCGTAGCTTCGCTTCGACTTCAAGCCTGGAGACTATCCAGCATCTCCTCGCTGAGAGGATTGTGGCAACGAGTTGCGAACGGGATGTCTGGAAACCTGCGTAGATCATCCGCAGGGGTCTACCAGGCAAAGTGGCGAGTTTCTGTGGTTGGAGTCGCGAAGGGGTATCTCTCTACTCGATACCACTATTCCAGCAATAGCGGAGTTCTTCGTATATTTGTGGGAAGAATGCATCTTTCAGTCTCGGCAATGAAAGGGTATCGTTCAGCCTTTAGTCTAGCCTTCATGCTCAAAGGAGTGGATATTTCTCCCTCGCTGGAACTTTCCCTACTCAGACGAAGAAATAATCTTACCTGCCCTCAGTCGGAAGTGAGACCTCCTCCATGGAATATGGTTCGAGTTCTCAGGCCTCTTAAGAGACCTCCCTACGAACCATTTCGCCAGGCCTCAGATCGCCACCTAACTTAGAAGGCGGTGTTCCTACTAGCTTTGGCCTCGGCCAAGCGAGTCAGTGAACTTCATGGTCTCTCGTTGACATCGCCCATGCAAGGGGATGAGGGGAGGTAACGTTCATATTCGTCTCTGAGTTTGTGGCTAAGACACCGAATCCGGAAGTGCAGGATCCTCGATTCGACTCTTTTCGGATTTCGAGTCTTCGTTCTGTAACGGGTGACCCAGACCTTCCCCTACTGTGTCCAGTAAGGAGTCTGGGGTTATATCTCAAGGAACGGCTGCATTTGTCCCCCAGTGCAAGCTTTGTTTGTGAGCACTGGGAGAACAAAGAGGAGGGTCACCAAAAATACCATCTCGGCATGGATTCGTAGGGCGATCCATCTGTCCCTGAATCCTAACCCTCCTCCGTCATGTTGCCTTAGAGCTTATGATGTCAGGGGCATAGCTACGCCCCTGGCCTTCAAGAAAAACTTCTCAGTGACGCAGGTTCTACAAGCAGGAGTGTGAAAGCATCAGACGACCTTCACAGCTCACTACCTGCAAGACGTGACCCACAGGAGGCTTGATACATTCTCTATCGTCTCTGTGGTGGCTGCACAACAGCTGGTTTAAACCTCAGGCTCCTTAATGGACAAGTAGCAGAGGGTTGAGGGCATTGTCACCCGGTTTTAGTCTGCATGAAAGAAAAGTTATGTCTGGCCCATATTCTTTTCTTCATCCTCCCTTCTCTTAGGGAAAGCAGCATCCTGGGTTCTCTGCACAGCTGACCTCAAACCACTGCGGGTAAACCATGTTTCCTTGTGTTCTTAGTATTAAGTTAATACTGTCACGTCCCCATACCCTGACGAAGTGGTATTGGGAAAGTCCTAGCCTAAAGTTTTCCATCTAAAGAACTTCAGGTCAACTTCTTAGGACGAGTCACACACATTATTTCACACATAGCTTATGTAGGCCGCAGCCCTTGCATAGCAAGTTGCGAGCGAGGTGCAGGGACTCTTTATGTTGAGTGCTGATACACTCAGATAATTAGTCCCCGGGCAAAGCCAAAAGCCAGTATGGCTGGGACTTTTCCACCCTTCCTAAGGGTCGAGTTACCGTTATTAAATAGCATGGTTTGTATTTCAGTTACGGAACAAATTACAAATTCGGAGATAATTTGTATTTTTCCTTACTATACAAACCTTACCTATTTAATCAAACTTGCCCGCCAGCCCTATCCCCCGTGAAGTCCTACCTCTAAGCAAAGTGTGTGTGAGGGGGAGGGTAGCAAGCTACCCCTCCCTACCCCCCTGCTAACTAGCGATGGGGTAGTAAACCCTCGTTAAAATTCTAATGGCTCGTCATTCCAGCTACGCTGAAAGTAATACCCATATTAAATAGCTAAGGTTTGTATAGTTAGGAAAAATGCAAATTATCTCCGAATTTGTCATTTTTTCAGTATTTTTCTTTAGTCAAAGATTGAAGGAAGTTATGGTTCAGTTACTGTATATATGACGTAGTATTCTTGACAATCGATGTAGCTCACGATTCTGTGTATCGTTGTTTACTTGTTGGTTTTTGGAATACTAGAATTGTTCTTATAATAATTTTAGATGTTCCAATAGTTATGGGTTATAATTCACCTTTTATTGGAACCCCTTAATATAAGGGTTTGTTTTGATTTATAGAGATATTCTTTTCTTATATCTATTAAGGTAATATTTTATATTTAATATTTTGCTGCATTTATATGGGATTCAGTGACTTGCATTCCCATTCAAACCATTGATACTAAGTCTCTCTCTACGGGGGTCATTTTGTTTGAGAGCATGTATACTTTGGTTTTAAATAATTGTGAAAATATCATTTTTATGAATAGAACTTACCTGGCAGTTATATATACATAGCTAATTATCTTTATTTCGGCAGAATTTTTCTAAAACTAGGCAACCGCCTTGTGGTGGTTGGGTGGTAACACCCGTTAAAGGGTGGTAGGAGGAATCATTCCCGTTTTCTGTTCTTCAGTTCATCTCTGCCGGCCGGATCGACAACACGTTGGTCCGTCATTAAGAGTTTTTCTTCGCTTTCCCTGCTCGGTGTACCAGTCTGCTTTTTTGGTGAAGTACTCTGATTTGGGGTTTTGGCGATCGTTGTATTTTGTTTTCTCTTAGCTTTTTTGCTGTTTTTCATTATGAGTGAAAAGAGTCATTACCGTATCTGTGCGAATGAGGAATGTAAGGTGAGACTACCGAAAATGGCGGTAGACCCTCACACCGTTTGTTCTAATTGTAGGGGTTTTGTTTGTGCCCTTGACAATAGGTGCGGGGAATGTAAGGTTTTGGATGAGAAAGATTGGATAATTATGAAGCGCTATGTGCGTAAGCTAGAGCTCGATAGAGTTAGGAGAGCTTCTAGGTCTAAGTCTAAGTCTGTTAGTGGTAAGGAAGACGAACTTAGCGTAGATTTATCTATTGATCCTATTATTGATTCCTCTTTGGAAGTTGATCCTTCCCTTGAGGTAGTAACTCCTGCACCTCCTACAAGTTCCGTATCTACGGATGACCCTCGGTACGCTAGTCTGGCGGCCGAGTTGAAGGCCATTAAAGAACAACTGGAGGCCTTTAAAGGTAAGGAAAGTGAAAGTGCTTGTGTTAGTGCAGTGGAGGTGGCGACTGACCGAATCTGTCATACCCCTAGGCCTAGACCTCTACCAAGCTCCCAGGACCAAGGGAGAAGGTACATCGATGACCGAAAGGGGGTGAGAGGTACGTACCCTCGGTCAGCCGTCGCCTCAGACAGTCCTGTTGTCGATTCCCAGGCTGCTCTTGACCGTCACGGGAAAGACATGTCGGATGTGTTGTTTTCTTCTCCGAATTCGTCCAGACGTAAATGGAAGTTTGAAGCTTCAAGACCTACTAAGAGGAGATGGAACCGCGACGAACGGTCTCGTTCTTTCTCTCCCGGTTCTAGCAGTTATGAACCTTGTCCGTCGGAGGATGATTTCGACTCCGTGCCTGTGAAAAGGGCGAAGCCTGCTGCCGAAGATCCTCCCCCTTCTACGAGTGTTATTCGTCAGCCCCCCCCCCTTCGGGGCCGCAAGACCCAGCTGATGTTGCTAAATCCTTTATGTCTGTCATGCAGGAACAACTTTTGACTTTAGTACAAGCCTTTAGCCGCCCTCACGCCCAGTCTGACAGACGTAAAGACGACTCGTTGCCGATTAAGAACTCTGCTTCTAAGAGAGAACGGAGTTCTTCTTTAAAGAAAACTTCTCCCTCTCTACGCCAGGATGAGGAATGTGTGCTTTCGCCAGGCGATACTTCTTCGCGATACCAGGGCGATACGTTTTCTCGTTCTCGATACCGGGACGATACCTTATTGAACGATGCTGCTTCTCGTTCTCGATGCCAAGACGATACCGCCTCCCGTTCACGTTACCAGCACGATACCTCCTCTCGTTCGCGTTGCCACGACGATACCTCCTCTCGTTCGCTTCGCCACGACGATACCTCCTCTCGTTCACGACGCCACGACGATACCGACCCTAGTTCTCGACGCCACGACGATACCGCCTCTTGTTCACGACGCCACGACGATACCACCTCTCATTCTCGCCGCCACGACGATACCGCCTCTCGCTCTCGACGTCAGAACGACTCTGCCTCTTGTTCTCGGTCCCAGGGCGATACCACCCTGCCTCTTCGGGACGATACTGCCTCTCGTCCCAAGGATTCTTCTAGCGCGGGACTCCAGGATGCAACCCGTCTTTTGCAGGATGATGCCTTTGATTTGCCCTTGTCGGGTTCTAAGGATCCTTCTTCTCTTTCGAAGGATATTGCAGATGTGGATCAGGACCTCGAGGATGTTTCTGATGACGATGATAATCCTGCCGACGCTGTGGGAGATTACAAAGTTCTCTCTCGCTCCCTTCTTGAACTTTTTGGAGAGGAATTCCAACCTGCTGCCCCTCAATCTCCTCAGTCCCAATTTAACAGAAAGAAGGCCAAGAAACAGTCGGCCTTCATCAAGATGAAGCTGTCTATCTCCGCAAAGAAGGCTCTCACGAAGATTGATGACTGGATGATGGAGCGGAGACAAACAGTTAAGACTTCCTTCTCGTTTCCACCAGCTCGTCTTGCTTCAAGAGCGGGTATGTGGTATGCAACTGGAGAACCTTTGGGTCTGGGAGTGCCTTCCTCCTCCAAGGGTGACTTCTCTGGTTTAGTGGACTCTGCTAGAAGGCATGCTCTCAACTCAGCCAAGGTCATGTGGTCGATGTCGGAGCTGGATCATCTCGTCAAAGGTATTTTTAGAGCCTTTGAGGTTTTTAGTTTCCTAGACTGGTCGCTTGGGACTCTCGCAAGGAAAACTGAACAGATGGAAGGATCTAGGGACCTTACCAGTATTATGTCCTGTATGGATAAGGCCCTCAGAGATGGGGCGAATGAGTTGGCTGCTCTGTTCTCAGCTGGGGTCCTAAAGAAGAGAGCTCTGCTTTGCTCTTTTGCTTCTAGGTCTGTTACCAATGCACAAAAGTCTGAGCTTCTTTACGCCCCCCTCTCTCAACATCTTTTTCCCGAGTCCCTGGTTAATGACATTACGCGTTCTCTGGCCCAAAAAGCCACCCAAGACCTTTTATCTCGTTCTGCTCGTAAGCCCTTGGCAGCCCCTCCTTCTTCTTTGAAACGGGAGGAAAGGAGATTCCAGCAGCCCTTTCGGGGCAGGACTACTTCAAGACCAGATTTTAGAGGGAGAAGGCAAGAATCAGGACCAAGATCTACCAGGGGTTCTTTCAGACCTCGCTCCAGAAAATGAAGTTCTTCTCCTCCAGACAGTAGGCGCAAGACTGTCAGGTTTTTGGCAGTCTTGGAAGAGGAGAGGGGCGGACTCCTGGTCCCTCTCAGTCATCAAGGAAGGATACAAGATCCCCTTTCTGAAAAAACCTCCTCTCGCAGATGCTCCGCTGGCCTTAGTAGCCCGGTACTCAGATCCGGGGAAACAGAAGGCCCTAGTAGACCTTGTCAACCAAATGCTAGACAAGGGGGCGATAGAACCGGTTCGGGATCTATCCTCCCCAGGCTTTTACAATCGCCTGTTTCTGGTCCCCAAGAACTCGGGCGGATGGAGACCCGTCCTGGATGCCAGCGCTCTCAACGTATTTGTGGAGAAGACAAAGTTCTCCATGGAGACGACTCAGTCGGTGCTGGCGTCAGTACGTCCAGGGGACTGGATGGTGTCCCTCGACTTGCAGGACGCATATTTCCATGTCCCCATCCATCCGACTTCGAGGAAGTACCTGAGATTTGTAATGCAGGGCAAGTGCTTCCAATTCAGAGCTCTTTGCTTCGGTCTCAGCACGGCTCCTCAAGTCTTCACCAGGGTAATGGCGAATTTGTCAGGTTGGCTGCATCAGGAGGGGATAAGGATATCCTTCTATCTGGACGATTGGCTGATTCGTTCACGATCGAGGGAGAAATGTCTGGAGGATTTACGGAAGACTTTTATGATGGCTCAAGATCTAGGCCTGGTCATCAACAGGGAGAAGTCTCAGATCAGACCGAATCAGACTATTCTCTATTTGGGGATAGTTCTGAATTCAGTTCTTTTTCGGGCTTCTCCCTCTCAGGAAAGACAGACCAAGTGTCTCGTAAAAGTCAGAACTTTCCTGGACAATAAGAGATGCACAGCGAAGGAGTGGATGAGTTTGCTGGGGACTCTATCCTCCCTCGAACAGTTTGTCTCTCTGGGGAGACTCCACCTAAGGCCTCTTCAGCACTTTCTTTCGAAGACGTGGAACAGAAAGATGCAGGAAGACTCCTTTTCCTTCCCCATTCCAATAGAAGTCAAGACTCTTCTGAAGTGGTGGCTGGACCCAACCTTGTTAGGGGAAGGGATCTCCTTACACAAGAAGAACCCAGACCTAGTGTTGTTTTCAGACGCATCAGAGTCAGGCTGGGGGGCAACACTAGGAAGCAAGGAGGTCTCAGGCTATTGGGAAGGAATTCAGCTGGGATGGCACATCAACAACAAGGAGCTGATGGCCATTTTTCTGGGGCTAAAGGCCTTCAAGGACTTGGTGTCTGGGAAGATTGTGGAGGTCAACTCAGACAACACCACAGCTCTTGCTTACATCAGGAAGCAAGGAGGGACTCACTCTCTGTCTCTGTTCGAGACAGCAAGAGAGCTCCTTCTTTGGGCGAAGGAGAACAGGATAAACCTGCTGACGAGGTTTATTCAGGGACAGAAGAATGTGAGGGCGGACATGCTCAGCAGGAAAGGGTAGGTCCTTCCCACAGAATGGACCCTCAACCAACAGGTCTGTCAGAGTCTCTGGAGGCTGTGGGGGAGACCCCTCATCCGTCTTTTCGCCTCCAACTTATCCAAGAGGATCCCCATCTATTGCTCCCTAGTTCCGGACAGAGAGGCAATAGCAGTAGACGCCTTTTTGATGGATTGGACGGGGATGGACACTTATGCTTTTCCCCCGTTCAAGATCATCAATCTGGTAGTCAGGAAATTCGCCCTCCTCGATTCGGGACGGATGATCCTGATAGCTCCGTTCTGGCCGATGAGGGAATGGTTCACGGAGGTGGTGGACTTGTTGATGGACTTTCCAAGAAGCCTCCCTGCAAGTCCAAATCTGCTCAGACAACCCCACTTCGAGAGATATCATCAAAACCCCCTCGCTCTCAATCTGACTGCCTTCAGACTATCGAGAAGCTCGTCAGATCGAGAGGCTTTTCAGCGCAAGCTGCGAAAGCTATCGCCAGAGCGAGGAGGGTCTCTTCGCAGAGGGTCTACCAGTCCAAGTGGGAGACTTTTAGGGCTTGGTGTAGGAAGCACAAGATTTCCTCATCCACTACCTCTGTGAGCCAGATTGCGGATTTCTTGTTGTACCTCAGACAGGACGCTAAGCTAGCTGTGTCCACTATCAAAGGGTACAAAAGTATGCTCTCTTCCGTCTGTCGGCATAGAGGCTTGGACTTGTCTCGCGATAAGGACTTACATGACCTCTTGAAGTCTTTTGAGACGACCAAGCAGACCCAGTTAAAGCCCCCTTCTTGGAACCTTGATGTGGTTCTTAAATTTCTGTGCAACAAGAGATTTGAGCCCATCTCACAGGCTCCCCTTAGGGAGGTTACCAAGAAGACCCTCTTTCTTTTGGCCTTAGCAACAGCTAAAAGAGTTAGTGAAGTCCATGCAATTGAAAAACAGGTAGGCTTCAATCTGAATGGGGCAGTTTGTGCCTTGAGATTAGACTTTCTCGCTAAGAACGAGAACCCTTCTAAGCCCTGGCCGAGGACCTTTGAGGTTCCTAACTTGACCAACCTAGTGGGTCAAGAGCAAGAGAGGCTGCTCTGTCCAGTACGAGCCCTCAAGACCTGCTTGTCTCGCACGAAAAGTGTGAGAGGCTCTTCTAGCTCCCTGTGGTGTTCTGTGAAAGATCCTCAAAAGCCCCTTTCCAAGAACGCTTTGTCCTTTTTCCTGAGGGAAGTGATAAGAGAAGCGCATCTCTTGTGTGAGGAGGAACACTTCGGACGTTTAAAAGTGCAAGCTCACGAAGTGAGGGCCATTGCGACCTCGCTTGCTTACCGCAAGAACATGTCGCTCCGTCAAATTATGGATGCGACATTCTGGAGGAGCAACTCTGTGTTCGCCTCTCATTACCTCAGAGAGGTGAGGGTGGATTATGAGAAATGTTATACCTTGGGACCATACGTAGCTACGGCTTCTGTATTAGGCAAAGGAGTTACTACCTCCCCTCAACCTTAGTTTTGTTTACTTGTGCATAGGTTGGTGTATTTTTTATTGGTTGTCTGAGGACTTCGACTTGTGTACAGTCACCTCAGTCTAGTTAGATAATTTTTATCTACTTTGCAAATGTTAGGTGGTTGGTTTGGTAAAGTTGCGGTTTTTTATTTTGGGCAATAGGTAGTCCTGAAGTCTAGTCAGATTGTTGGTCTCACCCCGTTGACAGACTCGATTGAGTGTTTTCAGCACTGCAGGTCCCATCCTGGCTGACACTCCTAAGGGAAAGCGACTCAAGAGGCAGGAACCTTTGAAGTCAGCTACCTTAGCAGGTAAGGAATCAAGGTGTTTATTTATCCTACAACTTTTTTGGTTGTTTCCCCAACGATGTTACTGTGTATCACCCTCCTCCAAGTGTGTTAATCAGCTATGTATATATAACTGCCAGGTAAGTTCTATTCATAAAAATGGAGTTTTTATGATAAAACAAAGTTTTATGAATACTTACCTGGCAGTTATATATACATTCGAAGGCCCACCCACTTCCCCTCAGGAGACAGGTCGGGCATAGATGAACTGAAGAACAGAAAACGGGAATGATTCCTCCTACCACCCTTTAACGGGTGCTACCACCCAACCACCACAAGGCGGTTGCCTAGTTTTAGAAAAATTCTGCCGAAATAGAGATAATTAGCTATGTATATATAACTGCCAGGTAAGTATTCATAAAACTTTGTTTTATCATAAAAACTCCATTTTTACCAGAGTACAATGCAAATTTTTAGTGCTAAATTAGAGCAGTGAATTTTATTCAATTTATTGGAGGGTGCTTCTGTTTGGACCTGTCGTTATCCTAGCCTTAGACTTCTTTCAAGCTCCCGGACCCAGGGGAGAAGTTAAGTCGAACGACGAAAGGAATCGAGAGGCGTAGCCTGGCGTTTACCGTCTTGTAAGACCCGAACAGAAGTCCCCTCGAGCGTGTTCTGTCGATCCCCAGAACGCTCACCCTCGCTATAGGTAAAGCGAGGTAAAAGTGTTTTCTAATTTTTTCCGTAACTGACATACAAACCACGCTATTTAATAGGGATATTACTTTCGGCATAGCTGAAAGGACGAGCCATTAGAATTTTGACGAGGGTTTACTACCCCATCGCTAGTTAGCGGGGGTAGGGGAGGGTAGCTTGCTCTCTCTCTCTCTCTCTCTCTCTCTCTCTCTCTCTCTCTCTCTCTCTCTCTCTCTCTCTCTCTCTCTCCCCCCCCCCCGTCTCACACACACCTGTGCTTGAGCTCACTTTGCTCTCGGCTCGGATGGTAGTCGGACGTGTCCGCTCTCATCCTCGCCTCTCTCTTAGCAGCCATTAATGTTTTTTTAGTTTTTCTTTAACAGGTTTGAGTGTGAAGTTGGCCTCTGCGATTTTGCGCACCTGTCCTGGATTACCCGACCGCCCCTGTGGAACTTTCATGTCGGCGGTCGAGACAGACCCTCACACCCTTTGCCCTTACTGTAGAGGCCAACGGTGTGATAGTGGTAATAAGTGTGGTGGGTGTAGAGAGTGGTCTACCTCCCAGTGGGGGAGGTTTTCTTGGCGACATAAGAAGTCTAGGTGGGATATTTCTCCTTCGAAGTTTTCTTTGAAAGGAGAGAATCCCAAGGACTCTTCTTCCGTTGCCCAAACCTCATCTGAAGCTCCCGCTCGATCGGTCTCTTTCGAGAGACCGTCGAGTGGTAGCGTAGACCGTGGTTCTGTTTCCCGAACTCGGGGTTTGAGAGATGGCGTTGCCTCCCCTAGCGAGGCAGCTCCACCTCTCCCCCTGGGGGAGGATTTAACTTTAACAAATTTGTTTCAGCTTTGGTCTTCCTTGGGGCTCGAGGGTTCGCCCTCCAAGGAAGCTCTTCTTGATATCATCCGATTGGGTGCTGCTGTCAAGCAATCGACGACCGCGGCAGAGGTTGATCCTCTGTCTATTGTCGACGTTGTGGTGTCAGAGGTATCTAATGCGGTATCTCCTAATACCTCTGCCTCTTCTCATCCCGCAGTAGCTGAAGGCATAGTTTCTCCCGTTCCTGCTCAACCAACGAGGGAGAACTAAGTCCAACAGTCTTCCTGCCGGTGATTCTCCCCCTCGGGGGAGTTCACTCACAGAGACTGCTCTTCGGAGGACTGCTGAAGGTCAGCTTGCTGATCAAACGGCACCCAGAGGGCGTATACGTCACAAGGCTCGCCTTCCTCTTCGCCAGAAAGGCTTTCCTTCACCTTATAAAGCAGTGAGGAGGCGCCTCTTCGGTTCATCATCGTCGTTGCAGTCCGCCGCAGAGGAGCCTCGTCAACGATCACCGACTGTTCCTGCTACGGTCCTGGACCTCTCTGCAGATTGTTCGAGATCGTCCTTTCAAAGGGCACGTCAACCTTTCACCCGACAGACCTGCTGACCTGCCGTCGCCGTTCCTGGTAGCTGATGCGCTTTACGCCCCAACAAACCCTGTCTATCATAGTAAGGCAACGATCCCTTCAGGGCAACTAGGGCGTACGCGCCATTGCGCGCACACGTCCCCTACGCGCCATGTTGATCATGCGCGCGAATGGTCTCCTGTACGCAAGGCTGTACCTGAGATAGCGCGCCAGCGCTCACCTGCTCGCCAGCACGCCATTAACCTACTGCGCGCCAGCGCTCTCCTATGCGTTTGCGCTCGCCAACACGCCAGCGCTCTCCAACACGCCAATAATCTGCTGCGCGCCAGCGCCCATGTACTGCCATTTCTCCTGCGCGCCCACGATCTTCGGATCTAGGGGCTGTAGGGAAGTCAAGGACTTCACTTACACTTCAGCGCTCGCCAATGCGCCGCCTGCTATCTCCTGCGCGCCATCTCTGTTCTCGCGCGATCACCTGCTTGCGCCTACGAGGATACACGCGCGCGCCCACGCCCTTCTCCTCCAGCAGCAAGCTGACCTTCCTGACGGGCGCACAGGTTCCGACTGCCCACCAACGCGCAAGGGATATCTCTCCTGCGTGTGCGCGCCCTACGACATCCTCTGAGGCGCGCGATCTCTCGCCCTCACGCCCACGGGTCCAACATCCTGATGATGTGCGCCCACACAATCAGCCTCCGGCGCACGCCTCTACGCGCCATCGCTCGCCTGAGCGCTCCCTCGCAATCGCTCTCGCGCGCGACCCTGGGTATTCCCTATTGCGCGAGCGCCAACTCGCTCCTCCACGCCAGCGCCAATACCCTCTTGCGCTCGAGGCTGCAGGGCAACGCACGGCAAGGTCACCATCGCCATATTCCCCTCCCCGTAAGCGCAGAAAAGTGCGCTCGCCGGTGGAAGTGAAGCTTCCAGAAAGGTCCAGGAACATTTCTTCTTTTTCTTTCTAGGCGAACCCCCCTATGGAAACTCCTCCCAGGGATCAGTCGATCCCTTTCCCTTGAGAGGGAGTGTCTGACAGCACAGCTGTCAGCCAACAGCCATGGTTTGGGGCACTAGTCAGAGAGGTTACACAGGCTTTCAAGCCTGTTCTCTCTGAATTGGGCCGCAAATCCTTGGCTGCGTCTACCCCTCTGAAGAGAAAAAGAGGAGTTTCGGACGTGGTGACTCCTCCGAGAACTAAACTGTTTCCTCGTAAGCCCTCGAGGCAGGTTCCCCCCCCCCCCCAGACTTTTTCTCCCTCCCTGTCGGACGAGGATTTCCTGTCCTCAGGGGAGTCACGTGAGGTGAGACGTTCCCCCATCGCACCAATGAGGGAAACCCCACCTCGCTCTGAAAAGTCTTCCTGGGTAGGGGCGGAGAAGAACTTGCCTCCGTCTTTGTTGGAGTCCTGCATCCCTCCCAGGAGGGAGTCGAAGGACTCTAAGACAGTACCAAAATCCTCGATGAGACTTAGGACGGAGCTAGCTAGTCACTCGGAGAACGTCCGCGATCCTCCCCAAGAAGAGCCTTTGGGGACAGGAGACTTCACTGCGAGTCCAACATCCGGAGGAGAGATACAGGAGTCAGAACATACATTTTGGCAGGTTCTGACTCTCATGAGGACTCTCAATGGATTTGCCGACCCAATGATTCCCCCTCGTAAGGGCAAAGACACAGTCTTGGACTGAGTATTTGGAACTCAAAAACCTTCTAAGGCCAGTGTGGCTCTGCCCTGGTCTCAGGGGGTTAAGAGTACCAGGGACAAGATCGCGGTCCAGCTCTCTGAGTTAGCCTCCTCCAACAGATCCAGTGCTAGCAACAAGCTTCTCCCACCTCCTCGCGTACAGCAGAGGAGGTACTTCGAGATCTTAGAGGAGGCTTGTTTAGCTCTTCCTCTTCACCGTTCTTTGGAAGAGCGTAGCAGGGGAATCCCTCTTGAGAGACACTCCGACCGGCAGGTCTCATTCTCGGCGACTGAGATCCTTAATCAGGAAAAGATTGCAAAGTGTGCTATGCAAGCCACTTCGTGGCTGGATATCTGGTTAGGGACCTTAGGTATCCTGATACGTTCGGAGGATTTCTCCAAAGAACGTACCAGGAAAGCTATGGAGACGTTCCTCCTCTCAGGCACTCGCACGATCGAGTTTCTGGCCCACCAAGTCTCGAACTTGTGGGCGAACACCATCCTGAAACGTCAGGATGCAGTGGCTGAGAGGTTCCATCAGAAGGTCCCTAGCACCGAGATAAACAGGCTCAGGCATTCTTCGGTGGAAGGAACGAACCTGTTTGAGCCTAAAGACGTGGAACATGCTGCTGAGAGGTGGAGGAAGTCCCACCAAGACTCCCTCCTTCATAGGGCTTTGACATCCAAGCCCTATAAGCCTCCAGCACCCCAGCAGTCCCGTCCTACCAAGACCACGAAACCGACAATGGCAGCGAAGGCAGTGGTGTCTAAGCCCTTTCCTGTCAAGGACAGGAAAGGCAAAAAGTCCTCCAGGAGAGAGAAAAATCCTAGAGGGAGCAGCCGAGGCCACAAATGCTTGGATTGGCAGTCCCCCTGCATGTCCACCAGTGGGGGGATGCCTACAAAGTTGCTCAGACATGTGGCAGCAACTCGGGGCCGATTCCTGGGCGATTCCCGTAATCAGTCAGGGATATTGCGTCCTGTTCACAACATCTGTACCTCCCCTGACAACCAATCCAGTGTCATTGAGCTCCCTTGCCATGGGATCAGCAAGGGGGCAAGCCCTTCAGGCAGAAGTCCAGACCCTGTTGAAGAAGGGCGCTCTCCAAGAGGTGCTCGACGGGTCCCCAGGCTTCTTCAGACGACTTTCTTGTAAAGAAGGCGTCTGGAGGCTGGAGACCAGTCATCGACCTCTCGGCTCTGAACAAGTTTGTCAAACAAACTCCGTTCAGCATGGAGACCGCAGACACGATCAGACTTGCAGTGAGACCACAAGACTTCATGTGTACACTGGATCTAAAGGGCGCGTACTTCCAGATCCCAGTCCATCCGTCTTCAAGGAAGTACTTAAGATTCAGCCGAGACAACAAGGAGTACCAGTTCAAGGTGCTGTGTTTCGGTCTCTCCACAGCACCACAAGTTTTCACCAGAGTGTTCACCCTAATATCATCATGGGTACACAGGAGCGGCATCCGTCTCCTCCGTTATCTGGACGACTGGCTGATCCTAGCAGACTCGGCGTCATCCCTTCTTCAACACCGAGACAAACTTCTGGGACTTTGCCAGGATCTGGGGATCATGGTAAATCTCGAGAAGTCCTCTCTGCTTCCCACTCAACGACTGGTATACCTAGGCATCATTACAGACACCAATCTCCACAAAGCCTTCCCATTAGACGACAGGATAGCAAGGCTGAGGAAGGTCGCAAGCCCCTTTCTCAGACGAGAAGAGCTTCCAGCCCAATCGTGGTTACGTCTCCTCAGTCACCTCTCATCTTTGACTTGTCTAGTTCCCAACGGTCGCCTCAGGATGAGATCCCTCCAGTGGCGACTCAACTCCAGGTGGAATCAAGGTTACGATTCCCCGGACGTCATGATCCTTATGGGACCTGCGGAACAGACGGACCTCCAATGGTGGGTGACAAACGAGAACCTACAAAGAGGAGTGGATCTTCTCGTCCTCCCCCCGGATTTGATGCTGTTTTCGGACGCCTCAAAGAAAGGGTGGGGGGCCCACTTACTGCACCACACGACCTCAGGCCTGTGGTCAGAATCAGAAAAGTTCCTCCATATAAATCTTCTAGAGATGAAGGCTGTCTTTCTGGCCCTTCAGCAGTTCCAACAATACCTGGTGGGTCACTCTGTGGTGGTGATGAGCGACAACACCACAGTAGTGGCTTACATCAACAAGCAAGGAGTTACCTTTTCGAAGCAGCTATCCCATCTTGCAGTAGAGATACTGAGATGGACCGAAGTCCACTCGATTTCACTATCGGCATGTTTCATTCCAGGCAAAAGGAATGTGCTGGCCGACAATCTGAGCAGAGTGTCTCAGAAAGTGAGTACCGAGTGGTCTTTGGATCATCTAGTAGCCAACAAAGTCCTGACTTTGTGGGTTTCCCCGACTGCGGATCTGTTCGCAACAGCTCTGAACTTCAAGCATCCGCTGTACTGCTCCCCAGTCTCGGATCCCAAGGCGCTCTGGCAAGATGCCTTCCAACAACAGTGGGACAACATCGACGTTTACGCCTTTCCCCTGTTCTGTCTGATGAAGAGGGTGCTCAACAAGACCAGAATATTGGTCAATCTTTCAATGACCCTCATAGCTCCGCTATGGCATCACGCGAATGGTTTCCGGACCTTCTGCAGCTCCTAACGGAACTTCCGAGAGAACTCCCTCCGCGACACGATCTACTCAGACAACCGCATGCCAACATCTTCCACAAAGCCGTAGCTTCGCTACGGCATCACGCCTGGAGACTATACAGCATCTCCTCGCCGAGAGAGGAGTTTCGCAACAAGTTGCGATCAGGATGTCGAGACATCTGCGAAAGTCATCCGCATCTGTCTACCAGGCAAAGTGGAAAGTCTTCTGTGGTTGGTGTAGTGGAAGGGGTATTTCTCCACCCGATGCCACTATTCCAACAATTGCGTAGTTCCTCATGTATTTGCGGGAAGAAATGCGCCTTTCAGTCTCGGCGTTGAAAGGCTATCGCTCAGCCTCAAGTCTAGCCTTCAGGCTCAAAGGAATTGATGTTTCCTCTTTGCTGGAACTTTCCCTACTCATACGAAGTTATGAACTTACCTGCCCTCAGTCGGAAGTGAGACCTCCTCCATGGAACGTGGTTCGAGTTCTCAGGTCTCTTAAGAGACCTCCCTATGAACCATTACGCCAGGCTTCAGATATCCTCCTAACTTGGAAGACGGTGTTCCTGCTAGCTTTGGCTTCGGCCAAGCGAGTTAATGAACTTCATGGTCTCTCATATGACATCGCCCATTCAAGGGGAAAAGTAGCAGAAGGTGGAGGGCGTTGTTACCCGGTTTTATTCTGCATGAATGAAAAGGTTTGTCTGGCCCTTATCCTTTTCTTCATATTCCCCTCTCTTGGGGAAAGCAGCATCCTGGGTTCTCTGCACAGCTGACCTCAAACCACTGCAGGTAAACCATGTTTCCTTGTGTTCCTAGTATTAAGCTAATACTGTCACGTCCCCATACCCTGACAAGGTGGCATTGGGAGAGTCCTAGCCTAACGTTTCCATCTAAAGGACTACAGGGCACCTTCCTAGGACGGGTCACACTTATTATACTTTCACACACATCTTGCGTAGGCTGCAGTCCTTGCGTAGCAGGGTTTTAGTGAGGTGCAGGGGCTCCTTATTTTTGAGTGCTGACACACTCAAATAAACGAGCCCCCGGGCAAAGCCAAAAGCCAGTACTGGCTGGGACGTCCACCCTTCCTAATGGGTGAGTCACCCCTATTAAATAGCGTGGTTTCTATGTCAGTTACGGAACAAATGACAAATTCGTATATAATTTGTATTTTTCCTAACTATACAAACCTTAGCTATTTAATCAGACTTGACGCCAGCCCTATCCCCCTTGAAGTCCTACCCCCAAGCAAAGTGAGCTCAAGCACAAGTGTGTGAGGGGGGAGGGTAGCAAGCTACCCTCCCCTACTCCCGCTAACTAGCGGTGTGGGTAGTAAACCCTAGTTAAAATTCTAATGGCTCATCATTTCAGCTACGCTGAAAGTAATACCCCTATTAAATAGCTAAGGTTTGTATACAGTGAACCCTCGTTTATCGCGGTAGATAGGTTCCAGACCCGACCGCGATAGGTGAAAATCCGCGAAGTAGTGACACTATATTTACCTATTTATTTAACATGTATATTCAGACTTTTAAAACCTTCCCTTGTACGTAGTACTGTTAACAAACTACCCTTTAATGTACAGAACACTTAATGCATGTACTACAGTACCCTAAACTAAAACAGGCACAAATATTAAAGGCGATTTTATATCATGCGTTTCCTAAACACGCCAAAAAGCACGATAAAAAATGGCAACCAATGTTTTGTTTACGTTTATCTCTGATCATAATGAAGAAACAAACGCATTTACACATCTATGTATAGGTTAGTTTTTGCATCGATTATATTGATTATTCAGTACAGTATTTTGTTATTACCTACCAATGTTGTACTTAATTTTTCTTAGGACTTCCAAATGAAATGTTTTTCTTTATGACGCTGCCTGAAACGACGGCGTCATAAAGTACGCTCAGTAAACAAACTAAGGAATTTAACGCGCATGATGAAAGTGATAAAAAATGATATTACAGTAAAAGCTTTTAGAAAATATGTTATTACAAATATTATTTACCGTATCTATATAAAATCATACATACGTAGCAAAGCAGGAAAACAATTTACGAGAGAGAGAGAGAGAGAGAGAGAGAGAGAGAGAGAGAGAGAGAGAGAGTTGTTTTACGTACGTAAATTAAATTTTAAAAAAAAAAATAGCCCCATTTCATATAAAATAGGTTATTACAAATATTTTACTTTATCATATTACAGTAGTCTGTATAATACTGTAAAGTTCAGTACAGTATGTTGTTGTTATATTCGTGGCGATGAAATTCTCACGAAACAAAAACACGGCATTCCATTACTACAACAGCTGATTCATTCTCTCTCTCTCTCTCTCTCTCTCTCTCTCTCTCTCTCTCTCTCTCTCTCTCTCTCTCTCTCTCATGTTATACAATACTTACATATAGATGAAGAAACTAAAATTAGTTTTCTTAGTGTCGATTAAATACGAAACGAAAGAATTATGCCGAGTTTACATCCATTTCAATCGTTGCTAAAAATACGGCATCCAATTTCATCAGCAAACCACTATTTTTTGGGAAACATCATTTTATTCTAGAAAATTGCTACTCTTTAAATAGTTAATTGCACATTAAGAAAGCGTGTACTTTTGTTTTTAAATTTTGGGTGTGTTTTAAAAATCGAGTATTGTTGACTTCTTTTTGTTTTACTTTTGGCTGTGATTAGATCAGCTGACGTCTAGCTGCCGCTCTTGAGAGTGTACGAGTACACTAACAAAGTATCGTTTATACCATTTCTTAACTTATTCAAACCGTCTACAGTATACAGTTGATATTACATAAGCACCAATGTGTTATAACCTATAAAATTTTTTTGTTTGTTACATTTAAAACAACACACACACACACACTCACTCTCTCTTCTCTCTCTCTCTCTCCTCTCTCTCTCTTTCTCTCTCTCTCTCTCTCTCTCTCTCTCTCTCTCTGTGGGCTTTTCACTACCTCCCATTCCTTACCACTCTCTATCTCTCTAACAAATGATATCTTTGTTGCTCCTCAAAGTTTCATTTATATTGAAAATCAATCATGATTCAATTTTCCTTAATTTCTCCAATCTCGCACCATCGGTCAAATCGCGGTATTTTCGAAATTTCCGGAAAATCCGCGATTTTTGTATATACATGCATTATGAAAAAAATCCGCGATGGTCGAACCGCGAAATAGCGAGGGCTCACTGTAGTTGGGAAAAATGCAAATTATTTACGAATTTGTCATATTAAGCGAGGACGCGCATCAGACGCGAAGTTGAAAGCAAAATTAGAATCATTCTTCATTTGTTACAATTCATGCAGCGCGGATTCGTGTTTGAAAATGCTGCACGCATGTCGCCTAAGATTTGTCCTAATTGGTCTTTGCTGTTAGACATGAAACAGTAACTATTTTCGTTTATGCGGTCTTATCAGCCTGCCGTTGGCAGTGTGGTTCGTTGTCACGATTCCGGTTTTGACGCGGTGTCGCACAGGCGACCTGCCTATTCCGGTGATGACTTTTTGTCACACAGGCGGCCTACCAGCCGCAGTGTTCAACGACGGGAGAAGGTGGATGCATCGCTTCGAGTACCTGCTTCTCAACGTCAACCGACCGCTCATAGCGCCGAGTCTCAGTCTATCCAGGCGCGCCGACGATCGCCAGGCAGCAGAGCATGCCACCAAGTGGCATGACAGACAGCAGGGCTGAGCGGCAGTTTCAGCGTCAGCCAGACGCGGTAGCGGGCCGGAGCAGTAGCGGAACAGAGCGTCAGCGTCAGTGCAGACGCTTCGCTACCTATGACAATAGACTTTGATGTATATATGACCATGAACGTCTAGTGTTGGGACATTGTTGCGCCAGGCGCTATATTAAGAAATAAATCTTAACTAGAAAAATATTTTATTCTCGGATCAAGGCCTGCTGGGCTAATTCTTGGTTGGGGGGGCTAGAATTAAAATCTCTAAGCATTGAGGTCAGAATTCAGAATCCTAAGGAGTTGACTCCTAGGAATCAAGACTTATCTACCTAGGATAGAGACTTGTAGGAGGAAGGGAGTGACTTTCAGAAACTCATGAGAGTTTTTCTGAAGAGTTTCCCCTTTATTTTATACCTGCTGCTCCTCGTTCCGACTTCAGAGTTTTTCGCTAGGTGCGTCGAAGGTGTGTCTATTTATTTCATTATTATTACTAGCCAGGATACAACCCTAGTTGAGAAAGCAAGATGCTTTAACCCAAAGGGCTCCAATAGGGAAAGATGGCTCAGTAAGGAAATAAGAAAATAAATAAATTAACATTAAATCGTTCTCAGAAGAGTAACAGCGCAAAGAGAGTGCTGTTAGGTCATTGCAATAATGCGTCCTTAATGCAGCATAACGAACCTAACTGTAGAGGTTGGTGCAGCAACGCCTGCAGCTGCAACAGCATGAAGTGCGTTAAGGCCTTTATAAGATTAGAGCGTGAAAGTATATCTCCCACCACGGGCAGATCTTTTATGATTTAATGTATTATACTTAAAAACGCTATTGTTCAGTGGCTCGTAAACATAGCACAGTGCACTGGAGGATGTGTTTGTTCGTGTCTGTCTTACTCCTAGCCCGATACCTCTTCCTAACTTCTTTACCCCTGGGAGAAGGAATGTCGGAAGCCTGAGGTATATCGCGGATCTTGTGCGCTAAACGTATGTTCCACCTAGCGATCCTGTCGATGCATTCCAAGACGTTCGCTCTCTGCTTTGGAATGACGAAGTAAAGCTGTTTTCTTCGCCTACAATTGACGAACTATGAAGTCACAATCATGTGATGTAATTTCTTAGGAGGAGCAAAATTTGAATGTCTTGAAGCGATCAGTTCGTCATCGCTATGGTATCACGGATCTTGTGTCATTTTTCTGCGTAATAGGACGCAGTTCCCTGACGAGGATGGCGTTTTACGTTTTCCCTTTCTACCAGATTATGAAGTTACTTGTCATGAACGCACGCGGACAGGACTTACCCTCGCAGCAGGCGTGTCGCGATGCTTAAGCTGGAAGCAATCGAGCGTGATTTCTTCCACGAGAGAAGCGGGAGTCAGACAAATCGCATACAAACCTAACTCTTCCTCTGGAATCTTATGCACTTTCCAGGAAGAAAGAGTTTGTCCTCATCGAAGGACGCAAAACCTAGACTTGGTAGACACCAACCAATACGTCCAAGACCTTTCATGAGTCATATGTTTCCTAATAACCTATTCTGCAGTAACTAATGTTCGCCGGAGGTTTTCTTTTCGGAAGAAGGCGATGTGTCAGCACCAAAATCGCGTAAGAGACGTAGTTCATCGAGGGAAAAGGTGCTCAGTTTACTTCTGTTCACGCTTCTTCTCCTCCCCCAGATTGGGGGAATGTCTAGTACCTTCCTCTAGGGACTATCGACTACTGTTTACAATATCTCGCAGCATTAGATATGTTCAGGTCGCGCACAAGGTGCGCTGGAAATGTCTTTTGGACTTTCCCAGGTCGGTCACGGGACTACGGTTGACGATCTCTCACAGCGATCGTTCACGCTTGAGTTAGTGCACATGGTGCCCTGCAAGTGTATGTTATGTCTGAGCTAACAGAGGTTAGTTTCTTCTCTTTTGGCGCTTACGATTCTCGGGCGGAAAAATTTCACCTAAAAAAATCTAATGACAACCATAAACCAAGAAAACAGTCTTCCGATAGTAACAGACAGCGTTTCCGATACTCAGCAACGCTTCCTCGCAGAGATCAGCTCGTGTTACGGAAAGCGTTAGAGCAGACGCATGTGGCAGTCTGGTCTCTCCCTTACGGCAGACGCAGACGCCAGTCTGGTCTCTCCCTCATGCCACTGGTCTCTCCCTCATGCCAGACGCAGACGTCAGTCTGGTCTCTCCCTCACGCAGACGCAGACGCCAGTCTGGTCTCTCCCTCACGCAGACGCCAGTCTAGTCTCTCTCATGCAGTCGAAGACGCAGACGCCAGTCTGGTCGTATATTGGAATCTGTCAAAGTTGATCCTTTCAACAAGTTGTCTCACCTTCACGTTCTGCGGGACACGCGACTACCGCTCATGCGGACGCATGCTACACGCGGACAGCTCTCAGCAAACTGATCAATCTGAAATCCAACTGCAACCTAAATGCATGTGTCAGCCTGGACATATGCTGGATAAGATCAGTCGGGTTTTTTCCCCGTGTCATGATAGACAAACAGTTGCTTCTTTGCGCCACTGACCGGACGCGATGCTATCGCCTCCTCGCGGCACGCTGTAGATTTGCAACAGGCGGGATGTACACAGCGCGCTGTATCCTCACGGCAAGGTGAACGCACACAGCACCCTGACACCTTACGGCAATGCAAACACATGTGGCAATCGGGTCGCATGCTAGACGCATACAGTAAAGTCTTTTTCTCACAGCAGTATAGACAGATTGGTGTGTCTCCTTCGCGTCTCTCTGGCCACGCAGCTAACGATCCCTCGCGTCAAGCTTTTGGCTTAAAGTATATTGAACACTCGTTGGTTACACGCGATAAGGTCTTAACCTCACAGCATGAGGTTCACGTTGTTGATGCTACTTTCCAACAAGCCTAAGCTTCGATATCGGTTTCTTGCGACCGATCTGGACGCGTTTCGGGAGGCAGTATAGATCTTAGAGTCTCTCACGGCATGTTGAGCATATGCAGCATGCTGGAACCATACTGAACTCATGCTGGAAGCATGCAATCATACCGTTTCCCCGTGTCAGGATCGCGAACGTCTTATTTTAAACCATCAAGCTTTAGGTCTGGCTGCCTCCAGTATTTCGGAAAACCCCTAAGATCTAGAGGGTTGTTCGAAGGAGGCAGCTGAGGCTATCGCTTGTACAATGGACTTTTAACTCAAGGTTTTGCAGCCCAAATAGGAGGTTTTAGGGAGTGGTGTAGAGCTAAATCAGTCTTCATTTAGTAACTCTAAAACACAAGTGGCCTATTTCTTCTTAGACCTGAGAAGAAAGCACATTTTTTCCTCCTTGACCATCAAGGGGTATAGGAGTATGCGGGCAGCTGTCTTCAGACGCAGGAGATTGGATCTATCAAATAAAGGGATTTTGACGAAGGAAAAATCTATTTCTGGGGAGAGACCTGTGGCACCCGGTGAAAAGGGTCCTTCTAATACACTTTTCTGATATAAACCTTCCAATTATACCAGAGAAAGATAAAAGCATGGAATGCAGAGGTTACTACCCTCGCGCGAGCACCTTGTGGGTGTCGTGTATAAAGCAGAGGCGCGTGAAAACCACTATTCACAGGCTGTCTTCCATTTAGCTAATTCCTTCGTCAAAGGGATGGGCCGATATAGAGGCACCAGCTACGCTACTAGAGCCACGCCACCCACGCCCCGACGCGAGCGCCATCTGAACAACATCCTTCTGTATTGGACATGATGGCTTGGAAAGGAAAGGGTGGGATCGTGCAAAATAATAGGGAAGGGTTTCACCGGATGCCACAGGTCTCTCCCCAGAAATAGACTTTTCCTTCGTCAAAATCCCTTTTCTGGGTCGTCCCGTGGCGGCCGGTGAAAATGTACCAGAGAATGCCTTCCAAGCCCAATAATAACTAGTAACCTAATGAGGGGAGAGAAAAAACACCATGTAAGGAAAACCATATATTATGTTAAGGTAAGTAAGCATAAATCATAAACTAGCTACAGGACTTAGTGAGCGTAAGGCTAAACAAACATGATAACAAGGAAGCCTCCGAGTATCAGAGCTCAACATGCAACAAAACTGACATGGCTAAGAATAACCCATCACTAAAGTTACGGTAAACACAATAATAGTTACAATCATATTAACCAAACATGTAATAAACTTAGGGCTAACGAACCACCAAGGAAGCTGCGTCGTGGTGCGAGTGGCGGGTAGGAGGGAGAAGAAAAGAGATGGATGAAAGGAAGAACAAGAGATCACTGGGGAGAGATAAGGCTCCCAGCTGCAACCGTTGGGTATTTAAGGGCCTGTAAGTTCTTTAGATAGTGGCGTTTGAAGACCATAGGAGATTTCCAACCCGTGTACTTTTTAAGGTCATCAAAATCCATATTTTGGAAATAATTGATGGAGGTAGCTACTGACCGGATATCATGAGCATGGGGAAATGATCCCGGATTAGCTTGTTTAATGAAGTATAGGATCTGTTGCCTAATACCTTGAATGGAAATAGTACCTCCTTGTTCTCTGATAAACAAGGGGCCAGATGAGCGGGTGGCAGTTCTAGCTAAAAAGGCCCTGAGAGTAGTGACTGGACATAGAGAAGTATCTTGGAGAAGAGGAATAATCTTCCAAGGGGACCACCTATTTTGGGGGTCCTCATTTTTAGCTAGGAAAGCTCGTGTCTGGAGAAAGAAGTACTTCACCTGAAGGGAGGAAATCTATGTTTTCCAAGTTTCGTGAGAGAGCTGCTAGTTCTGAGGTTCTAGCACCCGAGGCCAAAGCTGTTAGAAATAAAGTCTTCCTAAGAAGAGCGATATAGGAGCAGGATTCGTTGTCCGTGTCTGAGGCAAGTTTGAGGACATCATTCAGAGACCAAGAGACCTTTTGTGGGCGAACCGAAGGTCGAAGCCTAGCACATGCTTTTGGGATAGATGAGAAATAAGAATCCGCCAGGTTAATGTTAAACCCAACCTGGAAGACCTTCTTCAAAGCTGACTTAATGGTGGTTATAGTGCTAGCTGCTAGGCCTTTGTCAAATATGGACCTAAAGAAGGAGATGGCTAAATTAGGAGTCATAACAGTATGGTCTGAATTTTTTAAGAAATCTGCTAGTTTCTTAACTGCCAAATCATATTGGCGAATCGTAGAGTCCCTTTTGTCTGATTCTATAAAGAGGACATTATCCGGGTCGATGTTCGCATCCTTACGAGCCGCAAACTTCATGAAATCCACAAAGTTAGGGTTTTGGCTATCCTTGAGGAATCTGACACAGTCCGAGTTTGGACTACTTGGGTCAGTTTGGGGGATGGGATCCGGAAGGGACGGAGTTTCAACTCGAGGAGGAGAGGAAACCAACTGCTCTTTGGCCAGTGAGGTGCTACTAAAGCCACTGCCCCTTGGAAGGAGCGTAGTTTGTGTAAGACTTTCAGTAGAAGATTCACTGGAGGGAATAAGTAGATCTTCTTCCAATGGTTCCAATCCAGGGTTAATGCGTCCATGGCATAAACCTGAGGGTCCAGGTTCGGGGTCACATAACAGGGGAGTTTGTGATTGAGGTGGGTCGCGAATAGATCTACCTGGAGACCTGGGACCAGCCTGAGTATCCACCGGAAGGAATTTATGTCTAGGGACCATTCTGATTCCAGTGGTTTTGTCCTGGATAGTGAGTCCGCTATCACATTCTGGACTCCTGCTAGGTGAGTTGCTGACAGGAACCAGTTTTTGTCGGCTGCCAAGGCGAAGATAGTGACCAGTATTTGATTCAGGTTGGGTGACTTGGATCCTCCTCTGTTGATGCAGTGTACTACTGCTGTGCTGTCTTAGACCACTCTGATGTGGGTCGACCTCGGAGGAGAGATTCTCTTCAGGGTCAAAAACACTGCCATGGCTTCGAGAACATTGATATGGAACTGTTTCATGGCAGGTGACCAAGAGCCCTGAAACATCTGATGTTGGGAGTAACCCCCCCAACCTCTCAGAGATGCGTCGGTATGAATTGTCACTTGTGGAGAGGGGAACTGTAGAGGAATCGATTTGGAGAGGTTCCTCCGTTCGAACCATGGTCGTAGTCTCATTTTTAAGACAGAGGGGATCTTCGAGATCTTGTCTCTCAGAGGTATTGTAGCTCTCTTTCTCCAAACTCGATTGATGTCTTTGAGTTTGGCTTTTAATAGGAGATCGGTTAGTGAGGCAAATTGGAGAAGGGCGAGGATTCTTTCTAAACCTCTTCTGGAAACCTGTTTGTGTCTGAGAAAGCTCCTGACCTTGGAAGCTATCTCCCTTACCTTCTTGGGAGGAAGGGAGAGCCTGTGTTTTGAAAGGTCCCACCGGATGCCTAACCATTCGAAGTGGCTTGATGGTTGTAGGCGAGACTTTCGGAGATTGACTTGGAATCCCAGTTTGGCGAGAAATTGAATTACCTTCGTCGTAGCTCTGTTGCATTCCTGGTTCGACTGGGCCCAAATGAGCCAATCGTCCAGATAGGCGATGATCTGTATCCTTTGGTTTCTGAGTTGTTCGAGCACTGTCTCTCCCAGTTTCGTGAATATTCTGGGAGCAATGCTGAGACCGAAGGGCATGACTTTGAATGCAAAGGCTTTCTTGCCGAGACGGAAGCCTAGGTAAGGAGAGAAGTTTCGAGCTACTGGGACATGATAATAGGCGTCGTTAAGATCGATAGAGGTGGTGACGGCCCCATGGGGAAGTAAGGTCCGTACCTGAGAGATAGTCAGCATACGGAACTTGTCGCAGAGGATGTAAGAGTTTAGTTTTGACAAGTCCAGAACTACTCTCAACGCCGACGAGTCTTTCTTCGGAACTGTAAACAGGCGGCCTTGGAATTTCAGGGATCGAACCCGTTTGATCGCTTTCTTCTTGAGTAACTCTGTGGTGTACTCTTCCAGGATGGGAGTGGGTCTCTGGAAGAAGGTCACTGGTGGAGGAGGAGATCCCTGTGACCATTTCCAACCCAAGCCCTTGGATATTATGCTGTGAGCCCATGGTCTGAAGGTCCAATGGTCTCGAAAGTGATAAAGTCTCCCTCCTACCGGGAACACATCATTGCGAGGGAGTGAACCTAGGTCCCTTCCCTCCACGAGCACCCCTTGCTTTAGGTCCGCCTCGCTCCCTGGCGGAACTGTCCTCTACCTCTGAAGCTTCCTCTCTGGTGTCCACGAAAGGAACCAGAGGATTCGTAGGTAGGGTTGTATGCAAGAGAGGACATCCAAGTGGGGTTGGGCTGTGCACCTGGGGGAGCAGTGAGGTAGACTACTTGCTGAGGGGGAGCCGGTTGCTGAGAAGTCGAAGCAGAGGAAGACTGTGTCGACGAGTGACCCCGGATCGTCTTGTAAGGAATAAATCTCTGCTTCTTCTTGAAGAACGTCTGTTTCTGGGATTCGATCCTTCTTTTGGTCGAGAGGCCCCACCTTACCTGCAAATTTTGGTTTGCCCTCGCAGCGTCCTGAAGAACCTTATCAACTTCGTTCTGAGGGAATAGGTTCTTACCCCAGCAGGAGGACGCTATCAGCCTGTTCGGTTCATGTCTGATGGAAGCCTCAGACAGAACGAACTTCCTGCAGCTAACTCGAGCCGACCAGAAGTCGTGGAGGTCTATTTGGTAGGACAGAAGCAGGTTCTTTGTGAAAACCCTGAACAATGTTTCCGTGGGGTAAACCGATGCTAGGGACTCTATGGTAGAAGATGCGTCGTCCCAGGTTGCAGAGGTACTCGGAATAAGCAATGAGGTGGGGTCCGTCTCCTTGAGAGCCGGCATGGAAGAGCCTTCCTTGATGGCCTGTATTGTCAGCTCTGTGATTTTGTCTATGAGCGGTAAAGAGATGGACGCTGCCGTCGTAAAAATAGTGAAGGCACCTTTGTGTGGGGTGAGCTTGGAGTTATTACACCCCCACTCTGATAGAGTTCTGGCCCAGATAGCTTGGGCCTGCTCTTTCGGAAATATCACTATTTCCTTCGGTACCTTGTCCATTCGAACCAATGCATGCTCCTTTAGGCGTGCGAAGCTATTGAATGGGAATTCTAGCCCCGGGGGGTAGAATTCCAGGTCCTCTAGAGGGCGGGTGCCTATGCCCTCTAGAGTTAGGGAACCATCTAAGTATGGGGCATGCAAGGCAAACCTCCAAGGATTGTTTTTATCGAAGGGAGGTAGCTTCGATGCGTCTGGGGCTGAAGGAGGCGGAATCTGAGTTCCGGAGCGGATCAGAGTAGCCACCATATCTTTAAGTTCTGTCATAGCCCCAGACTGTTGTTGAATTGGCTCCTTGACTATATCCCTGATCAGTTCGACGGGGAAGGAGGGTACCTGAGAGCCACCCGACTTGATAGACTTGGACTTCTTAGAAGTCACGGTTTTATGGGGAGCAATAGGAACATCAGGAGCAGTCGAGGGTCCGGG
Source organism: Palaemon carinicauda (assembly GCF_036898095.1). NCBI lineage: Eukaryota > Metazoa > Arthropoda > Malacostraca > Decapoda > Palaemonidae > Palaemon > Palaemon carinicauda. The sequence goes on along the minus strand of NC_090749.1, from coordinate 83,630,444 downwards.
GACCGGTGACGTTGATACTGGCAAAGCTGAAGACTTATAAGTACGTAGTGGCTTCACCTTGGGTCGTACGGGGACAGAGGGATCCCGAGGAGAAGCCTTAGGCTTATCAAAGCCGAGAAAGGAAGAGGTAGAAGAAGGAGTAGGAGAGTAAAAGGTTTCCACCAACTCGGCACCACTTACCTGCTCGTCCATGTGTTCCACGTTTAGATCTAGATCTGCCACGTCCAGCGGTAAAAGGGGTTCATCTTCCGCAGAAATGGTTGCTTTGACTTCTTCAATTAAGGGGGCAGCAACTTCTGGAGTGACTGCTGCAGTTGTCGAGCCTAGGAAGAGACGGGAGGCCATGTCTCCATCGAGGAGATAGGGTGCGCCAGACGGGGCATGCCTGCCGAAGCCCAACACCCAAGGACGAAGAGCAGCCCTTGCTGACCGAAGAGACTCATCATCGGCCTGAAAGATTTGAAGTGATTAGTAATGAAGGAGAGGGATCGCCCTCTGAAATATACCATGTATATATAATTAAGGGACAAATTAATGTCTGCAAAAGATAAACAAGGAACAAAACGAAAACCCACTTACATCATCGTTCAGGAGTATTGAGGACAACTCGTAACAGTGTTTGTGCACAATTCCGGGAACCAAACCATATATGGGGCTTGTCCCGGTTCCCGGATAAAGGCGATGGCGCAATGTGCATGTGAACGACGGAGGTCATGTCCAACGGGGTCGTTGAATGAGGCAGGGCATCCTTGGGCAGTACAACGGATCTTCTGTAAAAGAAAGGAGACATAAGTCTGGATGTTCCTTGAGACTCTGGTAAGGGATTAAGATCTACTAACAGAGCTTAGTTATAATGAAACATGTGTGCTTATGGGAATTCAGTGATTGAGAGCCGGAGCTCCATATTAAAATACATTATATATAAAAGTTTCCTGCACCGGAGTGTGTCGGAGCAATGGAAATGGGTCCGTATCACTATAAATATTATTAAAATAAGAATAAAGAATCTAATGAAATCTGCCGAACCTCTGAGGGTCGGGGATCCAGTGACAGGCCCGTAAGAATAAATTATAAAGCACCAGCAGTAGCTAAAGGCTAAGGCTAATATAATAGTTAAGCGTATTGGTGATCTCCGGTGAAGCCGGAGGTCGGTGAAAGGTCCTGAATAATTCAATTGTGAATAATAATGAATATTTGTGTGGATATGGCCGTGGCCGGAGACCGGTGTAAGGGCCACCGGAGGAGGAGGCCCTTCCAAAGGGTTGTATCTAAACAATATATGTAGGCCCTCCAAGAGGGTTGTATCTAAACAATATATAACCATAGTTCCAAACTCATTGAGTATCCCTCATGGCGGAGTAGAACTCAAGGCGGAGTGGATGAATGTTGAGATCCTACTCCCAAGCCGTAACGGGGAGAGGACGGAACTACGAGGGGAACAGGGGGGGGGGGGGTCTTAATGACATCCCAAAACAATAACTCACACAGTAACGGGACCTATTAAATAACGCTATCTATCTCAATAGTAACCACAAACTAAATAACTCGTAAGATATCATATACCCGTAGAGGGAGAGGGGGGAGGGAGAACTCGTTGAACGTACAAAACGGAAAACAGGAAATCCACTCTCATACCCGAGGTTAAGAAAGAAAACAAGAGAAAGGGTAACTCGTGACTGAGTACAGAAAATGGGAACTCCAATCTCTCGCTCTCGTGGTTACACTATAAGAACCTAATAAGCACACAACAATATTATATAAGTATAACAATTAAAATTGTAACGTCAAATACAAGACTACGAACGAAGAATAACGTCTGCTAAAACCAAATTTAAAAGGATATAGTCCACTGATAAACGCCTCGCAGGGGGGTACTAAACTATAATAAAGCCAGACGCTATTCTTGTTCGCAGACTGGACTTGCTAGCAAAAAGTACCATGGGAAACAATAATAATAATAATAATGGTTCAAAAAGGCATAAGGCCAGTGACTTAACCAAGAACCTAACTGACAGAGTACCAAATGGGCAAGACTAACATGAATTCCCAGCGAGACAAAGCAAAACAACAATGGCTGCCGACGCCGCGGAGGGCCCAGCCGGTAGAAATAAAAACAGACTATACTGGGAAGAGGACAAATGCCCGGTACTACAAAAAGCTGTCAAAACAAACTATGGTACTTAACATTGGAATGGGTGAAGTTGGAGCTTCGGTCATGACGAAATAAATCCACCAAAGTGAAAACACCGAGAGCACAAAATTCTACACACAAGCTAGCAAGTCCAAAGTAGAAGGATGTTGTTCAGATGGCGCTCGCGTCGGGGCGTGGGTGGCGTGGCTCTGGTAGCGTAGCTGGTGCCTCTATATCGGCCCATCCCTTTGACGAAGGAATTAGCTAAATGGAAGACAGCCTGTGAATAGTGGTTTTCACGCGCCTCTGTGCCCCCCAGATGCTGAAGCCTTGACGAGGATGGGGGGCTTAGGGATTAGCAGCTGGGCTCTAATGAACAGTGGGAACTACTTCCCATTGGACCTCGGTGCCCAGCTGTCGATTCAACTAAATCAGTCAGCACTTTCTCTTTTACTTTTGATTATTTCTTTTTTTCTCCCATCTCTTCCTTTTGGGCTCGATATTGTTGACGACTTTGGCATGTTCGATTTTACTTTGGATGCCGCTTTGTATTTGGCAGAGTGTGGGATGAAGTGCATTCCATCTCAACCTGTGCCAATTTAGACGCCATCACCCTCTGGCAGACCCCATTGGGTGCAGACCGAGTCTGTTAAGAGTCGGGCTCCAGTGATCCGGTCTTAAGTCACCCATATTTGCGGGTAATGGGTGACGCCAGGCAATGGAGTCGACGGTGGGAGGGGCTAACTACCCCCACTGACCAGTGTACGCCCACCTTAAGAGAGGCAGCCCCTCTCTAATAGAGGACTGGTCCCCGCTGAAGCCTCTTCTCGTGTTGGGCCACATGGGATAGGAGGACTGACATCCTCCGATAAGAGGTGGATAACCCGGCTTGCTTTTCCAAAAAAACCCAACACCTCTGTTGACGACCTGGAAAATACAAACATGGACCTCGGTACAGACAGCTCCAACTCGGGTTCTAACATTGTAACGTTAGAACCTTATTCACGTCATGTGAATAATAAAACGCTAGAGAAGAAGAGAGAGAGAGTGAAAAATGATGACAGTACAGAAAGATATAGAAAAGTAGAAGTATTACCTGGTCACTATGAAGTAGTGAATTATGAAAAAATTTTTATCTTGGAATTTGAAAACGGAAGAAATGAGCGTATAAATGTTTTTAAAGCTAATAGAGAAATAGTTGATTTATGTGGAGGGCAGCCAAAAATTTTACCCCAGGGAAATGGAAGTCTCTTGATAGAGACACTCTCCCCATTACAAGGTGAAAGGTTAAAAACACTTACAAAATTGAATGGTCATAGCGTAAAATGCGTTTCACACCCTACTTTCAACCAGAGTAGAGGTGTGATATATGCTCCAGAATTGTTGGATATAGAGGAGAAAGAAATAGAGGATGAACTGAAAAGTCAAGGAGTAGTTAAAGTAGTCAGAATGAGAAAGAGAGTTGGAGAACAACGTATCCCTCTTGCTACTCTGATTATAACATTTGATCAATGCCGATTACCAAATGTTATAAAAGCTGGATGGCTATCTTTGAAGGTAAAACCATATATCCCGTCACCATTGCGATGTTATCATTGCCAAATGTATGGCCATTTAAGCCAGAAATGTAAAGAAAAACTAAACAATAAGCCAGCTGTTTGTGCCAACTGTGGAAAAAGTAGTCATGGAGTATGCATAGAAAACCCTAATTGCATACATTGTGGGGAAGCACACCCAGCTACATCTAAAAGCTGTGTAAAGTTTATTTTTGAAAAAGAAATCCAGGCCATTAGGACCATGGAAAGGGTTACTTTTAAAGAGGCTCGTAAAAGAGCTCTTGAAAAGCAAATAAGACCAGGGCAACCTTTTTCAATGGTTCTGAAGAAAAACTTGTCAAACCACACAGACGAAAATTATATCTCTACTTCTAAGATAAAGAAACAAATGAAAGTAGTTAAAGAGGTTGAAAGTCCCATCGAAAATCTATATCCAGAAATTGTGGAAAAATCAAAACGGACACTTAAAGATCTGAAAATTATTCAAAAGCCAACTACTCCGATTTTAAACAATAGTACAAACCTCTCACAGGCCGTTTCCTTGCCTGATCTGATGGAGGTTGCACTCGAAACCAATTTACCTGGTGAACCCGTAGTGGGGAAGGTGCAAAAACCTGACAGATCACAACCTTTTAATCGAAAAAGAGAGAGACCTCCCTCCCTCTCTCCTCCTACCATAAGAAACATTAAAGTCACGACTTCCAATAAATAGGATATCTTGTCTGCTGATGTTTCTGAACAACTAGAAGGTAAATTGAACCAATCAGAAATTCAAGTTGAGGTCCACCATCCTCCTCAACAATTAGATCAAAAGGACACAAAGAAAAAGAGAAACACAAAACCCACTATATCAAGATCCTCTCTAGAGTTACCTCCGGGAAACATTGTTAGATCAAATAGTGCCATTGGGAAGACTTCATCTAAGGTGTCTTCCAAAAAATAAAACATAGTTTTTTCCTCCATTCTGCAATGGAATTGCCAGGGTTTAAGGGCGAAATATGAACAACTTAAGCTCCTCATACGTGAGCACTCCCCTATAACAGTATGTCTACAAGAAAGCAAGCTCGATGCTAATACTCCTTGTCCTCGAGAGTATGTTAGCTATAGGACACCATATGATCAACGAGCAGGGAGCCATGGGGGAAGTCTTATAAACATTCGTCGAGATGTTCCCCAAATATCTTTGTCTATCTGTACCCCTCTGCAGGCAGTGGCTGTACAGATTGATATAGGAAGAAAATACACAATCTGTTCTCTTTACTTGCCTCCAAATGATAACATCTCATATGATAATATAGTAGAGGTGATTAAACAACTCCCACAACCCTTTCTCTTACTAGGAGACCTTAATAGTAGACATCCTTTATGGGGTGATGTTTTAGCAAATGCAAGGGGTAATATTATATCGTCAATTTTGGAGAATGAAGATGTCGGACTCCTCAATACAGGAGAGCCCACACATTTTCATGTACAGACAGGTACCTTGTCCTGCATTGACCTATCAGTTGCAAGCTCTAACTGTCTTCTCGATTTTAATTGGAGAACATTAGATGATTGGCATACTAGTGATCATGCACCAATCATTATAAACACCAACAATGGTCCACCTTTACAAAGATCACCTCGATGGAATCTTGATAAGGCGGACTGCAATAGATTTCGGGAGTTAAGTGAAATTGAAGGAAATGCAGAACAGTTTGAAAGTGTTGATGATGCCATAGACTTACTTAATGGAACTCTTCACACAGCAGGAGTGAATTCCATTCCCAAAACAACTGGGATATTCAGACGACGACCAGTCCCCTGGTGGTCGTCAGAACTAACTGCCCTGCACAGAGCCACAAGAAAGTCTTTAACTCGATTGCGCATGCACCGTAATGAGGAGAATATAGTCATATACAAGAAATGTAGAGCACAGTTCCGCCGTGCCATGAAAGAAGCTAGGCGCCAGTCTTGGATGTCCTTTGTTTCCTCCATTAACAGTAGAACACCAACATCATCTGTGTGGAGGAAAGTAAGAAAGATAGCAGGAAAATTCACCCCAAACCCACCACCAGTGTTAAAGATAAATGGCCAGTATATGACTGGAGCAACCGAAGTTAGCAATGCCCTGGCTGACCATTTCTCAAATGTATCGTGCAAGTGTCAAGCAGCTTCTGGTCACCAGTATAGGAGCAATGAAGAAAAGAAAGTTTTAAACTTCGCAACAAGAAAGCAAGAGTCATACAATTCTCCTTTTACTGAAAGAGAATTTGATTCTGCTCTTGCTACTTGTAACGATACAGCCCCTGGACCCGATGGAATTCCATATGCAATGATTAAACATGTACCTTATAATACAAAGTTATTTATTTTAAGCATTTTTAATAGAATATGGCATGATCATAGTTATCCAAGTGTTTGGGAACTAGCCATTATTTTAGCCTTTTTAAAACCCGGTAAGGACAAGTTTTTAGCAGCAAACTACCGACCTATTGCATTGACATCTTGTTTATGTAAAATCATGGAGAAGATGGTCAATGCAAGACTGATTTGGTACCTTGAAAAGAATATTTTATCACCCATTCAATGTGGATTCAGGAAAATGCACTCAACGACTGATGTGCTGATACAACTTGAGTCCTCCATTTGTGAAGCCTTTGCTTCCAAACAGCACCATGTTACAGTTTTTTTTTTATCTTGAAAAGGCATATGATACCACATGGAGATACGGTATACTTAAAAGAATCCATGAGTGCGGATTGAGAGGTGAGCTACCACTATTCATCCAGTCATTTCTTTCACATGGAGTTTTCCAAGTGAGAGTTGGGGAAGCTCTATCACAGAGTAAATGCCAGGAAGAAGGAGTTCCTCAGGGGAGTGTGCTGAGTGTAACCCTTTTTGCACTAGCAATTAATGGGATATCCTCAGTCATTCCCCGGGATGTTCTTGCAACATTATTTGTGGATGATCTCTCCATATCATTTGCTGGAGCCAGAATGGCAATGGTTGAGAGAAAAATCCAACTCTCTATTGATAAAATTATCCATTGGGCGAATATGAATGGATTTAAGTTCTCAACAAGTAAAACTACAATTGTCCATTTCTGTCGTATACGGGGAGTACATCCAGACCCGGGTATATACATCAAAGGTCAACGGATCCCATGTGCAAGTGAAGCAAAATTTTTAGGGTTGATATTTGATTGTAGGCTTACATGGGTTTCTCACTTAAAAACATTAATAGCTAAATGTGTTGAAGCTATGAATCTTTTAAAAGTCTTGTCCCATACATCATGGGGGGCAGACCGCAATACAATTTTAAAATTATACAAGGCCTTGATATTTTCCAAAATTAGTTATGGATGCGAAATATACTCCTCAGCAACCCCAAGCCGGTTAAAAATACTAGATTCAATACATCATGTTAGCATTAGATTGTCCACAGGAGCCTTTAGAACATCCCCTATCACAAGTCTCCTTGTTGATGCTGGGGAGTTGCCTCTGGACCTTTACCGAATGTCCTCTATTATTCGGTATTGGTTTAGATTGCAAAGACTCCCCAATTCTTCAGCCTTTCAAACTGCAAGCCTTGTAAGGAACTCAACCTACTTTGAGTTGCACCCAAAATCTCCTCAACCTTTTGGGTTTCGGGTTAACCAATTATTAAACAATCTGGATATGATTAGAAATAAGGTGCTTCCATTCAAGGTATCATCAACGCCTCCATGGAAATTACCTGACATATCTTTTTGTAGATACTTTATTGGAGTTAAGAAGAATTTGACTGACTTAGAATCCAGGTCTCTTTTTATGGAACATGTCGAAGAACATAGGGGATCGACTTTTATATATACTGATGGCTCCAAATCTGATGCTGGCGTTGGATTTGGAGTACATAGTAATGATTTTAATTGTAGAGGTGCACTTCCTCTAACAGCTTCCATATTTACTGCCGAACTGTATGGCATATTAACTGCTATTGAGAAAATAGCTTTGGAAAAGGAGGGTAATTTTACAATTTTTAGTGATGCAAGGAGTGTTCTTCAAGCTTTAGAAGTTTTTAATTCTAGTAACCCTCTAGTTTTAAAGATCTTAGAATGGCTTTTTATTATTGGACGGAAAGGTATAACTGTTCGATTTTGTTGGGTTCCAGCACATGTAGGTGTGTCTGGGAATGAGAAGGCAGATTTACTGGCGAAGAATGCGGCATCCGAGTTGCTACCAAGGAGGTATCCCATTCCATGTAATGATTTCCTACCTTACATCAAGAAATTGGTATGTGATAAATGGCAACAGCACTGGTATAGTCAAGATGGCAATAAAATGAGGGAAGTAACAAATATCATATCACCTTGGAGGTATAATATGATGCCCCGAAAATGGGAGACGACTCTTTGTCGTCTCCGTATTGGTCACACACGGTTGACACACGAGTTTCTGCTGAAGGGCCAACACCAACCGTATTGCGAGGACTGCTTAGTACCTTTAACAGTGAGGCATTTGTTGACCGAATGCCCTAATTTTACTAACTTAAGAAATAGATATCTGTTTGAGGCTCGAGGTGAGGATGGCAGGTTTATCCTTGCCAAGATTCTTGGACATGATGTGTCTTACTATGCAAGCGGAATTTTTAGATTTATTTCAGAAGCAGGTCTTCTGAAAACTATTTAACTATTGTAAGGACTTCTTAATTTTTTTTTATGGTTTTAATCGAATTTGCTTTTAATTTTCATATACAGTAAATGGTATCGGCGTCAATGACCTTAGATGTCAGGATGCCAGAAAACTTTCAATCAATCAATCAATCACGCGCCTCTGCTTTATACACGACACCCACAAGGTGCTGGCGCGAGGGTAGTAACCTGTGCATTCCATGCTTTTATCTTTCTCTGGTATAATTGGAAGGTTTATATCAGAAAAGTGTATTAGAAGGACCCTTTTCACCGGCTGCCACGGGTCGACCCAGAAAAAAATTTCTAGATCTTCTCAGATCGTTTGAGATGACTAAGAAGTGTCAGCAAGATTCGGCAGCCTGGAATTTAGAGGTTGTATCTAGAATTTCGGGGTAGTGACAGATTCGAGCCTTTACACTTTGCTTCTTTTTTAAGATCTGACTTTGAAGACTTTTCTTAGTAGGTCTGGCAACAGTTGAGGGTCAGTGAAATTCACTCTTAGCAAGAACATGGACTTCAGAAACGGATAAGACATATGCTTCTTGCAACTTGGATTCTTGGTCATAAACAAACGTCCTTCTCATCCATGGCCTAAATCTTTCGAGATCACTATTCTCTCGGATATGGTTTGTGAAGAGTTGAGGTGAGTTTTTTGTCCGGTTATAACGATGAAGTTTTATCAGGACAGGACTAAAGGAGTTGAGAGACTATTCAGAGGCTCTTTGGTGCGCAGCCAAGAAGCCTGCGCTATCTATGTCTAAAACGCCGTATCATTTCTTATAGGCTTTAATTACAAAGGCTCACTTACCCTGTGGTGAGACAGACCTTAAGCTGTCGAAAGAGTAAAGACTCATGAAGTTAGAGCTGTGGGAGCTTCTGTAACTTTTAAACAAAACTGTTCTCTGCCAAGCATCGTGCATACAGCCTTTCGAAGGGGTAATCCTGTATTCGCCTTGCATTACTTATACCGTATCCAGTCTCTTTGTGAGGACTGCTACGTTTTGGGATCATTCGTAACAACGAGTGCAGTAGTAGGTGAAACATCCACCACTACATTTCCCTAAATTCCTAGTACCCCTGTTCTCCTCTTGGAACTTTTATATATGTTTTTATGATTGTACGTGAAGATTGGTCGGCAATCTTCCGCAATCTTTGATTTAGTCAGGTGGTCATTTTGTTCCTAGAGAGCGCCCGGAACAAGAGTATTAGTTGAGGTCCTGTCAAGTTATAGGTTATTGCACCGTTTGACAGCTCCTAGAGATCTTCAGCCCCCTGGGTGGACCGCTGGATCTCGTAAGGATAGCAGACAGAATGATACAGAGAACCATTGAACTTCTTAAGTGGTTATATTTAACTCTTAAGTGAATTTCCAATTATGTTGCTGTCTCTGACCCGCCACCAAGGGTGTCAATCAGCCATTCTTATATAACCAGCGGGTAATTTTTATGTTTTAAAATGATATTTTCATAATAAAATAAATTTTTTAACATACTTACCCCTTGGTTATATAAGTTATAATCCCACCCTCCTCCCCTCTAGAGACCAAGGGGCATGGAAGGTCTGAATTGGTTGGAATAGTTCGGCCTGTCTACCGCCAGCGCGCTATTGTACACCTGGCATATCTGCGATTGCCACGAGATTTTGAATTTCTGTCGGAGCGTCCAAGGGACTATAGCCATTCTTATATAACCAGTGGGTAAGTATGTTCAAAAATTTATTTTATTATGAAAATATCATATTACAACCATTTCACAAATAATGACTACATAAAGATTTCTTCACACAATGTGTACCATTCTACTGCCTTTTAACTACCCCAATGTGGGAATCAAAACATGACTAATAAAAAAATGGTAATTACTATCAACTTCCTATAAAAACTGTTCAAAGATTAATTTAGTGGGACATTTATAGTTCTTCTTCTGAGTCTCAAAATTCTGTCTCGGGACATGCGCCGGGATTCAGCAATCTGCTGGCGAGCCATATTAATTTCTCGCAGCACCGGAGACAGGCTAAGCCAGGTACAAGCTGGGTGTCGATCGATAACCTCGCATAACAGTTGGTATCTGCAGGTGATCGACATTCTTTGAGGTAAACCAGAGACAGAATCCGTAGACTCAGAAGAGGACAATAAAAATCCCGAAAAATCGGGCGATCACTCAGGGCAAAGTTGTGTTTCGGGCGACCCAAACAGTGTTGAAGTGTTCAGGTTAGATACACCCGACTGTGCCACTTCAGCCTCGAGCTCTGACCGGTGCCTTAATCTACTATCAGAATGTCGGAAAGGGTTTGAATTCTGAGGTGACTCAGGAATGGAGGATGGTTCCCTCTCTATAGTATTCGTCTGGTCAGTGAGACGAGGTCTCCACTCCAGGACTTGAGGCCGAACTGAAGGTAGGTCAAGAACAGGACCTTTTGACCTAGTCCATGGGGGACTAAATCCACTAGAGGTGGGATCTTCAGGCAACAGTCGGTCGTCACAATCGGGTGGCAAAAAGCCGAGAAAGTCATAATCAGGATGAATTGACACTGCCGATTCAGATACAGGGCTTTCTAATTCTGAGGTGACTCAGGAATGGAGGATGGTTCCCTCTCTATAGTATTCGTCTGGTCAGTGAGACGAGGTCTCCACTCCAGGACTTGAGGCCGAACTGAAGGTAGGTCAAGAACAGGACCTTTTGACCTAGTCCATGGGGGACTAAATCCACTAGAGGTGGGATCTTCAGGCAACAGTTGGTCGTCACAATCGGGTGGCAAAAAGCCGAGAAAGTCATAATCAGGATGAATTGACACTGCCGATTCAGAAACAGGGCTTTCTAAAGTAGCAGGTCTTGACCAATTTGGACTAGAACTCTTGGAATCAACAGAAAGTAGTTCCAATAACGGAATACTGGAAACTTCCCAGAATTCCCAACTCCCTGGGGGATGAACAACACCTTCCTCTTGGAAAGAAGAAGCTAAGAATTGGGGTGTTGGAAATTCAGGCACAGGCGAGTGAGCCACCGATTCGGGAGACAAAATTTGGGTTTCACACATTTCAGTGGGGCTGTTCTCCCACAGTTGGAGGAGCAAACGATCTCGAAACGATTCAGGCTATAGTACAGGAGTCGCATCACAATTTCCTAGCTGGCTTAAGAATGGGCTTAGGCTGAGTAATAGCTCTAGTAGGATGGTGACTTTTCCTCTGTCGTCGGGACTTGTTACAATTGCGGGACAAAAGGTAGGATGCAACTACTGCAGCCACCCTATAGGAGTCACCATCACTACTAGAACCAGAACTCTCAGAAACTTCCGAGGAAGTTGGACTATCCTCCACGAGTCCAGGACTATTCCGAGTCTCTGTTCCAGGATTAGGACCCTTCGGATACCAGAGAAAGTGCCTCCTAAAATAAACTGGAGGTTTCAACCTGGCCTTTACCTGGATATGGTGATCTCTTACCAGTTCATCATCAGACAGTCTCTTCAGCTCATAGGTGACTTTATTCTCGTGTACCTTAGGAACACAGAATACCCCCTCAAACCTAGGGATGAGCTTTTTCGTCAGAAGCTGTCCCAACAGGTGCACCTTCTTAAGCACCAGAGAGCCCTCTTTAAACGGTTTGTACCGAGGATGTCCTTCAGCCCATGGGTCTCTCGTTTCTGCTGACAGCAACGGGATACTATCAACATCGTGAGCACCCTTCAGTATGTTCTCAGCTGGAGTACAGTCAATCTCAGTGTGGTGGGAATGGTTGTAGCTGAGAACTGCTCGGGATAAGTACTGGTCCCATTTCCGAGATTCCTCAGAAATCACCCTCAGTAACTCACCAATGGTATGATTCATCCGCTCCACTGCACCATTACTAGAGGGTTTATACAGAGTTGTTTTCACATTTACAACATTGTACCGCTCCAACAACTCAGTAAATTCCTGGGAAATAAACTCATGCCCGTTATCAGTCAATATCCGGACTGGAACACGGGGAATAACAGGAAAAACTCGGTCTTCAAGCGCCTGGCATATCGTACTGCTCTTCTTATTCCTTATGGGTATTGCCGTCATCCACTTGGAATAATGGTCGACTACCATCAGACACCCAATAAACCCAGTACTGGTTGTTGGGAGACTCACAAGGTCCATAGCAACCAATTCAAAGGGAAAAACGGTCACTATTTTCAAGGGCGGCGGGACAACCACCTCTCTTGAGACCTTACAAGTCTGACATTCCCAACACGTCCGGCACATATCTCTGATTACATTAACCAAAGATTTATGCCAGACGAGTCGACAGAGCATTGCAATCATTTTTCCGATCCCCCAGTGAGCATTCTGGAGGTGTGTCTCGGCAATTAGTTCAATCAGGACATTGAAGGTGACTACTGGGACTACTAAGCCATCTGGGTTCCGCTTCATTAGGAAACCCTGGTGTACTTCCAGGTCCGACCAACATCTCCTATATGGTAAATAGGAGCTGGGAGTCGAAAGGCAGGAGCCCCAGAGTAGATCATCTTAAGGACAGATTGAATCTGTCGATGATCTTGGATCTTGGAGACCTGACTAAAACACAGAAGAGCATTTCTGGAGAACACTCCTCGATCAGGTTCAGGGTCAATTACCTTCCTAACAGTGGGCTCGGTGTGCGGGGAGGAGACTGAGAGTACCTTATGAGACAACTGAAGAACAGTAGCATGGTCATACACCAACTGTTCTCGGGGTGAATCCAGTGTCAGGTAGGCTGCGTCCAGTATATTCCTACCAAGAACAAAACTAAAGTAGTCTTTGGCAGCTACCATCGCATAGTTAAACAGCGGTAGCCTCCACCTGGAAGGACACTTCACCTCTAACTGGACGTAGCCTAGAATGCTGGTGCAGTAACCAGTCAACTCCTCTAGCTGTTCTCCTGACAGTACCTGGTACTGTACACCAAGTTGGCTCAATACAGACTCGCTTACAAGACAAACCTGTGCTCCTGTATCAACAAGAGCACAAAATAAGGTCTCCTGTATCATTACTATACCTACTGCCGAGTGTTGAGACACGTGGGTACAACTGGACTGACGAGGTGCCTTTTCTGTCACGTACTGGATTACAGGACAACCCTCCGGTGCTTCCTGATCATCAGTGACCAAGCCCTTAGTGTCAGGCACACGAGATTTTACCTCCGTCTTATGGCCCAGAATCACGTCAGTTGAAGGGACGTAATTGTGGCGCTCGATCAGTGTTAAAATGCACTCTAGACAGACACTGAAGATGCACACACTGAGGCTCAGTCACGGATGGATCACGATAGACTACGGGACAAGTGGGACCCCAATGGACCCAGATATCCAGGTTCAATAGCTTAGATGCTGCCAAGAGCAACTCCAGAGGTGGGACTGTACCTGGAAAAGGCATTTCCTTGATTCTGTTCCTGGTAGTCTCTTCCAGTTTGAAGCCCAGTCGACTGGCGTCTTCCAGAAACTGCTGAACTAAGGAATCCCGAAGCTTATCTCCTTTCAGCTGGGAGTCCGATGCGACACCTGACCTTTCCGTCCAGCAGTTCACAACTAGCTCCAATGATTCTATGGGAGAAACTGGACCACCACGAACCTCCTTATACAAGGCCAGTCCAGTAGGCAACTTGGGAGTGCTGGGTTCAGTAGCAAACAGACAGTCAGTTAATGCAGGCCAGCGAGATAACCAGTCAGCTGCGGCATTCTGATCACCTGGACAGTAATTAACAATAAAGTTAAATTCGGACAGGTCCTCCAGTGTCCGTGCTAGACGACTGTCCACCATCTTCATGTCATGAAGGTACATCAGGGGACGGTGATCAGAATGGATCGTGAAGAACTGACCATAGAGGAAGGCCCTGAAGGTTTTCAACCCCCCTCGGAAAGCAGGCAACTCATGCTCAATGGTAGAGTAACAGGTCTCGTAGTCAAGGAAAGTCATGGAGTCGTACGCTATCACCCGACGCTCCCCTGGATGCTCCAAGGACTCCTGGCACAGACAAGAACCAGCACCCTCTCCCGAAGCGTCAACAAACAACTCCAAGGGTTTAGCATCAGCGGAGTAGTCAGGGTATGACAACATTATGTCGTCCTTGATCAGTTCCTTCAAGCGAACAAAGGCACCGTCCATTTCTGTAGTCCACTTCAGTTTCCTAGTTCCTTGAGATTTTCATCCTCCAGTCTTCGCAGATAAAGGTTTGGCTATCTGTGAGCACATGGGGATAATACCAGTCCCAGGAATCCCCGTAGCTCACACACAGTGATCGGTTTAGGGAAGTCCTCCACTTTCTGGATGTATTCTTGTAGCTTGTGCATACCAGAACTTCCAACCAGATGACCAAGATACTGGACCTCAGCTTGAACCGAAGAACACTTCCCGAGTTTTATCTTGAGTCCGTGCTTCTGGAGAGTAGCCAAAACTTGTTCTACCAGTTTCAGGTGTTCCTCGGAAGAAGACTCAAGTATCAAGATGTCATCAATGTAGACAACCACTTTGGCTTTTGGGAACTCTTGGAGAATACTCTGCATTTCTCTCTGGAACACTGCAGGTGAATTTTCCAGTCCAAACGATAAGCGTGTGAACTGCCAGTGTCCAAAGGCGGTAGAGAAAGCCTTGTATTCCTTACTGTCCTCTGCCAACGGTAACTGGTAGTATCCACGAACTAGGTCAAGGGTTGTAAAGTATTTGACTCCTTGAAGTCCAAATACGGGATCAGCCATGTTAGGCATCGGGAATTTATCAGAGACGGTCACTTTTTTCAGTCTACGGTAGTCCACACACAACTGTATACTATTGTCCTTTTTTCAGACTGGAACAATGGATGAAGACCAAGGAGAGATGCTGGGTTCATTAATACCTAGTTCATGCAACTCCTTGCACTGTTCCACGATGGCGTCTGCGACGCATGTGGCAAACCGTTGAACCCTCTGATAAATGGGCGTCTCATCATACAGGTGGATGCGTATTGGTGTGCTTGAGCACTCTCCCACAAGATCATCACCAGTACTGATGACCGGAAGATGACATCAAAGCATTTGACAGAACTAATCCTTCTGAGAAGAGTCCAGATCATCGGAGATAGACAGATTGTCTATCTCTTCCAATACACTCAGTTTAGGAGTCAGGTCACACTCCTGTGCTATCAGGCAGGATAGAGGAGCATCCACCATTGCCATGGTGAACACCTTCCCCAAGAGATCGCCCTTCTTCATCTTGGCCGTTTCTTCAGATGAACCCTTCATTATAACTGAGGCCTTTTATGAATAGAACTTATCTGGCAGTTATATATATATATATATATATATATATATATATATATATATATATATATATATATATATATATATATATATATATATACAGTATATATATATATATATATATAGCTAAGGTCTCTGACTTTCAGCAGAATTTTTCAAAACGCGGCAACCGCCTTGTGGTGGTTGTGCGGTTAGGTGGAGAGCAACCCTTACAGGGTGGTACAGTTCATCTCTGCCGGCCGGATCGACAACACGTTGGTCCGTCATTGAGAGTTTTTATTCGCTTTCCCTGTTTCGCTGTATCAGTCTGCTATTTGGTGAAGTACACTGATTTGGGGATTTGGCAATCGTGTTTTTGTTTTGTTCCGTAACTGAAATACAAACCACGCTATTTACATAGGGTAATTACTTCGGCGTAGCTAAATGACGAGCCATAAGAATTTTAACGAGTGTTTACTACTCCACCGCTAGTTAGCGGGGGTTAGGGAGGGGTAGCTTGCTAAACCCCCCCCCCCCCCCACACACACACACACACGCTAGTGAGTACTTCACTTTACTTTTGGCTCGGATGGCGAGCGGACGTGTCAACTCCCATCCTCGCTTGACAGCTGTTAATGCTTTTGTCTTTTACTTACTTTTTCTTATACTTAGTACTGTATATATAAACATTCTTGGTGTTTATATATATATTTGTGTATAGAATAGAGTAAGTTTTCCTTTCAGTGTTTGTGCGGTGTGTAGTGTACGACAACGGAGAGTGAAACCTCGGCATAGCGCTAGTCCACCGCCGTTTCACTTCATGGTGCGCGGCCTTTCTACTTCTAGGCCACCACGGTTGCACTTCATGGAGGGCGGTCCTTCTTCTCGAGGTCGTTCACCTCTTACTACTACTACGTGCTACTACTCGTAAGCTTCTTTTCCGTTGCGGGCTGAGTTGCTATTCTGTTTTATTTGTCTCTATTATTTTTTATGAAATCTAATTGTGTTTTTAACTTGTCAGCTTTGGGAACTTTCAAAAATCATTTACATAATTATAGTTGTTATAATTCTGTTTTTGTTGAAGTTCTCTGCCCTCCCCCTTCTCCCGTGAATGTCAGTGGGGGAGGAGGGCGCATACCTAACTTTTGTTCTTATGTTTTACTTTCCCTCGGGGTTACTCTTCGGAGTTCCACCCGGGGGAATTTCTATTAAATAATTACAGTATTTAAATTTATTTTCCCAGTTAACTACGCAGTTTCTTCGTTCAACTGAAGTGTGTCAACGAAGCAGAGCTGTCCTGTTTATGCCTGGGGAGTCTGCTGTCGCTGTCGTCTCTCTAGGACATCGTCATGGGCGTTATCCCTTCTCTTGGAAGTTCTCCCATGACAACTGTCAGCTCCTCAGTTCATCCTAGAACGATAGGAGGTTCGCCTCCAAGGGTAGTTTGTTAACTTCCCTTCTTACCTTATTTTTTCCTGGTCCTTAGGCGGTTATGCTCTTGGGGCTGAGCGACCGCCCTTGTAACCATGCTCAAGGGGCTGGGCGGTTGCAAGGCGGGACCATGGATCTTCAAGCGACTATGCTCTTGGGGCTGAGCGGTCGCTTCTATAGCTATGTTCAAGGGGCTGAACAGCTGCAGGATCAGTCTTGTGACTTCTCTCGTTCGCGAAGGAGGCCACTCATAAGGGCTCCTCTTCGGAGGATGGGTCCTTATACGTCTCTTCTACGAAGTGTCACCTCTCTCGTTCGCGAGAGAGGACACTCATCGAGACTCCTCCCCGGAGGATTGTTCCTGATAAGGTCAGCTTGCTGATCCCACGGCCCTTAGGGGCTCCATTACCAGTGTCTGGGTTTTCCTGGTCCTTGGTGGTCATGCTCTTAGTGCTGAACGACCCCTCTTGTAACCATGCTCAAGGGGCTGAGCGGTTGCAAGGCCAGCCCATGGAACTTGATGTGACTATGCTCTTGGGGATGAGCAGTCACTTCTGTAGCTATGCTCAAGGGGCTGAGCAGCTACAAGTCAGTTTTGTGACCTCTCTTGTTCACGAGGGAGGCCACTCATAAGGGCTCCTCTTCGGAGGATTGCTCCTTATACGTCTCGTCTACGAAGTGTCACCTCTCTCGTTCGGGAGAGAGGACACTCATAGAGACTCCTCTCCACTCATAGAGACTCCTCTTCGGAGGATTGTTCCTGTGTAGAACAGCTTGCTGTTCAGTCACTAACACTTCGGTGTTTAGTGACAGGGAAACTTCGGTTTCTCGTTACGCTGACACTTCGGGGTCTCGTAACATTAGTTACGTAAAACCTTTGGCCTCTCGTAACTTTAGTCACTCCTATACTTCGGTGTTTAGTGATAGGCAAGACCTGCTGTCCTGCCGTCTCCGTTCCTGGCTGCTGACGCGCTGTGGGCGCCCACGTCGAAACCTGGTATTGAGCATAAGGGACTTGAGCACAAATTGCGCCTCTAATCCTTCAGCTCCAGGTTTAACCTGCGCTCCCTAATGCTGCTGCTGTTCCAGACTTAGCGCCTCGGCACTCACCTGCGTGTATGCTCGCACCTGTTCCTGTTTCGCACCAGGGTTCCCCTGCGCCCCCACTGCGCGCCAGCGCCCACCAGCAGTTCCTGATTTAGCGCGCCAGCGCTCACCTGCACAGTACTTCCAGTGTTGATCGTTGGCTCTGTGCGGAAGAAGACCTACCTTGGTCTTCTTCAGGGGATGTCCTCCCTTTAGGGACGCATCCCAGTTCCTGTTCGACCTGTCGGCTGATCCTTCAACCTAGAGCACAAGCGCATGCGTGCATTTACGCACGCGCACGCATGCTAGCACCGACGATCTTCTTATGCGCACAAACGCTGACGATCTTCATACGCGCGTGAGCGCCGACGATCGTCTGCGCACAGGCACCAATGGTTTCCTACACGCATTCGGCGTGCCCGCGCGCTCCTATATTTTTTCCGCGCGCAAGGCACCAATGGTTTCGCGAGCATTTCTTTAATTTGCGACGCGCGCAGTTCTTGATGTAGCGCACACGCGCTCACCAACGCCCCAGCGGGCTTCTACAATTCAGCGCTCAGTCCAGGATGTGCCTAAGTTAGCGCATGGGCACTCACAGGTACCTCTGGACTCTCCATCCAGATTGCGCAATCCTGTACGCACGCTTCCAGTTGCGCGCAAGGTTCCGGTTGCGTACATTTGGCCAGTTGCTCGCGATGTTCCAGTTGCGTGCCCATCGCAACACCGCACACCTGTGCGCCCGAATCCGATTGCGGCGCACATCGTGGGAGTTTTTTTCCTGAGAGATTGCAGGCGCTCACCAGTGGTTCAGCCTGCGGGGTCTCCAAGTCTCTTCTGCGAATTGCACCTCTCCCATTCGCGGGAGAGGACTCTCATAGTGACCACTCCTCGGAGTATCAAGTCTCCTGCACGCCCAGCGCACCCACGAGCTCCTCAGGGTAAGATGCCTGCGCTAACTCACAGTCTTGCATCAGGTTGCTGCGCGCCCGCGCACACGCGGTCAATTGATTGCGCCCATCCAACCTTCAACCATCTCCTACCTGCAGCCGCGCTCATGTGCCCGCGCCATCTCCTACGCGCGCTCACGCCATCAATCTCGCACGCCCGCGTCCTTGCGCGCCAGCACAAAATTCCTGCTGCACACGATCCTTTTCAGGAATCATCGCGCTACTACCAGCTCGATCTGGGCCCTGATCGCAAGCGCGATCACGCACGATATTTTACGGGTCTTCGGGTGGACAGGTCTTCGTCCCGTTCCCCTCCCAGCAGGCGCAGAACAGCGCGTTCGCCGGAGGAGGGGAAGTTTCCGGTCAGGTCTAAGACCCCTTTTTGTTTCAGCTTCGTTCAGGCGAACCCTCGTTTGTCAACTCCAAAGGATCGAACGATCCCCTTCCCTCCAGAGGGAATGTCTGACAGCTCGGCTGTCAGCCAGCAACCCTGGTTTGGGACCATAGTCAGAGCTCTTATGCAGGCTATGAAGCCTGTGCTCGCTGACCTCTGTCACATATCAGGGGCAGCTCCCTCCCCTCCTGAAGAGGTAGAGGGGAGTCCCCTCCAGGGTGACTTCTCCAAGGGCTAAACTGTCTCCTCGCAAATCCTTGCGCAAGGCTCTTTCTTCACCCCAGACTTTCTCTCCCTCCACTGCGGATGAGGATTACCTATCCTCTGGGGAGTCGGACGAGCCGGTCCGTTCCCCCATCACACCAGGGGGGGAGACTCCGCCTCTTCCTGAGAGGTCTTCTCACAAGGGTAGAGAAGAGCCTGCATCCATCGTTACTGGAGTCCTGTATCTCTCCTAGGAGGGAACCGAAGGACTCGAAGACTATTACTAAGTCTTCGGCAAAGATCAGACAGGAGCCAGCTGGACCTTCGGAGAATGGCCACAAATTTCCCCAGGAAGGGCACTTGGGACGAGAGACTTTGCTGCTAGCTCATCAGGAGGAGAACACCAAGAGTCAGAACATGTGGGCTGGCAAGTTCTGACCCCCAGGAGGAACCTCAACAGGTTTCCAAACCCAGAGGCCCCTCCTAGTGAGGCTAAGGACTCGGTCTTGGACCAAGTCTAGGGCACCCAGAAACCCTCTAGGGGCAGTGCAGCTTTGCCCTGGCCACAAGGGATGAAGAGTGCCAGAGACAAGGTTGAAGGTCAGCGCCGATAACAAGCTCCTCTCTCCTCCCCGAGTCCATCAGAGGAGTTATTTTGAGACCCTAGAGGAGAATTGTTTGGGCCTTACAGTTCACCACTCCGTGGAAGAACTCACTGGGGGAGTCCCTCTAAAGAGACTCTCCAACCGATACGTGTCCTATTCTCTTACTGAGATCCTAGGCCAGGAGAATGTAGCGAAGTGTGCCCGGCAGGCAACTTCGTGGCTTAACATCTGGCTGGGGTCTCTGGGCATCCTACGGGAAAGATTAGACTCCCTCGTTCCTTTCCCTGAATTGGAGGCTGTTTTCGGACACCTCAAAGGAACGGGGGGAGGGGGGGGACCACGTTCGGTACCACAGGGCCTCAGGCCTGTGGTCATAATCGGAAAAGTGCCTCTATATAAATCTGCTAGTGATGAAGACCGCTCTTCCTGGCCCTTCATCAGTGCCAACAAGGATCTAGCGGATCACTCTGAGGGGTTATGAGCGACAACACCACAGTAGTGGCTTACATCAACTAGCAAGAAGGTACCTTTTCAAAGCGGCTATCCCATCTCTCGGTAGAGATTCTGAGATAGCCCGAAGCCACTCGATGCCTCTATCGACTCGCTTCATTCCAGATAAAGGGAATGCGCTCACCGATAGTCTGAGCAGAGCATCTCAGATAATGAGTATCGAGTGGTCCTTGGATCATACAATAGCCAACAAAATCCTGACTTTGTGGGGTTATCCGACTGTAGATCGGTTTGCTACAGCCCTGAACTTCAAGCTCCCACTGTATTATCCCCAGGCCCAGATCCCAAAGCACTCTGATAAGATGCCTTCCAACAACGGTGGGACAGCACCAATGTGTACTCCCCATTCTGTCTGATGAGGAAGGTGCTCAACAAGACCAGAATATCGGTCTATCACTCGATGACCCTTTATAGCTATGCTATGGCATCTCACAGAATGGTTTCTGGACCTTCCGCAACTCCTAACGGAACTTCCGAGAGAACCCCCTCTGCGACACAAGCAAACAACCACATGCCAACAGCTCCCTCAAAGCCGTAGCTTCGCTTTGACTTACCGCCTGGAAGACTATCCAGCATCCCCTCACTAAGAGAGGATTGTCGCAACAAGTTGCGAACGGGATGTCTGGACACCTGCACAGGTCATCCACAGGGGCCTACCAGGCAAAGTGACGAGTGTTTTTGTGGTTGGAATCGTGAAGGAGTATCTCTTCACTCAATACCACTGTTCCAGCAAGAGCGAAGTTCTTTGTTTATTTGCGGAAAGATTGCGCTTTTCAGTCTCGGCAATGAAAGACTATCGCTCAGCCTTGAGGCTAGCCTTCAGGCTCAAAGGAGCAGACATTCCTTCCTCGCTGGAACTTTCCCTACTCATACGAAGATACGATCTTACCTGCCCTCAGTCAGAAGGGAGACCTCCTCCAGAGCACTTGGTTCAAATTCTCAGGCCTCTTAGAAGGCCTCCCTACGAACCATGTCGCCAGACTTCAAATCGACACCTAGCTCGAAAGGCGGTTTTCCTGCTAGCCTTGGTCTCGGCCAAGAGAGTCAGTGAACTTCATGGTCTCTCGTATGACATCGCCCATGCAAGGGGATGAGGGAGGTAACGTTCGTAATCGTCTCTGAGTTTGTGGCTAAGACACAGAATCCGAGAGTGCCGGATCCTCGATTCGACGCCTTTTGAATTTTGAGTTTTCGTTCTGTAACAGATGACCCAGACCATTCTACTGTGTCCAGTAAGGAGTCTGAGGTTATATCTCAAAGAACGGCTGCTTTTGTCCCCAATTGTAAACTTAGTTTGTGAGCACTGGGAGAACAAGAGGAGGGTCACCAAGAATACCATCTCCCCATGGATTCATAGGGTGATCCTTCTGTCCCTGAATCCTGACCCTCCTCCATCATGTCGCCTTAGAGCGCATGATGTAAGGGGCGCAGCAACGTCCCTGACCTTCAAGAAGAGCTTCTCATTGACGCAGGTTCTACAAGCAGGGGTGGAAGTGTCAGAAGACCTCCACAGCCCAATACATGCAAGACATGACACACAGGAGGCTCGATACGTTCTCTATCGGCCCTGTGATGGATACACAATAGCTGGTCTAACCTCAGGCTCCTTAATGGACAGGTAGCAGAGTGTTGAGGGCATTGTTACCCGGTCTTAGTCTGCGTGAATGAAAAGATTTGTCTGGCCCTTATTCTTTTCTTCATCCGCTCCTTCCTTGGAGAAAACAGCATCCTGGGTTCTTTGCATTGCTGACCTCAAACCACTGCAGGTAAACCATGCTTCCTTGTGTTCCTAGTATTAAGAGTAATACTGTCTTGTCCCCATACCCTGACAAAGGTGGTATTGGGAGAGTCCTAGCCTAGTATTCCACCTGAAGAACTCTAGGCCAAATGCCTAGGACGAGTCACGCTCTTCAACTTCACACACAGCTTATGTAGGCCGCAGCAGTTTCACAGCAATGCTAGCGAGGCGCAGGGACTCCTTATTCCTTGAGTACTTACACACTCAAATATTGAGTCCCCGGGCGAAGCCAGAAGCCAATATGGCAGGGACTTACCACCCTTCCTAAGGGTTGAGTCACCCTATGTAAATAGCGTGGTTTGTATTCCAGTTACGGAACAAATGACAAATTCGTAGATAATTTGTATTTTTCCTAACTATACAAACCTTAGCTATTTACACATATTTGCCCACCAGCCCTGTCCCCCGGGATAAGTCCTACCTCTAAGCAAAGTGAAGCACTCACTAGTGTGTTTGGGGGGGGGGGGCTAGCAAGCTATCCCTCCCTAACCCCCACTAATTAGCGGTGGGGTAGTAAACGGATTTTGAGCGAAGCGAAAAATATATTTTTGAGTGAGGTAGCCATGTCGTCCTGATGGAAGTTCCTTCAAAGGTAGCTTCCTAGGTATATTTGACTACAGTGATATATCCCAGAGAATTTACCAAAGGTATCCAGAATTCTAACTCCTGGAGCAAATATCCCTTAAAATTTTAAAAGGGGATATCGCATAATATCAGAGGACGTATTCTTGACACGTCTCATGGCTATCTACACCCCCAATAGAGCTTTCACTTCGAGGGGAAAAAGAGGCAAGAATAAGGAGAGTCGTTAAAGAGGCGACACTCCTACGGAACTGTAAATAGTGCGCCAAATCGCCACCGCGAGGCGCCACCGAGCCATTCTTTGTAGCTTTGTAGGTGTTGCAGATACAGTACCATAGGGAGGGATTCATTATCCTTTTGTCCCAAAAGAGGGTGGGTCCATCAGGACGACATGGCTACCTCACCCAAAAATAGATTTTTCGCTTCGTTCAAAATCCGTTTTCTGGGCTCTGACCCGTGCCGCCCAGTGAAATGCTCCTTTTACATCATTTCTAAAGTAAAAACTGCTATGAATTTACCAGAGAAAAATTTGTATAGGAATGCTAGGTTGAAACCAGCTTGCTCACCATAATAAGGTGTCGGTATAATACTGGGGCACTGAATAAATCATAACCAGAGGCCGTTCAACATCCTACTACTACTAGCAATCCCACGCCAGTGACGACACTCCTTTTCATAACACGCACTGTCAAACACTTATTTTGCCTTGGTGTGTGAATTTCGCTGGTTTTACCTGGATTTACCTTAAGATGTTGGACTCCACTGTCACTCCATCTAAGTTAAGTACCAGATCTATGAGTTTTGAGATTTTTGGGGGGGCCTTGCCCTTTTTTGCTTATATTATAACAGTTTTATTTTTCACGACCCCGCGTGGGTCTTTCATGGCGCTCGGCTTCCTCCCATCTCTCTCTCGTGTCGTTTTTAACGCTTTTCAATGAGTCCTCCATACTGATTGTTCTCGTTATGAACTTTCTGGGTATCCACGGTTCACACACCGTATTATTTTATTACTTTGATGTCCTGTTATTACGATATACGTTAGCGTATTCTCGTTAGGTTGGCATGCCTGGTCGCCTTCGGGCGTTTCTATTCCATTATATTATTACTTGGATTATTTACGTTCGCACGCCACGGACTTGCTTCTTATTAACGTCATTCGTTTTTCTTGCATTAGCTCGAGGGTCTTTCATTAGTCAGATATTAGTTTTTCATTTTGTTAGCACTTCACTGACTCTGTTATGTTGGTAGCCCTGCCTAACTCCCAGCGCCGTCGGGCTTGGTTTTCTCCTGTCTCATGTTCGTTACCTCGTTTGTTTTACGATTGGTGTATAGTTATTTTTATTATTATTATCATTCAGTATGCCTTCCTATCTTATTCTACCATGTGTTATGTTTATTATAGTGTTATTAGTCTTTTCGCGTGATCATATCAATCGTGGGTCTGGCAGGTTGGTATACCTGCTATCGCCCCACTCTTAGCCTCCCTCCCGCCCGATACCCCACCCTAGGGTTACCTCCCTTTCTCTCTCCCATATCGAGTTAAGAGTCCCTATGTTGCGTTATGTTCCCCTCCCGGGGCCTTTCGCTCTCTTTGCACGGGCGGTTCCGTTGATCTGTGAGGCTTGCTATTATTATACATTAACGTACATTACTTACACTTTTGTACTACTCTACCCAACGATCGACGGGAAGTTTTCTGCTCGGTCCGTGGTACCTTGTCATATTATATTTTATTCAGTTTTGTACGTGCTACTCCCTCTCGGTCCCGCACTTCACGGACCCATTAAAGATCCCTTCCCCCTCTATGGTGTCCCGCACCTCACGGACCTCATATAGATATATATATATAAAGACTTTCATTACGGGATCCCCGGGCGTAGCTTTTATACATTACCATCTGGTCGAGTTGTTTAGTTGAGCCTCCGTAGCCAACGTTACTCATTATTACTTGGATTAACTTTATATATTAGTCACATATATATATTATATATACGATCCTAGTTCTCGGCCTTCCCTTCCCTCTTTTGATATGATCACGGTTACGGTCTGACTTATTCTTATTCATAATACAATCAAAATAAATCTTTTATCATGATATTGATATAGTTAAGCACTCAAGGCCCCCCGGGCCCCCCCCGGGTCCCTAATTTGCTTTCATTCAAGATACTTGATGTATATATATAAAAATTTTTTGTCATGATATTGATATATATATATATAGATATTTTAAGCTCCGGGGCCTCCGGGCCCCTAATTAGCTTTCCTTTAAGATGCTCATGTATCTTTTATCTTACAGACTGTACGCTGTGCGATGACGGCATGTGCCGCTGTCCTCCATCAACTCTGCGGCCATGACGTGTGTCGTTCGCACGCCCACTGTTCTGTTCAAGTGGATGACTTAGCTGTTTGGCATCCGGACAATTGTGTAGTCTCCTACAAAATGACCTCCACTCTAACATCTGACTCAGTGAGTGCATTTTCATTCATACAGACTTGTAGGGAGTTATAATTAATTTCGATGGTTTATTTTAATCACGATTATTAATTTTAAGGCCACAGTTCTCTGGACTTCCCACATGCCTTTCACTTCGTGTCTACGAAGTCCTTGGACTTCTCCACTTTTTCTTTGGCACAAATATCCCTCACTAATAGTCTGTTCTCTTTCAGAGCACGCAACTTGAAAAAGACACAGCTCAGGCTACCCTCAAGATCTGGATTGGCGGGTTAGCCCGCAATGTGAAGGCCAAACAGCCTTATATCCTCTCTGAGGAATGGTGTTCCCGCCTCTACCCCCATGCTAAAACTTCAGCTGCGGTCCCCAAAGAGTTGGCGGACCCTATCATCGAGAGGATCGAATCTCTTCTTCTGGCCCCGGACCAAGAAGAGACGGGTGGCACCCTAACTGAGGACGTCGCTACCCTCAACCTCGATGTGGAACCCATGGCTCTGGATGATCCCGACGCAGGTAGGGACGTAGGTGAGTCAGGTGGTTCCCGGGCTAAGATTCCTCTCCCTAGCCCGGCTTTCTCTTCTACTTCAGAACACTTCTTTTCAAGGTTTTCCGGGGACAACCGGGACTGATCTCAGTCCCTGGCCTGTTCCCAGTCCCCGGCCTGTTCCCAGTCCCCGGCCTATTCCCCCCAAGGTGAAGGCTCATCGTAAGCCTTTACAGTATATAAGACCCACAAGTCTTCCAAAGACCACAAGTCTTCGAGAACATCATCCTTGAAGGCTAAATCCTCCTCCACCAGAGTCTCTCAAGACCCAATTGCTGTGCCCTCAACCACTCACGGAGTAGCCTCCGTTCCGGCACCTGTTTCCCCCCGGCGGAATCATTTAACGCGGTGGATTTTTCAGAGAAACTGTTTGCTCGTTTTGAGTCGATGCTATCGTCTCATACGCAGCAATCGCAAGAGGGGATAGCTTCTATGGAGAGCCTAGTTCAGGGACTCATGCGCTCGGGGCTGCCACCGCCTCCAAGCTTCCTCCTTTCAATAAGAATAACCCTTGGAGGTTAGCATTGCATGCCCCCTTCTTGGAGGGTATGTTGTCAATCGAAGGTTTCGGTACCCGGCCTCTTACGGATTATGAATTCTACCCGCCGAGTCTTGAATTCCCCTTCCCCCGGCTACGTTCGCCTCACGGAAGAGGCTCTGATTTGATTGGATAAGGTCCCAAAGGAAACTGTTATTTTTCCTAAAGAACAGGCACAGTCTGTCTTGTTCCGCGTGTTCAATGAGTGGGACTGCTTGAACACAATGATTACGGCCTACAAAAGCTCATATACTATGTTTGTGGCCGACGACCAGACCCCTACCCCATGTGCGACCAAGATCATAGAGACGGTCTTTCAGGCTATCAAGGACGAGAAGCCTTTACCTCAACTCAGGGAGACCGACTTAACCTCCCTTCTCTTTCCGGGAGACAATGAATGTTGGCGGAACGCCCCAGCTACCTTCTCGGTAGGTAAGTTGAGCCCGGACTGTGCCTCGACGCAGTTCAGCGAACGGCTTCCCAAACTCCCGGAGTCTCTCATTAAATTGGAATATGAGTCGAGGTGTAGATTCAGCAGATCCCTTAATTCGGTTGCCCTTTCCGAATTGACTGTCGCCACTTACAACGAGGAGGACCTCCTTAAGGTCTTCACTAAGTCACTTTTGCAAAACTTTATGGCTGACGCCTATGATTTTGCAAACGCCAGGACCCGTTGTCGACGACACGTCCTATCCGAAGCCACGATTAGGCACGAACCTAATAGGCTCATCAAAGCTCTAGTCTGGGGCCCGGATCTTTTCCCAGAGGTTTTAGTTAACTCGGTCCTTAGCGAGGCAGCTAGAGCCAACCAAAACCTCAAGGTTAGGTGGGGCCTCGTTTCAAAGAGGAAATATGAGCCTACTAGTACCCCAATTTGAGGTAGGAAGAGATTGAGGCCCTTCCAATCTTCCCAATTCATGGTTCAACTGGTCTCAGTCCAACCTGCTCCTCAAGGTCCCCAGCCTTCTACCTCAAAGGGTTAACAACAAGAACAATACGTCCTGGTCCCTCAGTCTCAGATCACCTCGACTTCCTTCTCCCCCGCCTTTAACCCCACTTATGAGTCTCAGGGCTCTTTCCGTGGCTACCAGCATCACAGGGGTTCCAGGGGAGCCTTTCGTGCCCGAGGTGGTGGAAGGGGTTACCACCGAGGCAAGTCTTCCCGCGGAAGCAGAGGAGGCAAATCATCCTTCAACCATTGAGAAACTGCAGGTAGGAGGGAGATTGTACATATTTCGGGACCGTTGGAAGTTCAGCGATTGGGCTTCCAGCTTCATCTCAAAAGGCCTAGGGTGGAGCTGGATACAGGGACCTCCTCCACCGAACAGCTTTTACCAACTACCAACGGAAGAACTACGTTCCTTCACAAAAGATCTGCTACTAAAGAATACAATCCAAAGCATACGTCGCTTAAGATTTCAAGGACGCTTGTTCAGCGTGCCAAAGAAAGGCTCAGACAAACGGAGAGTAATCCTGGACCTGTCTCGTTTAAATTCCTTCATTCGTTGCGACAAATTCCATATGCTTACCGTCTCGCAGGTGCGGACCTTACATCCCTGTGGGGCTGTCACCACCTCCATTGATCTTACAGATGCCTACTATCACGTTCCAATAGAAAGGCATTTTCGTCCTTTTCTGGGCTTCAAGCTAGGCAAACAAGCCTATGCATTCAAAGTGATGCCATTCGGGCTCAACATAGCACCCAGAATCTTCACCAAACTAGCAGAGACAGTAATTCAAGAGCTTCGAACTCAGGGGATACAGGTAGTGGCCTATCTAGACGATTGGCTAATCTGGTCAGACAATGCCCAGACTTGCCGCATAGCAACGAACAAAGTCCTCACCTTCCTTCGGCAACTGGGATTCCAAGTCAACCTCGAGAAATCCCGCCTGGTCCCGGAGACAAAGTTTCAGTGGCTGGGACTGCAATGGGACCTGTGCTCCCATACGCTGTGCCTCCCCAAAGCCAAAAGGAAGGAGATAGCGAGGAATACAAAACAATTTCTCAGGGAAAAGTTGACCTCCAGAAGGAACCAAGAGAGGATCCTAGGTTCCTTACAGTTCGCCTCCGTGACAGACATCGTCCTAAGGTCCAAACTCAAAGACGTAAACAGAGTGTGGCGCTCCAGAGCAACCGCAAAACGCCGAGACAAACGTGCTCGCCTTCCCCCAATCCTGAGAAAAAGTCTGCAGCCTTAGACGAAGATCAAGAATCTTTCCAAGTCGGTTCCCTTACAACATCCGGTCCTGGGACTCGTCGTTCACACAGACGCCTCCTTAACAGGGTGGGGAGGTTACTCCCAGCACAAGAAAGTCCAAGGGTTATGGTCACCGGTCTTCCAACAAATGCACATCAACGTCCTAGAGGCCATGGCAGTCTTCCTCACTTTAAAACTTCTCAATCCAGCCAGGAATCTCCATATCAGACTGGTTCTTGGCAGTGCAGTCATAGTACACTGCCTCAACAGAGGAGGCTCCAGATCAGCTCAAATAAACCACATCATGTTGAAGATTTTCTCCATGGCAGCAATGTACAAGTGGCACCTGTCAGCAGTCCATCTAGCAGGAGTCCAGAATGTGGTAGCGGACTCATTTTCCCGGACGACTCCGCTAGAGTCAGAATGGTCACTAGACAATCGACCTTTCCAGTGGATACTATCTCAAGTCCCGGGTCTCCAGGTGGATCTGTTTGCGACGGAATCCAATCGCAAACTAGATTGTTATGTAGCCCCCAACCTGGACCCTCAGGCTTATGCCACGGACTCAATGATTCTAGATTGGAATACCTGGAAGACGATTTATCTGTTTCCTCCGGTGAATCTCCTGCTGAAAGTTCTGCACAAACTCAGATCCTTCAAAGGTCAAGTGGCTCTCGTAGCCCCCAACTGGCCCAAGAGCAATTGGTTCCCCTTGTTGATAGAACTATCCAATCCAGTGCTAACACAGACAGTACAAACTTGCAATGTGTTCGCTTCCTCAAGGATTCTGAATGCCCTAACTTTATGGACTTCATGAAGTTCGCAGCCCAACGAGGAGCAAACATCGATCCTTTGAATACTATTTTCCTGGAATCCGACAAAAGGGAATCTACTCTCCGTCAATATGACTCAGCTGTCAAGAAATTAACTAAGTTCTTGAAAGATTCCCAAGTTGAGAAAATGACGATGAACCTAACTGTGACATTCTTCAGAACTCTCTTCGAATCAGGCCTGGCAGCCAATACAATTACCACAATCAAGTCAGCCTTGAAAAAGATCTTCCATATTGGTTTTGACATTGATCTAACGGATTCCTATTTCTCATCCATTCCGAGAGCTTGTGCCAGACTAAAACCTTCAACTCGCCCTAGCGCAGTTTCCTGGTTTTTGAACGATGTTCTTAAGCTAGCCTCTGACACCCTAAATGAATTCTGTAACTATATGGCATTATTAAGAAAGTCACTTTTTCTTTTGAGTCTTGCCTCTGGCTCCAGAATCTCAGAATTGTCAGCCTTATCTAGAGACCCAGGTCATATAGAGTTTCTCTCTTCGGGTGAGGTCCTTCTCTCCCCTAACAAAGTTTTCCTGGCTAAAAATGAGGACCCCCAAAACAGGTGGCCTCCCTGGAAGATTGTTCCACTTCCTTGGGATCCATCCCTGTGTCCAGTTACCACCCTGAAATCCTACTTAAGTAGAACTTCCACTACAACCACAGGGCCCTTATTTATTAGAGAACACGGAGGAACTATTACCCTTAAGGGAATCAGGCAACAAATTCTTTATTTTATTAAACAAGCTAATCCTGAATCATTCCCACATGTCCATGATATTCGAGCTGTGGCTACTTCAATTAATTTTTTCCACCATATGAAATTTGATGAGCTCTCAAAATATACGGGTTGGAAGTCCCCTAAAGTTTTCAAGCGCCACTACCTAAAACCTTTAGAAGCTCTTTGATTTGCCACAGTAGCTGCAGGGAATATAGTTCCTCCTGAAGGTACTGAGTCCTAATCACAACGTCTTGCTCTGTCCTCTTTCCCTCCTGCCTGGCTTACCTGTTGTTCCTACCTGTTTTGTTTACCATACACCCTTATGGTGTATTATTTTATTATTCAATTGATCAATTTCACGAATTGTTTTGATTTCACTTGTTCTTGAAATCCCCGAGCTGATTTTCTCTATGTTAAATCTTTGTTATGGATTTACTTTTGCTTGGTTCTCTCTATCATCCCCTGATGGGATTTTGTACCATGCTCATATTCATATCTATGATTGAATTTTTACCTTTGCATTTTTGATTACCAAGCTGGATTACCACTATTCATATCTTTTGAATTTTACCTACGGGTTTCATTATTGATTGTTTACCATGTCTATTTATCACTGTCATATACATGTTGATCTATTTTTACGGGTTTCCACATCCCTCTTTTTGATATCAAAACTCATCAGCTATGTTATTTTTGTGTTATTCCCTCTTCAGGTAGTTAGCCATATGGGGTCCCCATTCTCTGGTACGATTTCACTTGGCGGCACGGGTCGGAGCCCAGAAAAGGGATTTTGACGTAGTAAAAATCTATTTCTGGGCGAGAGACCCGTGCCGCCCAGTGAACCCACCCGTCCCTCCCTAATTGGGCCCCAATCTGGGGTGCTATAAGGAGTGACGTCACTGGCGTGGGATTGCTAGTAGTAGTAGGATGTTGAACGGCACCTCGCTGTTCGGGGATATTGACAGGAGATATCTAAATGGTGCGAGGCCTCTGGTTATGATTTATTCAGCGCCCCAGTATTATACCGACACCTTATTAAGGTGAGCGAGCTGGGTTCAACCTAGCATTCCTATACAAATTTTTCTGTGGTAAATTCATAGCAGTTTTTACCTTAGAAATGATGTAAAAGGAGCATTTCACTGGGCGGCACAGGTCTCTCGCCCAGAAATAGATTTTTCCTACGTCAAAATCCCTTTTTTGGGCTCAGGCCATGTCGTCGTGATGGAAGTTTACCAGAGCATTAATGTATCTGGATTTTCAATAGTGCCGTTCATCTCGAGATAAATCTTTCCTTTTGGTCTTTAGACCTAGAGACACTTGATCCGTTATACATCAATCAGCTGATCATGAAATATGTCAGTGCTTCCTGCCCCCTACAGGGAAGAGTCTGGGTAGACTCAAGGAAAAAACCCGAGGATTGCGAGTTCAAGGAACAATCTAGCAAACAGTTTGTATATTAGTGTCATCATATACGTAAAGCAGTCTGTATTAGGATGGTATTGATCTGTGCAGGGTACTGTACCTCCCAGATCTGTCGATAAAGAGACGGACAGGTTTATATACGTGTAGGAAACCTTTAACAGTAAAATGAACAGTCTAGTTACTCTAGTACAATAAGATCTTACCTGTTTGCTTGGAACAATATGAATCTTAGTTCTGATATTTACATAAATATCAAAAGAGTCAAGGATGCTCTGACTGCTACATACACTGGAATGTTTGGGGCGAAAGAGACGCACAGATTCGTTCTATTGTTTATCACAAAAATAGAAATCATGGTTGTATTCAATTACAATGTATGCTGAATAATTCTGCATAAAAGCATAAACAGTAATAACAGAAATAAAATAGGTTTCACCTTAAAAGGAAACATTAGCCACTCTAAGGGAAATATAAAATTTCGTTATACATTCTGTTGTTACTAGGAACACTGTGCATATAAGAATGCCTGGCACTTGTGTCAGTCTATTATGCTTAGGCCTAATGTCACCTGTGTAGAGAGAACAGTCTATAGTGTCATCACTAAGCACAAAACTCAACATGATATGTCTTAGAAGTCTATCATGTACACCCTTCACTATAAGTCCCAAATAATGCACTGTTCTTCGCAGTAATCAAGCAGCAGGTTTTATTACACTGCCCGACGCCATCACATGAAATTTAATTTCTTGTAATTGCTTCG
Organism: Palaemon carinicauda; assembly: GCF_036898095.1. Classification (NCBI taxonomy): domain Eukaryota; kingdom Metazoa; phylum Arthropoda; class Malacostraca; order Decapoda; family Palaemonidae; genus Palaemon; species Palaemon carinicauda. The sequence goes on along the minus strand of NC_090749.1, from coordinate 83,597,870 downwards.
CGTAGTGCTTGAAGAAGACCCTAGAGGACTTCCATCCAGTATAAGCACGAGGATTTTCAAACGACATCGTCGGAAAGAAATTCAGAGACGAGGCAACTTTTCTTGGATCATGACCTGCGGGTGTACTGTCTGGATCCGCTCTGCGAATAAAGTAGGTGATTTTCGCCCTTATCTCTTTCAAGGATAACGTTGAACCGGAAGTATCTCCCTTGAAAAGCTGACCTCCTTTAAAGTCTGAAGTTCTACGAAGATAGACCTTTAGTCATTCCACTGGGCAGAGGGATGCTTCTTCCTTCAGAGGGCAGATTCTCCAGGAACCCCATCTCTTAGTGGGCAGCTCGTTCTTGGCGAGAAGCGTTGGGTCCGGAAAGAGGTTCAGTTCTCCGTTGTCTGTGAACTGAATGTGGCCATCATCTCTCGAGAAGGCCACTATTTTGCTAACTCTGGCTCCCGAGGCTAGTGCAAATAAGAATATCACCTTTTAAGTCAAGTCTTTCAGTGAGCAATCCTCATTGTTCAGGGTTGATGCTAAATGAAGAACTTTGTCCAAAGACCATGAAATGGGCTTAGGAGGAGCTGCGGGCCGAAGTTTAGCGCAGGCTTTAGGGATCTTGTTGAAGATTTCGTTGGAAAAGTCTACCTGGGAGGTGTAAGGTATTGGTCTGGCCAGGGCAGATTTACATGTAGTAATCGTATTGGCTGCTAAACCTTATTCATGAAGATGGATGAAGAAGGACAAACAGAAATCTCCTTAGGTTTCTTCGCCTTGACAAAGGCCACCTACTTCTTCCAGGAAGACTCATATTGTCTTCTTGTTGACTTTGACTTGTATTCTTCTAGGAAGTTAATACTGTCCCTAGAAATCCCGAACTGTTTCTTGACCGCTAAGGCGAGAAAATCATGAGATGAAGGTTCTGGGTTTTCACTGATGAAGCTGAGACAGTCAATTTCTGCACTTGCTGAGTTAGAACTGGGTCCGGCAACGGGATCAGCTTCAGGCGTAGTTCCGTTACCAGGGGGAACCAAACGCTGTTGGGCCATTTGTGGGCCACTATTGCTGCTGTCCCTCGAAAGGATCTCAGTTTGTCGAGGACTTTCAGCAGAAGGTTGGTTGGCGGGAATAGGTAGATCTTGGACCATCTGTTCCAGTCTATGGACATTGCATTCCGCTCAAGGGCGTCACTGGCTTCTAAAATGTGGGAGGGATATTGACAGGCGAGGCTGGCGAGCGCAGCGAGGCTGGCGAGCGCAGCGAGCCCTCACAGCTGGGGGGTCCGGGGGTCGCTGTAAGCCCCCCCGAGAAATCTTTTAAATTTATTACCGTTTTTGGTGCTTTTAAAGGCACCTGAGCAACATATTTCAGCAAAATACAAGACCTGTATCCTGCCTGAAATCTTGTTATAAGCCTTTTAATTTTGTATCTGTCTGTCAAGTTATACGAAATACAGTAGTTTTAATATTTCTTAAATTCATTGGCCAAACATGATGACATTAAAGCTTTGAGCATGAAGTATTACCTTAGACCCTTTGTAATGATTAAGATATAAACACTATTATATTACTTGAAAATTTTAATAAAGCCTGATTAAATCAACATGCATGGTTTATTAAATGATTAATTCACATTATATGAAAGCAAGACTCATGTTGTTTCATTCAAATAAGATTATTATCATATCATTTAAAGTATTAAGACGAAAAATAACCTGTGTCAATCCTAGCAATTCTGTTAGTCAGAATCTACCAAAAATGGTCCTTCGTTTGTCTTCTGCTCGGATGAACTCCTCAGCAATCGCCTGTGGACTTAAGGTAGCTAGACGGTCACGATGTACATGGCAAATCATGAGGTGGTTAAGGCGTTGCTGACTCATACTGCTATGTAACCATGTCTTCAATCGTCTGAGAGCACTGAATGACCTCTCAGCTGTGCAGGAACTTGCTGGGGAGACAAGTAAAAGGCGTAACAATGCTTCTACCTGAGGAAACATTCGGCGAACTTCTGGTACCATATCTGCGAAGATCTTTCTATAATCTTCAACTGTTGACCCCTTAAACTGGTTGTGGAAGAAATCGAGTTGCTGATTCAGAGATTCATTGAGTTCTGGATACTGTACTTAGTGATAATTTCTGGCTTATGTGTCCCAGTTAACAGTACTGACGATAAATCTTGATACTCGGTGAGATCAGTGGAAGTGAAGTATTCTTTAATGTTCATTACGGCAGCATCAATAACACTGAAGAACTCAACTCGATAAAACTCTTCAGCTGAGTCATGACAGTAGTTAGAGGCAAATCCTAATCCTTGGTCTAGCCTCTTTGGTATTTTTTTCTTTCTTGGGAGAGGAATTGCATCTAGGTCACACAGATGGAGCTTCTGTTCTGCTTCTTCAAATAATCTCTTGAATTTGTGCTCGCATCGAAGTGACTGTAGGCTCTTTATGGTAACCTCTGCAGCTTCTAGCATTCCAGATACTGTCACTTTTGATCCTTGTAGGCTCTTGTTGAAGTTTTCTAGACATTAAATAAGAGGAAGTGATCCATATAATCCAAGTAGACATTCCCCTGAGGACAAACATTTGTACAAACCTGCTGCTCGGGATGCAGTTGTTGACCTTAACTCCTTTGCTGCCTCCTGGAGGGCAGCCAGTACATCAGGGTAATTATCTAATACTGCTTTCACTGCAGCATATCATGCAAGCCACCGTGTAGGACATATTGGCTTCAAACTTGTTGGTGAAGGAGTGTTGAGATCATCTGTGTGAATATTAAGGTACATATGTTTGAACTTTCCTGAACTTCTGTAGAGGGTGCCTAGCTCTTGAAGGTTGTCTAGAGCATTTTTTATGAAGAGAGAATTTGGTATGGCCTTGCTGATAATTAGGTGGATAACATGAGCTCCACAATGCACATACAGAGCTAGTGGTTGCACCTTCTTTATCTCTGCCTGACAGCCTTTATATTTTCCTGACATGTTACTGGCACCATCATATGTTTGAGCCCGGAGGTGTTGAATTGGTAGTTGAAGAGATATAAGCGTGTCTTGCAGCATTTTACTAAGAAACACTCCTGTAGTTGCCGACACTTGGTACAATCCTAGCAGCTCTTCATGAACATTGAGTTTGTCATCGACATATCGCACACACACAGCCTCCTGTTCATTGCCTTGGATATCTTGGGTTCCATCAGTAATAAGGCCAAACTGTGTTGACATTTGATTAACATCATTGCAGATTTCTCTAACTACAGCATTGGCCATTGTCTTCAATATTTCATTTTGGATTGGAGCAGAAGTATATGAAACTTTGTTGGACAACCATACTTTAAGCTTTTTGTCATCCTCAGCCCTCAACTGCAAAAGTTTTGCAAAATTACCCTCTGAGGTTTCATGACCTCGGATGGCAAGGCCTTGCTCTGCTAGGCATTTCAGTGTGGTAATTATCTTAATTAGAGCAGCACGTGACTGGTGTTGATCATGCAAAAGTTGAGATGATAACTGGCTACTGATACCTTCTTGATGTTTGTGGAATTTTAAATTTTCTACTGACAACTTGTGTGCTGCACTTTTTTCATGACTGCGGAATTTCTGAATCGCTTTTTTCCAGTTAGAAAACCCTGAAGTTCCTAAACTTGTACTTGGATTCAGTGACACTTCCAGAGAGCTTGATGTTTTAGCTTGTTTTTCTGTTTTTGTGGTTCCTGAACTACAGGTAGGCCTACCTTCACCAGATTTATGTCTATGGTTTAATACTGGACCCGGTATATTATTTGCTGTACAAGAATATGAGGGAACATCAGTATCTCCTGCTGCCAAAGATACCAATTCCTTTGATAAAACTTGGGCTGATGATAAAGTAACTTTCTGTTTTTCTTGTAGGCCTATGTCTAAGGGAGGTGTGGAAATTTCAGTTTCTTGACGTTTTTCTGTTTGTGTGGATGAAGGATTTGCTGTATTTGTGGATTTTGTTTGTGATGTTGAGGGCCCCGGCCTTGAGAAGTAATTTCTGATATCCATTCTCTGTTGTAGATATAAGACGTATAAGCAAATCTGTAAACAGACAGACAGACAAACCAACAAATAGACAAAAAATGACATGACAAAAACAATATACCCTTTATACTTCGTAAGTTCGTTTATGGACTATTGGACTTAAGGCTTGGACAGTCTGACAGACATAAACAGACAAACCAACAAAGAAACAAAAAATGACATGACAGATGACAAAAACAATATACCCTTGTCCCTTGAGGCTTGATACTTCGTTTATGGACTTTAGGCTTGGTCAGAGACACACAAGCCAACAAATAGACAGAAAATTGCATGAAAAAATATACCCTTGGCATGGCTTAATATATCGTTTATGGACATTAAATTGTCTGGTTAAAGGTTAATGCCATGAGCATGGTGGTTTGGGGGGGCGAGTAACCTTGAAGGGTCGTAGGACCTGCTGTTGCTTGACTTCTATTGTAAACTCGAATGAAAAATAAATAGATAAATAACTCAGGCTCCCTCTGCAGTTTGCCTACGGCCCTACGCACGTATTTAAAGCCATGTACGGTATTTATACCTCGACCTACATATTCATTCCCGGGCATATGAATAGTACAACCTATCACAATACCACAGATTTCGTTAAATATAAATGAACTGATATAAAACCTTGTTTTTTTTACCTGAAACATATGGCGTAAGCTTGTACTATTGAAACTCGAAGATCAGCTGATCAAATTGTGAGCTATAGGCGGGAAAAATGTAAATAAACCATTTTAAAGAAAACGTTGATTATTGATAGAAAACGTTGATTATTGATATTTTTATAGACCAACTAAAGTATTTTTGCACACGCACGGACATAATTTCTAGTTTCATCCCTTAGCTGAATATTACATTGGTATAATCATCATAGTGAATTCTAAAAATGTGGGGGGGACAAATGATACTATGTCCCCCCCACTTTGAAAAGTGGGGGGGACTTGTCCCCCCCGTCCCCCACCTGTTGACGCCCCTGATTCCACTAGAGGATCCTCGTACGGGGCTACATACCGGGGTAGCTTCTTGTTGTCGGTCGTTGCGAAGAGGTCTATTTGCAGTCCTGGGACTTTGCGTAAGATGAAGGAGAATGATCTTGCGTCTAGGAACCATTCTGACTCTATCGGTTTGGTCCTGGATAGAGCGTCTGCTGTCACATTGCGGAACCCTTGAAGGTGGGCTGCTGACAAGTGCCATCTCTTCTTCTCCGCTAGGCGGAGGATGGCTAGTATCACTTGGTTTACGTGAGGCGATCTCGAGCCCTGTCGGTTTAGGCATCTCATTATGACTTCGCTGTCTAGAACCAGACGGATGTTGATTGAGCAGCGGAGTTTCAGTTTCTTTAGGGAAAGAAAAACTGCCATGGCTTCCATGAAATTGATGTGGAAGGTTTTGAAGAGGGGAGACCAGGTTCCTTGGACTTTCCGATGATGAGAGTGACCTCCCCACCCTTCTTTCGAGGCATCCGTGTGAACGGTGACTGACGGTGGAGGCGGTTGTAAGGGAACCTTGTTCCTTAGGTTTTTGGCCTCCGACCATGGCTTGAGTAGGGATCGCTGACGATTTGGTATCGGTCTTTGTAGATCTCTTCGAGCGTTTGATGCGTATTTTCTCCAAACTCCTGATGCATCTTTTAATTGTGCTCTCAATACTGGATCTGTCACTGAGGCGAACTGGAGAGACCTCAACACTCTCTCCTGTTGCCTTCTTAATATCCTTGTGGACTGAAGAAGGCTTTTGACAGATCCTGCTATCTCTTTCCTTTTCTTTGATGGAATGGAAAGGCAATGTGACTGCAAGTTCCAGTGGACCACCAGCCACTGAAACTTTTGAGCTGGAGACAGTTGAGATTTTTCCAAGTTGATCTTGAATCCCAAGTGTTCCAGGAACCGGATCACTTCCTTGGAGGCTTGCCTGCACTCTTCTTCGGATGCTGCCCACACCAGCCAGTCGTCCAAGTAGGCTACCACCTGGATTCCTTTTAGGCGTAGTTGATGAATGACTGCATTCGCAAGCTTGGTGAATACTCTTGGAGCTATGTTCAGACCGAAGGGCATGGCTCTGAAAACATGCTGTCTTCTTTGTAGTTTGAATCCCAGGTAGGGGGAAACTTGACAGCTGATTGGAACGTGCCAGTACGCATCAGTCATGTCTATGGAGACTGTGTATGCCCGTTTGGGTAACAGGGTCCTGATGTGTTGAAGCGTCAGCATTTTGATGAACTTGTTGAGTGGTGACAAGTCCAGAATTACTCTGAGCTTTTCTGAGTCCTTCTTCGGAACACAAAATAGCCTTCCTTGGAATCTGACAGACTTTGCCTTCCTTATAACTCTTTTGTTTAAGAGTTCCTGAACATATTCTTCCAATATGGGGGTTGAGTGTTGAGGGAAGAGTTGAGGGAAGGTCGGTAGAGTTGAGCTCCAACTCCACCGTAGTCCGTTCTTGATTAGGCTGTGGGCCCAGGGATCGAAGGTCCAACGATCCCGGAAGAAGAAGAGTCTCCCTCCTACCGGTAGCATCTCACTTTGAGTGCTGGTTGGAGGATTTGAATCCTTGGCCACGTCCACCCTTGTTGCCCCTACCTCTGAAGGGGCGTCTGGAGGAACCTCGAAAGGAACCTCGAGACTTCGGCCGAAAGGACATAAATTGCCTTTCAAACACTGGTGACTGAGTCGCCAGCATTTGGGGCACCAGTTGGAAGGTGGTGGATAATTTGTGCCTCCGTCTGGGACACTGTGGCCACAGGAAGCTGTTGCTGTTGCTTAGGCCGAGAGGGCACTTCAGGTCGTTTTGGTCTATTCTTCAGCTGGGGACCCTCATCAGCTGAAGATTTTCTTTTAGAGGACAAGCCCCATTTAGAGAGAAGGTTTCTGTTCTCAGTGGCGGCTTTGTCCACGACCTCTTTGACCACTTCACTTGGGAAGAGGTCTTTTCCCCAGATGTTAAAAGCTATCAGCTTCCTTGGTTTGTGTCTCACCGCAGCCGAGGCGAACACGAACTCTCTGCAAGCCCTTCGGGTCTTTGGTTACTGTCGCCATATGTACATGTCTGGGGTATCTGGGATGCTTGCCATTGTCTCCAGGCCCATCTGCAGAGACAAGAAAGCAGCAAGACGTTCTTTTGTCTCTTGTTCCCTACGCAGGAGAAAGTCTGACAGCTTCAGGAGGTCTTCGCCGAACTGTCGTCCGGCAATATCTGCCTCCAGCTTCCCAACTGTAAAGGTGGTGTGGACATCCTTCCAGTCCGCATCGTCTGATGGGAAGGCAAGGGAGAAGGGTCTACACTCTTCCAGTGTAGGGCACGGTTTCCCTGCCTCAACTGCCTTTAAGGCTGCCTTAAGCCCTTTGTCCATAAAGGGAAAGGCACGTTTGGAGTCAGCAATGAAGGACGGGTGCTTCTTGCTGAGAGCCGGCACCTTAGAGCTAGTAAAGGCCCTCTCCTTTAAGGTGGTGATATATAAAGCCTGAGCCTTAGAGAGTTCAAGGACAATAGTTTCCTTCGGCTCTGTCTCCTCTTTGGATGCAGGTTCCGTCTTAAGACGGACATAGCAATCCGGGTAGGCCCCTTTTCTGGGCCAGAACTCAATATCCTCCACTGGGACAGTGCCCAGTTTTTCTGAGAGGAAGATCTTTCCCCCCGACATGGGCATGTGCACTGCGTACCTCCAGGGGTTAACGTCAGAGAAGGCGGGGAGATCCTTAACGTTTAGCTTCTTCGGGGCCAAACGTGTTGCAACTAACTGATGCATTTCTGTCCGAAGAGAGGCCTCCTTCTCGGACGATTTTTTTTTAATGTCCTGCACCATGGACAATAACGAGTGCAACGTACTCGTGATAGAATCTAGTTGGGGTGCAGTGGAAGAGGTCGAAGGCACTGGCTTATTCACTGTGGCCGATGATACCGAAATTGTTTCGGCTCTCTCGACTTCTGTCTCAGGTGGAACGTCATCCGCCTGATCCAATTCCTCCACTAGGAGATTGTTCTCAGTCTCCTCTGAGACAACTGACATGTTTTCCTCTAATTGGATGCCCTCTAAGGCATCTAAAACTTCAGATTCAACCGAAATCTGAACCAGGGGAATCTCAGGTTGAGCCTGGGGAATAACCGCATCCGAAGATGCCCTAGGGAAAAGACAAGCCCTCATCTTTTCATTAGGAAGGTATGGGCCAGAAGGGTTCTGGAAGCCCCTAACCCATTTCCGAAGCATTTCCCTTGCTGCGTCCCTTGACTCAGTGGACTTTTGATCGTCAAAAGCCTCTCTTACCAGTTTTTCATAAACAGTACATACCTGCAGATCCCAGTACTTAAGAGCCCCCTTGGTGACTGCGCAGCGAGCATGGACCCTGCACATGTTGTGGCCGTAGAAGTTCTTACTACGGACCCTGCAAAAACTATTCCCGCACTCGGGATGCTCCTCCTGTAAAGAAAGAAAAGCATATAAGTATTCGGTGAAATTCTCAGATTTCAGCATACATAATATTAATAATATTAGCTTGGATAGGGTAAGCTAGAAATAGGAAAGACACCTACATGTGTTTCCTGTCCAGCCAATTGCTATGACCTCCTCCAATATTGAAAGTAGAATTCTTAGGAATTCTTTGGGGAAGATGATATCCTTTGATATAAAGTGTCTTCTTGACACAATCTTCCAGGTTCAATATTGGGGATTACGGACAATAATGGATAATAACCATTAATGGAAGAGAGAATCGCTCTCTTATATGTGATGGTCTTACGATAGGCTGCCCATGAAGCACCTTGTAGGTTGGAAAAACTTTGGGCTACAGCACTGACTGTTGGTAACAAGTTGTCAGGCCTGCCGGCACATGCCGGCCTATTCTGGGCTATTGAAGGCAATTACTGTCTTCATAAAAATGGGTGGCAGGCCGCCGGTAACGGCTCTGCCGGCGGCGGCGGCGGTTCTGCCAGCCGGCAGCCGGTCCCTGAATGTCTATTGTCTTTGGGTTGTCGATCAATGACATTCACAGTAAGCGGCGGCAGGGTAACTGCCGGCCGGCAGACAATTGACATGGCCCAGTAACGAAAGTAAGAGAGAAAGAGAGGATGGAGGCAGACAAGGGCTCAGCCTTGCCGGCCTGCATCCAGAATGAGGGTTCAAGTGGAAGGGGGAATTAAATTTGGGCTTCCACCCAACCATATCCCAGTCATAAGGGCTATGGAAGGCAGTCCAAGGGAGGACTGAAGAACACTCTAAAGAATATGAGGTACCCGCCGGCTGGCTGCCGGCTCGGCCAGCGGCAGACTGGGAACCTCAGGCCAGTCCTACAATAACCCTTAGGGTCAATGTAGAATGACGGCCAGGAGGGAGTTGGTTCATTCAACACGAAAGAGATAGAGGGGAGGGGGTAGGTGTCCTACAGGTAAGGTAATGCCCGAAGGCACTACTTAACCTAAGGGATTCTGGTCTCATGGAGTAACCTCAGGTAGGAGAAATTTCCCCAGGTTGTGTTAGTCAAGTGAGAGAGCGTCCGTATTATACCATCTCACAAGAGAATAGAATCTCGTGCCAGAGACCTTAGGCAGTGAAGAAGTCATTTCTTCGGTCTAAGGTCTACCAGCACAGGACCGTCTGCTAGGCCAAGGAAGGGGGAATTGTCATACAAAACCCCCAAGTATGGTCTAGGGAGGTCTAGCCTCCTGTAAGAGCAGCTTAACCTGACATGGGAAATCATTTCGCCAAGACAGGAAGATGCCTAACACAGACTTATACTCTATTGTCCCGTTCTAAACTCAAATCCAATTCAGTGGTTAGGAGAAAGAAAACGTAACGTCTCAGTAAAACTTTGCCAGAACTCGGTTCACAGCAAAGAAAACTGAGAATAGCCTAGGCTAATCAGAGGGAAGGGGGATTGCTCTTGAATCTCCTAGGAGATAGTATCGACTTAAAAGGTATAGGAGGTGTCAGTCTCCCCTTAAAAGGCAATACAAGAGCAATGGGGATATGTATGAAAGTATACTAAAGCCCCTAGGCTAGTTGCCTAGGAGCATAGAGAATCGTTCACCGAAACTCTCTGTATACTATCTTGGAAGAGGAAAGCATAATAAAGTAATATCATAAATGTGTAAAATATTGCCTGTGCTTCAATAAAACTTTACCAGGAACGTTATATCATGCATGAAGTGTTTAGGTGCCTAGGCTAGGAAGCCTAGCACTCGTGAGGCTCGAAATAATTAGCCAAATCCATGACAACAATGACATTATATAAGAATCTCTAGCTAAAATTCTAAATAGCTAAAGTTATTAAAGCGAATAATGCCGGGAAAGGGTCGTTCTGGCTAACTAAATGTACAGAAAGAATGACCGCATCCATGACGCCATCCGGCTGGCAACAGCTCTTGTTACGCTAATTATGTTCTCAATCAAAAACCAAAAACTGGCAAGAGCTTACATTTACACAAAATAAAGATATTACTTAACTTTCCAGAAGCTGATGAGCCTGGTGTAGACATCATAGCGTCCAAAAAACTCCAAAATAGCGAGAGATAACACGGGATAACACCGGTCAAGGAAGCTATGAGAGAAAGAATGGCTCGGTGGCGCCTCGCGGTGGTGATTTGGCGCACTATTTACAGTACAGTAGGAGTGTCGCCTCTTTAACGACTCTCCTTATTCTTGCCTCTCTTTCCCCTCGAAGTGAAAGCTCTATTTTGGGGTGTAGATAGCCATGAGACGTGTCAAGAATACGTCCTCTGATATTACGCGATATCCCTTTTTAAAATTTCAAGGGATATTCGCTCCAGGAGTTAGAATTCTGGATACCTTTGGTAAATTCTCTGGGATATATCACTGTAGTCAAATATACCTAGGAAGCTACCTTTGAAGGAACGTCCATCATGACGACATGGCCTGAGCCCAAAAAACCCTCGTTAAAATTCTAATGGCTCGTCATTCAGCTATGCCGAAGTAATTACCCTATGTAAATAGCTAAGGTTTGTATAGTTAGGAAAAATACAAATTATCTACGAATTTGTCATATTTCTTTGCTTTTTTGCTGTTATCATTATGAGTGATAAAATTCAATTCCGTGTCTGTGCGAGTGAGGAATGTAAGGTGAGGTTACCGAAAATAGCGGTAGACCCTCACACCGTGTGTTTGAATTGTAGGGGTTTTGAATGTGCTCTTAATAATAGGTGCAGGGAATGTAAGATTTTGAATGAAAAGGATTGGTTAGCTATGAAGCGCTATGTGCGTAAACTGGAGCTCGATAGTGTTAGGAGAGCTTCTAGGTCTAAATCTACGTCTGTTAGTGGGAAGGAAGACGAACTTAGTGTAGATTTATCCTTTGAGCCTATAATTAAGTCCTCTTTGGAAGTTGATCCTTCCCTTTAGTTAGTAACTCCTGCCCCTTCTACAGGATCCTTATCTGCAGATGACCCTCGGTACGCTAGGATGGCTGCCGAGTTGAAGGCCATTAAAGAACAACTTGCGGCCTTTAAAGGTAAGAAAAGGGAAAGTGATTTTAGTGCTTGTGAAAGTGCAGTGGAGGTGGCGACTGACCGAACCTGTCATTACCTTAGGTCTAGACCTCTACCAAGCTCCCAGGACCAAGGGAGAAGGTACGTACGTCGACAACCAAAAGGGTGTGAGAGGTACGTACCCTCGGTCAGCCGTCGCCTCAGACAGTCCTGTTGCCGATTCCCAGGCTGTTTTTGACCGTCATAGAAAAGACGTGTCGGATGTGTTGATTTCTTCTCCGAATCCCTCTCCCAGACGTAAATGGAAGTTTGAGGCTTCAAGACCTACGAAGAGGAGGTGGAACCACGACGAACTGTCTCGTTCTTTCTCTCCCAGTTCTAGTAGCTATGAACCTTGTCTGTCGGAGGACAGACAAGTCTAAGTTCGCAAGTCAGGATAATGCAGCCGAAGATCCTTCTCCTTCCACGAGTGTTATTCGTCAGCCCCCTCTTTCGGGACCGCAAGACCCAGCAGAGGTTGCTAAATCCTTTATGTGTGTCATGCAGGAACAACTTTTTACGTTAGTTCAAGCGTTTAGCCGCCCTCACTCCCTGTGCGATAGACGTAAAGACGACTCTTTGCCTATCAAGAAGTCAACTTCTAAGAGGGAACAGAGTTCCTCTCCTACGGAACCCTTACATTCTTCGTTGAAGACACGACACCGTTCTGCTTCCTCAACTGCTCGACGCCAGGACGATTCCACCTCTCGCTCTCGGCGCCAGGACGATACCTCCTCTCTCTCTCTCGGCGCCAGTAAGATGACGGTATGCTTACGCAGGACGAAACTTCCTCTTGTCGCCAGGACGATACTGCCTCTCGTCGCCAGGACGATACCCCCTGTTGCAACATCTTTTTCCTGAGGCCCTCGTGAGAGACATTACGCTTTCTCTGGCCCAAAAAGACCTGTTATCTCGTTCGGCTCATAAGCCCTTGGCAGCCGCTCCTTCTTCTTCGAAACGGGAGGAAAAGAAATTCCAGCAGCTCTTTCGAGGCAGGACTACTTCAAAACCAGATTTTAGAGGAAGAAGGCAAGAGTCAGGAGCAAGATCGAACAGAGGTTTGTTCAGAGCTCGCTCCAGAAAATGAAGTACATCTCCTCTAGACAGTGAGCGCAAGACTGTCAGGTTTTTGGCAGTCTTGGAAGAGAAGAGGGGCGGACACTTGGTCCCTCTCAGTCATCAAGGAAGGATACAAGATCCCCTTTCTGAAGAAGCCTCCTCTCACAGATACTTCGCTGGCCTTAGTAGCCCAGTACACAGATCCGGGGAAACAGAATGCCCTCCTAGATCTAGTCGACCAAATGCTGGACAAGGGAGCGATAGAACCGGTTCGGGATCTATCCTCCCAAGGCTTTTACAATCGCCTGTTTCTAGTGCCCAAGAACTCGGGCGGATGGAGACCCGTCCTGGATGTCAGCTCTTTGAACGTCTTCGTGGAGAAGACGAAGTTCTCCATGGAGACGACTCGGTCTGTGCTGGCATCAGTACGTCCAGGGGACTGGATGGTGTCCCTCGATTTGCAGGACGCGTATTTTCACGTCCCCATCCATCCGACTTCAAGGAAGTACCTGAGATTTGTGATGCAGGGCAAGTGCTTCCAATTCAGAGCGCTTTGCTTCGGTCTCAGCACGGCTCCTCAAGTCTTCACCAGGATAATGGCGAATGTGTCAGGCTGGCTGCATCAAGAGGGGATAAGGATATCCTTTTATCTGGACGATTAGCTGATTCGTTCACGATAGAAGGAGAAAGATCTGGAGGCTTTATGAAAGACTTTTATGATGGCTCAAGATCTAGGCTGGGTCATCAACAGGGAGAAGTCTCAGATCAAGCAGAATCAGACTATTCTCTATTTGGGGATAGTTCTGAATTCAGTTCTTTTTCGGGCTTCTCCCTCACAGGAAAGACAGACCAAGTGTCTCGAAAAAGTCCGAAGTTTCCTGGACAAGAAGAGGTGCTCAGCGAAGGAGTGGATGAGTTTGCTGGGAACTCTCTCCTCCCTCGAGCAGTTTGTCTTACTAGGGAGACTCCATCTAAGGCCTCTATAGCACTTTCTTTCAAAAACGTGGAACAGAAAGACGCAGGAAGACTCCTTTTCCTTCCCCATTCAAGCAGAAGTCAAGGATCTTCTGAAGTGGTGGCTGGATACAGCCTTGTTGGGGGAAAGGATCTCCTTACACAAGAAGAACCAAGACCTAGTGTTGTTTTCAGACGTGTCAGTCAGGTTGGGGGGCAACACTAGGAAGCAAGGAGGTCTCAGGCTCTTGGGAAGGAAATCAGTTGGAATGGCACATCAACAACAAGGAGCTCATGGCCATTTTTCTGGGGCTAAAGGCCTTCAAAGATTCGGTGTCTGGGAAGATTGTGGAGGTCAACTCAGACAACACCACAGCTCTTGCGTACATCAGAAAGCAAGGGGGGACTCTCTCTGTCTCTGTTAGAAACAGCAAGGGAGCTCCTTCTTTGGGCGAAGGAGAACAAGGTAGATCTGCTGACGAGGTTTGTACAGGGACAGAGGAATGTGAGGGCGGACATGCTCAGCAGGAAAGGGCAGGTCCTTCCCACAGAATGGACCCTCAACCAACAGGTCTGTCAGAGTCTCTGGAGGATGTGGGGGAGACCCTTAATAGACCTTTTCGCCTCCAACTTGAGCAAGAGGATCTCCAACTATTGCTTCCTGGTTCCGGACAAGGAGGAGATAGCAGTGGACGCCTTTTTTATGGATTGGACGGGGATGGACACATATGCCTTTCCCCCGTTCAAGATCATCAATCTGGTAGTCAGGAAATTCGCCCTCCTCGATTCGGGACGAATGATCCTGGTAGCTCCTTACTGGCCAACGAGATAATGGTTCACGGAGGTGGTGGACATGTTGATGGACTTTCCAAGAAGCCTTCCTGCAAGTCCAAAGCTGCTCAGGCAACCCCACTTCGAGAGGTATCATCAAAACCCCCACGCTTTCAAACTGACTGCCTTCAGACTATCGAGAAGCTCGTCAGAGCGAGAGGATTTTCAGCGCAAGCTGCGAAAGCTATCGCCAGAGTGAGGAGGGTCTCTTCACAGAGAGTCTACCAGTCCAAGTGGGAGACTTTTAGAGATTGGTGTAGGAAGCACAAGGTTTCCTCATCCACTACCTCTGTGAGCCAGATTGCTGATTTTTTGTTGTACCTCAGGCAGGATGCTAAGCTGGCAGTGTCCACAATCAAAGGGTACAAAAGCATGCTCGCTTCAGTCTGTCGGCATAGTGGCTTAGACTTGTCTCACGATAAGGACGTACATGACCTCGTAAAGTCTTTTGAGACAACCAAACAGATCCAGTTAAAGCCCCCTTCTTGGAACCTTGATCTGGTTCTTAAATTTCTGTGCACCAAGAGATTTGAGCCCATCTCACAAGCTTCTCTTAGGGAGGTTACGAAGAAAACTCTTTTCCTTTTGGCCTTAGCAACAGCTAAAAGGGTCAGTGAATGCCATGCAATTGAAAAGCAGGTTGGCTTCAATCTGAATGGGGCAGTTTGTGCCTTAAGAGTAGATTTCCTCGCCAAGAATGAGAACCCTTCAAAGCCCTGGCCAAGGACCTTTGAGGTTCCTAACTTGACTAACCTAGTGGGTCAAGAGCTAGAGAGGCTCCTCTGTCCAGTCCGAGCCCTCAAAGCCTACTTGTCTCACACTAAAAATGTGAGAGGCTCTTCTAGCTCCTTGTGGTGTTCGGTGAAAGATCCTCAGAAGCCCCTTTCTAAGAACGCTTTGTCTTTTTTCCTAAAGGAAGTTATAAGAGAAGCGCATATCTTGTGTGAGGAGGAACTCTTCGGCCTTTTGAAAGTGCAGGCTCACGAAGTGAGAGCCATTGCGACTTCGCTTGCTTACCACAAGAACATGTCGGTCAGACAAATTATGGATGCGACGTTCTGGAGGAGCAACTCTGTGTTCGCCTCTCATTACCTCAGAGAGGTGAGAGTGGATTATGAGAAATGCTATACCTTGGGCCCATATGTAGCTATGGCTTCTGTATTAGGCAAAGGAGTTACTACCTCCCCTCAACCTTAGTTTTTGTATTCCTGTGTGTGGGTTGGTGTTTTTAATGGTTGTCTGAGGACGTCGACTTGTGTACAGTCACCTCAGTCTAGTTAGATAATTGATATCTACTTTGCAAAGGTTAGGTGGTTGGTTTTTGTAAGGTTGCAGTTTTTAATATCTGGGCAATAGGTAGTCCTGAAGTCTAGTCAGATTGTTGGTCTCACCCCGTGGACAGACTCGATTGAGTGTTTTCAGCACTGCAGGTCACATCCTGGCTGACACTCCTAAGGGAAAGCGACTCAAGAGGCAGGAACCTTTGAAGTCAGCTACCTTATCAAGTAAGGAATCAAGGTGTTTTTTTTATCCTGCAACTCTTTTGGTTGTTTCCCCAACAATGTTTATTGTCTATCACCCTCCTCCAAGTGTATTAATCAGCTATATATATATATATATATATATATATATATATATATATATATATATATATATATATATATATATATATATATATATATATACTTCCAGGTAAGTTCTATTCATAAAAATGGAGATTTTATGATAAAACAAAGTTTTATGAATACTTACCTGGCAGTTTTATATATATTCTAAGGCCCACCCACCTCCCCTCAGGAGACAGGTCGGGCATAGATGAACTAAAGAACAGAAAACAGGAATGATTCCTTGTACCACCCTGTAAGGGTTATTATCCAATTAACCGCACAACCACCACAAGGCGGTTGTCGCATTTTGAAAAATTCTGCCGTAAGTCAGAGACATTAACTATATATATATATATATATATATATATATATATATATATATATATATATATATATATATATATATATATATATATATATATATATATATATATAAAACTGCCAGGTAAGTATTCATAAAACTTTGTTTTATCATAAAAACTCCATTTTCCTTCTTTCAGTTTGAGGATGCCAGGGATTGCTATAACTTTCCTTGACAGACCAGGGGTTATGATGTCGCCATCATAATACATTTCCGGCCAACAGTTGGTCAGACAAGCAGGGCACCTAAAAGATGTGTCAAGTCCCTTAGGAAAGTTTACAGTAACCGGACCAAGTACTGGCTCAATACTGGCAATTCTTATTGAATCGGCTGCGTGGACCTCAAGTGTGTAAAGCACTTGCTGACAACAGGCTCCACGTATTGGGACATAATACTCCCAAAGAGGCTTTTGGGGAGTACTGCCAACGCTCAGCCGATTTCGGGCTCCGTCAACTATCATCCCATTTGCTCTCAAGAACTGGTAACTAAGCACTAAGTGCTCAGCCATAGTCCCTGAAGGCACTACAGGGAACACACTCCGGGCAAATTTCATTCCATGCAGCATAGGGGTCAACAGTACAGTACCTAAGGTCTTAGGTCCTGTATGCCCTAAACCCTTCAGACCAATGGTTTTGGGTACCATCTGCATCTGGTAATCCTGTACCACTCTCGATGACAGGAGGTTGACCTCAGCTCCGGAGTCAATGAGAGCATCCAACACTCCCGATGGAAACTCAGACATGGTCACTGGGACAACCATGGGTGGTACAGGAGCCAACTGCGCCAGGTTAACCCTACGAAGGGTTTTCAATACAGCCTCAGTTCCTGCTTCCTCCCTGGAGGAGTCAGTTGGAGAAGCTCTAGACAGTGTCGAGGACAGGTTATCACTGGCCAATCGTGAAAGTGTCCCTCTTAATGAGAGAATGCCTTGATGAAGTCATTGAGCTTCAGCACGGCATTTCATTCCCGTGCTGAATCTTGGTGACGGGCAAGAGGGCTCTCGAACTTCGGGAAATTGTTCCCCCAGTTCGAATCTAAATTTCTCTCTTTCATCTTTTTCTTCTGCTTAATATTACTTCGACCTTCTCCTAATTTTATCAAATTTCCTTTCTTTCATCTTGCTGTCCTATCTCTATGATTATTATTTTTCTTAGTTATATATATATATGTAGATGTATGCATATATATATATTTATTTATTTTATTTGTTCATTTATTTTTTTATCTATTTTTCTTTCTATTTTATTTAAATGGCGTGGATATTTCCACATTCGTTATTACTGCCTGCTTAGATGAATGGGAGAAGGGATCACGGTTGGGAGGTATTCGCATTCAAAGCTATATATGAGAGTATTGGATGATCTCAGCCATCCCAAAGATGGTTTGGACCTTTTTGGCGGAACTACTCTCAAGGGTTGGGTCATCGGAATCCAGGGGGATCCAATCCTTGAGGTGGGACTCTTGGCTTTTGGCCGGAAGCCCATCATTACAGATATGGGGAGGATGATTCCATATTACTTTGGTCTCAGTCCTAACAGGCGGGTTTAGCTTACACCTGTGCCTCTATATCTGTTTTGATGCTATCCTTCGGGTAGGGTATGGAGTGGACCATCGGGGAAATATACTCTCATTGTGCCGATAGTGGAGAATGCAAATTTCCTTTCCAACGTATGATACTTTCTTATAATTCTCAAGCAGGTACCCCAACAAAACAACAAAAAACCTGAAAATCCCATCCTTAAATATGGACCCTTCAAATACTGAATCCCCATCCCCTGGATTTGCTGACTCCCCCCCCGGCACTGTTGACGACTTCTGCTACTGTAATTAAGGAAAACTCTGTTGACGACCTTCGAACTAAAAAGGACCACTCTACTGATGTTAAAAAATCTAGCAATTTGGGTAACACAGGGAAACTACGATTCCTTCATGTTTCCCAAATCCCATTAGAGACAAATTATGATGATATATATAGAGCATTTGAGTGCTATGGATTGATAAAGGAAATAAGGATGAGACTTGGAGATGAAAAATGGGACTCTTGGATATCTTTTGAAAGTCACGATGAGGCGTTTAATGCCATAAGTAATATTAGTAGTATCAAAATTAACGAATTGAACATCATGGGAGCTCTTTGTGATAAGGTCCCAAAGGAATTGGATGTGTACAAACCTGCTGATTGGTTTGAAAAAGATAGAAATGTACCCATGCCTTCACAGAGAAAACCCAAACCACCAATGTGGCTCTTAGCTGAACCTAAAGGGATAATAGGGAATTATTTTAAGATATGTAAGTTTATCCAAAAAAAAGTAGGAACCATAGCACCTGGAGATATATCTCGTTTTGGGAAGAACAGTTATCTCATCCATGCCAAATCTTCGACTCAGTCTGCAATACTGTCTAACTTACAGACAGGCAGTGATGAAATTACATTGGAAATGAAACCTCATCTTAATTTTAGTTATGGAAGGGGAGTGGTCTTTAATAAGGACCTATACGAATTTACAGAGGAGGAGATACTTTCTATGTGTCCATTAAATGTATGGAAAGTGCATAAGATTCCTGGAACTTCAATGATTATACTCACTTTCCAGGATGCTGATGTACCTTTCCATATTTTTATTGAAAATGAAAGGATTAAAGTTCGGCCTTTCAAACAAAAGCCCCTGCAATGTTTTAATTGTTTTAAATTTGGACACCCATCCAAAGTTTGTAAAAATGGAAAATTGTGTGGTATTTGCTCCAAAACTTATCATGGAGAATGTACACTTGAGGCCAGGTGTTCAAATTGCAATTTGAATCATAAATCAACTGATAGGAGATGCGAACTGTATAAGTTGGAGGAAGCTGCCCTAAACAAATCAAGTTTAGAACACATAAGTGTGGGACATGCAAAAAGATTGTTGAATAAATCAACCAGCTATGCAAAGGCCTTAAAATCAAAGGTAAATTTACCACAGGAGACAGCAACCCCACCTAGCACTGCCAGTAATCCTAAGAAAAGAAATACAACCTCTGATAATAAAGTACTGCATGACAAGGTAATCATATCGCCTTCTGAGGCTTTGCCACAGCGTATTAAAAATGGGTCATTGCCCATTTCTGTACAGCCTTCGTCCCCCATTACCAGCAATAGTACTAACCTCTCCCAGGCCATGTCCTTGCCTGATTTGATGGAGATGCCACCTGACACCAAGTTACCAGGTGCACCTGTATTGGGGAAGGTGCAAAAACCTGGTAGCTCAAAACCTACTAAT
Source organism: Palaemon carinicauda (assembly GCF_036898095.1). NCBI lineage: Eukaryota > Metazoa > Arthropoda > Malacostraca > Decapoda > Palaemonidae > Palaemon > Palaemon carinicauda. The sequence continues at coordinate 83,578,298 of NC_090749.1, read as the reverse complement.
CGGAAAAGAGAGAGACCTCCATCTCTCTCGCCCCCCTCCATAAGAAATATCAAAATTACGACGTCAAATAAGTATGATGATTTGTCAGTTGATATTTCTGATCTGGAAGTCAATTTAAATAAATCGGAAATTCAAGTGGAGGTCCACCAACCTCCTCAACAATCAGATCAAAAAGACAAAAAGAAAATCATAAATTCTAAACCCAATCTATCAAGACCCTCTTTAATAAAACCACCAAAAAATAGTGTTAGATCAAACACTGCTAATGGGAAGACTCCATCCAAGGGGTCTACCAAATTATAAACCATAGTTTTTTCCTCCATTTTGCAATGGAATTGTCAGGGTTTAAGGGCCAAATATGAAGAACTTAAGCTCCTTATTCATGAGCATTCCCCCATAATTATTTGTCTACAGGAGAGCAAACTTGATCATAATACCCCTTGCCCTCGCGAATACATTAGTTATAGGACACCATATGATCACCAAGTGGGGAGCCATGGCGGAAGTCTCATATACGTTCGTCGAGATGTTCCCCAAGTTTCTCTGTCTATTCGTACACCTCTGCAGGCAGTGGTTGTACAGATCGACATAGGGCGAAAATATACAATTTGTTCTCTGTACTTGCCTCCAAATGATAACATTTTGTATGACAACTTAGTGGAGGTGATTCAACAACTCCCTCAACCTTTCCTTTTACTTGGAGATTTGAATGGTAGACACCCTTTGTGGGGTGATGTTTTAGCAAACACGAGGGGAAATATCATATCATCAATTGTGGAAAATGAAGATGTGGGACTCCTTAATACAGGAGAGCCCACACACTTTCATGTCCAGACAGGTACCTTGTCATGTATTGACCTATCAATCGTAAGCTCTAATTGCCTTCTCGACTTTGATTGGAGAACATTAGATGATTGGCATACTAGTGATCACGCACCAATCATTATAAACACCAACAATGGTCCACCTTTACAGGGATCGCCACGATGGAATCTTGACAAGGCGGACTGGGATAAATTTCGTGAACTAAGCAAAATTGAGGGGGATGCAGGACAAGTTGAAAATATCGATGATGCCATAGACTTACTGAATGGAACTCTCCATACAGCAGGAGTCAATTCAATTCCCAAAACAACAGGGTTATTCAAACGACGACCCGTCCCGTGGTGGTCTTCAGAACTAACTGCCCTCCACAGAGCCACAAGAAGATCTCTAACACGATTGCGTAGACGCAGAACTGATGAGAATTTAATTATGTACAAGAAATGTAGAGCACAGTTCCGTCGTGCCATGAAAGAAGCAAGGCGCCAGTCATGGATGTCTTTTGTTTCCTCCATTAACAGTAGGACACCACCATCTGCTGTGTGGAGGAAAGTAAAAAAGATAGCTGGCAAATTCACCCCCAACCCACCACCAGTGTTGAAGGTGAATGGCCAGTATGTAACCGAAGCAAATGATGTTAGCAATGCCCTGGCTAATCATTTTTCAAATGTATCCAGCAAGTGTGAAGGAGCCCCTGGTCACCAGTATAGGAGCACTGAAGAAAAGAAAATTTTAAATTTTGCAACAAGAAGGGAAGAGTCGTATAATTCTCCTTTCACTGAAAGAGAATTTGATTCCGCACTTGCTCATTGCAATGATACAGCCCCTGGACCCGATGGAATTCCATATGCAATGATTAAACATGTACATTTTAATACAAAGCTATTTATTTTAAGTATTATTAATAGAATATGGCATGATCATAGTTACCCAAGTGTTTGGGAACTAGCCATTATTTTAGCCTTTTTAAAACCCGGGAAAGACAAGTTTTTAGCAGCAAACTATCGTCCAATTGCATTGACATCTTGTTTATGTAAAATCATGGAGAAGATGGTCAATGCAAGGCTGGTGTGGTACCTTGAAAAGAAAGGTATTTTATCACCGATTCAATGTGGATTCCGAAAAATGCACTCAACGACTGATGTGTTGATACGACTAGAGTCTTCTATTTGTGAAGCCTTTGCTTCCAAACAGCACCATGTTACAGTATTTTTTGACCTTGAAAAGGCATATGATACCACATGGAGATATGGTATTCTTAAAACCATTCATGAATTGGGATTGAGAGGAGAGCTGCCACTATTTATTCAGGCATTTCTTTCACGTAGAGTTTTTCAAGTGAGAGTGGGGGAAACTCTATCAGAGAGTAAGTGCCAGGAAGAAGGAGTTCCTCAGGGTAGTGTGCTGAGTGTAACCCTTTTTGCACTAGCAATTAATGGGATATCCTCAGCCATTCCCCAGGATGTTCTCTCAACATTATTTGTGGATGATCTCTCAATATCATTTGCTGGCACTAAAATGGCAATGGTTGAGAGAAAAATCCAACTCTCTATTGATAAAATTATCCAGTGGGCTGACATGAATGGATTTAAGTTCTCGACAAGTAAAACTACCATTGTCCATTTTTGTCGTATCCGGGGAGTACATCCAGACCCGGATATATACATTAAAAGTCAACGGATACCATGTGCAAGAGAAGCTAAATTTTTAGGTTTGATATTTGATTGTAGGCTTACATGGGTTTCTCACTTAAAAGCATTAAAAGCTAAATGTGTTGAAGCTCTGAATATCTTAAAAGTATTATCCCATACATCATGGGGGGCAGACCGCAGTACTATTTTAAAATTATACAAGGCCTTGATTTTTTCCAAAATTAGTTATGGTTGTGAGGTATATTCTTCAGCCACCTCAAGCCGGTTAAAAATATTAGACTCGATACATCATGCAGGTATTAGATTGTCTACTGGAGCTTTTAAAACCTCGCCTATCCCAAGTCTCCTTGTTGATGCTGGAGAGTTACCTCTAGACCTTTACCGAATGTCTTCCGTTCTTCGGTATTGGTTTAGATTGCAAAGACTCCCTAACTCTCTAGCCTTTCATACTGCAAGCCTTGTAAGACACGCATCATACTTTGAGTTGCACCCAAAATCTCCTCAACCCTATGGCTTTCGGGTGAAACGATTATTAAATAGTCTGGATATAATTAGAAATAAGGTACTTCCATTCAAGGTATCATCAACGCCTCCATGGAAGTTACCAGAGATATCTTTTTGTAAATATTTTATTGGAGATAAGAAGAATATGTCAGACCTAGAAGCCAGGTCTCTTTTTAATGAACATGTTAAAGAACATAGAGGATCAACTTTTATCTATACTGATGGCTCCAAATCTGATGCTGGCGTTGGATTTGGAGTACATAGTAATGGTTTTAATTGTAGAGGTGCACTTCCTCTGACCGCTTCCATATTTACTGCCGAACTGTATGGCATATTAACCGCTATTGAGAAAATAGCATTGGAGAAGGAGGGTAATTTTACAATTTTTAGTGATGCAAGGAGTGTCCTTCAAGCTATGGAAGTTTTTAATTCTAATAACCCTCTAGTTTTAAAGATTTTAGAATGGCTTCTCATTATTGGACGGAGAGGTATAACAGTTCAATTTTGTTGGGTTCCAGCACATGTAGGTGTGTCTGGGAATGAGAAGGCAGATTCACTGGCTAAGGAGGCTGCATCCGAGTTGCTGCCAAGAAGGTATCCCATTGCCTGTAATGATTTCTTACCTGTCATCAAGAACTTGGTTTGCAATAAATGGCAACAGCAATGGGATAGTCAAGATGGCAATAAAATGCGAGAGATAACAAATGACATATCTCCTTGGAGGTATAATATGATGCCCCGAAAATGGGAGACGTCTCTTTGTCGTCTCCGTATTGGTCACACTCGGTTGACACACGAGTTTCTGCTGAAGGGCCAACACCAACCGTATTGTGATGACTGCTTAGTACCTCTAACAGTAAGGCATTTGTTGACCGAATGTCCCAATTATAACAACTTGCGGAATAGATATTTGTTTGAGGCTCGAGGTGAGGGTGGCAGGTTCATCCTTGCCAAGATTCTTGGAAATGATGTGTCCTACCATGCAAGTGGCATTTTTAGATTTATTTCAGAAGCAGGTCTTCTGAAAAATATTTAACTTTTATTACATTCAACTTTTATGATTTTAATTGAATACTCTTTTATTTTTTATTTTATTTTATCTTTTATTTTTGTATACATAAATTAAATGTTACCGGCGTCAATGACCTCAGATGTCAGGATGCCTGAAAACTTTAAATCAATCAATCAATCGTGAAAGTGTCATTGGAGGTGCAATGACCTTTTCAGGTTGAGGGATAACCTTAGAAATCGAGATTTCCGAGGCTGCCATCGGAATACTAGGAGCACGCACCCTAGCGCTCACACTCTCCTTGGATGTAGCCCCATCTTCTACATCGAAGGCCTGGTGTTTAAAGCCCTATGATACTCCTCAGTTCTTGACCTCTTGGGCTTTGCTCTCTTGTTCTTCCTCTTCTCCTTCTCCACAGTCGGAGAAGGAACAATGGACTCGCTCCCACTTCGGCTCTCCCAGCTACTTGTTGATCTAGAATAGGAGAACGGGGTTGGAGTAGCACTCACCGTTACTGCTCTCCACCTTGAAGGAGTCTGGACAGAGATGGTCTCCCTCCCCGGGCTGCGGGCATTAGGTGTCTTTTGGACGGGTGATCTACTTATAGGCGGCGCCTTTCGTCCACACTGTGCGACATGATAGTTTGCCGAGCCACAGCGTAGGCACAGGTTGCGGCGTCTGCGACACTCATCCATAAGGTGCCCTAATTTCTGGCACCATGCACAGTACCTTCTCTGGAATTGAGGAGACCTATCCTGGGTGCACGATGGTGGCAGGCACACTTTCACAGGCGCAGGTTTGGGGACAGGTCGAGGAGTGCGTGTATTCGCTCTGTCAGATTCAGGCGTACAGCTGGGGGCAGCTATGGCAACCCTGTCGGCATACGAGCCGTGCCATGACTGTCTCACATGACTGATGGCCAAATCCTCTTCCTTCTGGCTTCGCTGACGGGATGCCTCGTCGAGAACACTCAACCGGTGTAGAACATCCTGACAAGGGCCTGACAGTCAGCGGAGACATTAATGGTGGCCAGAGACTGTTCCACCACACTCGCAGCTCTGCTCTGACCAGTTTTGAGGAGCCTCCGCCTAAGCTCCCTCCGGTCCAAACTACGGCGAGGATAGGCTGACCTGTACAGGGAGGCCAACCGGACGGCGTAAATCTTCAGCAGTTCGCCCTCGTCACAGGTGGCACTGCTGAACCGGGCCTTCCTACCCGCATCACGCATCTCTCGGGCTTCTCGGCACCAGTCGAGGAGGCGTTCCTTCATGTCAGGGTATGAGATCTCGGCACCCCCTATGGCCGAGAACGCCTCCTTGATGGTCCACCGGCCAGAGCTTCCTGCGGTATATTTACTTACATTGTAGGCCTCGAAATCCCTCAGGAATCATGCAAAACTCTGGCCAGTTTCTAGCTGGAAGATTCCAGGCTTGGGTTCCTCCTGGAGTCAAGGACCTTGAGCAGATCAGACAGACTGCATTCTGTCTGGAGAGACTGGATGAGGTCGGTAGAGACAGTGTCGTCTGAGCTGACACGGGGACAGGAGCTGGAAGTGTCACCAGAAGTCTCGCTACCAGAATCGTCGCTGGTTGACTCCTGGGACATGGTCAAAGTTTTGGGTAATGCTGGTCTGGCATCTCTGCTTTGGAATAGCCCCTGTCTCGGCAAGAACTGCCTCAGCTGTAGCTGCTGGAGCCTTTTCTGGCTTACTGGCTTTGGCCGGGTTATCCAGGAACTGCTTTCCTAGTCTACTGGCGGACTAACGGGGTTAGTTGCCGGGGAACAGATGAGGAAGCAAGCAGTCCACTTGGAGGAGGAGACTCCTAGAAGCCTGTACAGGGCTGAGTAACGGTGAGAACCCTGCAGGTGGCTGTAGTCCTCCAATCACTGGCTCTGCTCCAGTTACTGGGATTGCCAGACCATTGATATTTGGCCAAGCTGGGGACGTAGAAGGAGCACTGGTGGTCACTATGGTTGTAACCCCAGTGGCAACATGGCATGTTGGTGATGGCCCAACGCTCTTCAGGACTGCCACTTGAAGTGTCAGGGACTTGACCTGAGTTGCCAGGTCACTGACAATCTTGACAAGACTCTCCACATCCCGGCTTAGGCTCTTCTTAGCCTTTCAGCGTTTACACAATGACGGTGCCATATCTAAAGGTTGGTGTTTCCAAGGTCTGGGCACCAAAAATCATGTAGTGATTTGTGGACTGTGGCCAGAGATTGCACCCAAACTGCCTAGTGTCCGAATGCCAACCACACCCCAACATTCACTACACAAAAAGGTAAAATGGTGGAAAACCAAAAATCTGAATAACAGGTCAAGAGAACGGAGCACTGGGCACGACCCTTTGATTTATACTGGGCAAGGGGAGTCTACTAAAAAAAATAATTGCATTATATTTTTTCAGAGAAGTCATTCTCAGGTTCAGTAAAAAGGAAAAAAACAATTATACTAAGAAACAAAAAACAGTGGCTGAGAAGGGGACAAAATGGTGTAGGATACTGGAATGAAATACTGTCTTCATAAAAACAAAAAAAAATATTTATTTCTTTGAGCCCTTTTTCAGGATAAAGCCCTATCTGGTTTGTGATGCAAAGTTTCTAATTGTTAGCATCAAGACAGAGCCTTTCTGTTTAATGTAGATATTATCAAGAGAAAGTTCCTAATACTATGCTACAAACATCTACATGTTATAGTACAAAATAAATGCCATCATGTGTAAGTTGCTGTTCACAATTTATGCTACAAACATCTTTAAGAAATGTCTAAATTTGTTTCACTTCATCATTGATGAGAATCTATTCAGTACTGAATCGCTATAATGTATCTAGTTCACAGTAGTTTATAACATCTCTGAATGTTCATGTCACTCTAACAATTATATGGGTTAACAGGATACCCAAAGTATGTCTGATATACATACGTTCCCGCAGTCCACTGGCTGGGCTATTTTACAGCAGTTCAGGTCAAATCCCTCACACTTGGGAATTTCTGTCAACACGAATTTTCAAAGGTCTGCAGTATGTTTTTTTTTTTCTTTTCTTGATAAAGAAACCTTTTCTTGTACAGTACAGGTAGTCCTCGTTTAGCGACGGTAATTCGTTCCAGAAACTCCATCGATAAACAAATTCGTCGTTAGATAAATCTCAAGATTGTAAAAACCTAGGTTAGGCCATTTCATCATCATTCGGCAATATGGTATCTTTTACTTATTTCCTCATTTATACATCAAAGCCTTATTTACTGTTTTGGTAGTGTATTAAATTTTTATTTGATACATCCAAACGTATCTACATCCGAATTTTCCAACATCCGAAGTAAAATTCGAGCAAGTTTTTTACTCTACACCCGAATTTTATTTCGACACACGAAGTAAGCAATTTTCGTCATACCAGTTGTATCCGAATTTTTCGACACGCGAAGTACAATTCAAACACGTTCCTACTCTACACCCGAATTTTTTTTTCGACACCCGAAGTAAACAATACTCGTACAAGTAGTTGGTGCTCATAGCGCCTGAAGTGTTTTTTATTTCCGCCGATAGAAGGCAGCACTTCGACCTCGGAGGGACCCTCAATTAGCGCGGCTCGGGTCATTCCTCTGTTCTCGTCGGCTTCTTGCGGTTGTGCCCTGTGCGTTCTGCTATTAACTGTGTTTTAATCGTGATTTCTCACGTGCATCCTTTTACTGTAATTTACGTAAAGTATGGGTCCTAAAAGGCTTAGTTTTGCAAGTGGTAGAGGTAGTGGTGAGAAAAGGAAGAAGGAAATGCTTTCTTTAGACGTAAAGCAGGAAATTATTGAAAAACATGAGCGTGAGTGAACTTGCTAAACAGTATGGCCGTAATATGTCGACGATCTCGACAATCCGTAAACAGAAGGAAGCTATTAAAGCAGTGAAACCTTCTAAGGGGATCACCATTATTTCAAAACGCCGTAGCCCTATCATAGGAGAGATGGAACGACTTCTGCTAGTGTGGATCAAGGACAGAGAGATCGTTGGCGACACCATCACCGAAACCATCATCTGCGAGAAGGCGCACGCCATCTTTACGGACTTGAAGGAGGAGAGCTCTGGGGTGATGCTGGGGAGAGTTCAACCGAACCTTCCTCAGATGATTTCAAGGCATCTCGTGGCTGGTTTGAGAAATTTAAGAAACGGTCCGGGATTCATTCAGTTGCTCGCCACGGAGAGGCTGCTAGTGCGGACACAAAGGCTGCAGCTGACTTTGTCAAGAACTTCGAAAGGATCGTGCTGGAAGAAGGCTACGTAGAGCAGCAAGTATTTAATTGTGATGAAACCGGGCTGTTTTGGAAGAAGATGCCCAGTCGAACCTACATCACCGCCGAAGAGAAGAAATTGCCTGGGCATAAGCCAATGAAGGATCGGTTGACTCTTGCCCTATGTGCCAACGCTAGCGGGGACTTTAAAGTCAAGCCCTTACTGGTTTACCATTCCGAGAACCCTAGGGCCTTTAATGCACACAACGTGGATAAGGACCAGCTTCATGTTTTCTGGCGATCCAACTCGAAAGCCTGGGTCACTAGACAGTTCTTTGTGCATTGGGTTAACCAAGTTTTTGGCCCTTCTGTGAAGAAGTATCTTCATGAACAGAAATTGCCTTTAAAGTGCCTGCTATGCCTTGACAATGCACCTGCTCACCCCCCTGGACTTGAAGATGATATCTTCGATGAATTTAAGTTCATAAAGGTGCTGTATCTTCCACCGAATACCACCTCTATCTTCCAGCCCATGGACCAGCAAGTCATCTCTAATTTTAAGAAGCTGTACACCAAGCACTTATTTAAGCAGTGCTTTAATGTCACGCAAAGCACAAACTTAACTTTGCGTGAGTTTTGGAGGAGCCACTTCAACATCGTGCACTGCTTGAAGATCATAGATCAGGCTTGGGTGGGATTAACTCGACGGACTCTCAATTCTGCCTGGAAGAAGCTGTGGCCTGATGCAGTTTCTCCCCGAGATTTCGAAGGTTTTGACCCCGAACCTGATCCCGTGGTGGGTGCAGCGGAAGACGTAGAGGAAATCATCTCCCTTGGCAAGTCCATGGGTCTGGAGGTCGACGCAGATGACGTTACGGAACTCGTCGACGAACATCACGACGAACTTACCACAGAGGAGCTCAAGGAACTCCATGCTATGTCTGAGCACATGAGTTATGATGAGGAAGGGAGCGAGGAGGTAGAACATGTGTTAGGTTCGGCGCATATAAAAGAGGTGTTAGGAAAATATCAAGACGTGGTCGACTTCATCGACAAATACCACCCCAAAAAATTGCAGGTTTGTCATGTAGTTTCGCAGTTCAATGATGTTTGCCTAACTCACTTTCGAAACATTCTGAAAAGCCGTACCAAGCAACTATCTATTGATAATTTCTTTAAAAAACTGCGAAGCGAACTCGTGATGAAGAGGATGTAAGTGATTCAAAGAAAACGGCAAAGAGTGAAGCAGAAGAAAGTGAAACAAAGAAAACGGCAAAGAGTGAAGCGAAAGAAATTCAATCAATTTTAAGTGTAGTGTGAAAGTGATTAAAATTAATCATCAAAAAGAAAAAAAGAAAATGTAAAAAAAAATATAAAATAAAAAATAAAAATAAGCTGAGTTATGTTAAAGTTCAATTAGTGTAAGTTAGAATAAGTTACAGTAGTGTACGTTCAGTGTAGTTAACCTCTCTACCTCCTCGCCGCCCGTCCGTCTCCTCTCTGCGTAGCAAGACCAACAACACCTGCGCTGGAGTTTCTAAGGTAAAGTGACGCTAAAAACCCGTTTGTTCCGTAACCGAAATACAAACCACGCTATTTACAGAGGGTTTACCTTTTAGCGCAGCTGAAATGGCGAGCCATTAGAATTTAACGAGGGTTTATTACCCCCGCGCTAGTTAGCGGGGGGGGGGGGGGGGGTGTAGGGGAGTGGTAGCTAGCTACCCCTCCCCCCCCCTCACACACGGATGAATGCTCACTTTCACTTTTGGCTCGGACTGTGACAGACGTCTCTGTCTTGGTCCTCTCTTGGCAGCCATTGTTTGTTTTGTCTTTACTTAATCGCTTACTTTTCATTTACTCAATATATATGTAAACATGTTTTCATGTTTGTATATATATTTGAGTATAGAAATCAGTAAGTTTCCTTTTCAGAGTTGTGTGTGTAGTGTACGATATCTACGTGGAGTCCTCGGCAGTTAGGCCACCACGGCGTAATTTTATGGGTGGCGATCGAGTTTGACTTATGTCTTTCTCTCTCTCTCTCTCTTGAGGTCGTTCACCCTTTTACTATGTGTTACTACGCCCTTGTAGCTTCCTTTCCGTGTGGGGGGGTTGCTACGCCGTACGTTTGTCTCAATTAGTTTATGAATCTAATTGTAGTTGTTTTCTTTTTTTTTTTTTTCAGCTTGTAGAACGATTCCTTTCGGGGTTTTCGTTCTTTCTTTAGCATTCATTCATTTTTAAATTACATAATTACATAGTTACATAATTATAATTGTTATAATTCTGTTTTGGTTACAGCTCTCCTTCCGTGAGTGTAAGTGGTTGTGAGGGCACGTGCCTGTTGTGTAATTCTTGTTTCCTCTCCCCCGGGATTCCTCTTCGGAGCCTTCCCGGGGGAATGAATGTGTACTAATGTTTTTTGTTTTATTTTATTACAGTTACCGATCTAGTTCGTTTCTGTAATATGGCAACGGTGTGAGCTGTCTTGTTGAGTCCTGGGGTTTCGGCTGTTGCTGCCTCCCCCCTTGTATTTTCGTCAGGGGCGTGTCTCCTTCTACTGGAAGTACTCCCGTGACGACGGACAGCTCTCCAGTTCATTTTTGAACTCTCAGGAGGCTTGCCTCCTTGGGCGGGTAACTTTCCTTCCGAGGGAAGTTTTTTTCCTGTCCAGGCTTGAGTTTTTCCCCTTTTGGGGGGTTCTTCTCTTGCCTTTTTTTCGTGCGACTATGCTCTTGTTGCTAAGCGATCACACCTGCAGTTTTGCTCAAGGGGCTGGGCAACTGCAGGAGCTCCTCTTCGGAGGATTGCTCCTTTTAGGTCACTGGCTGACCAGTCTCTTCTACGAAGTGTTTCTCTTTCGTTCGCGAGAGAGTACACTCATAGAGACTCCTCTTCGGAGGATTCTTCTGTTGCTGTTGCTGTTGGCCTCCCTCGCTGTAAGGCCCACCGTCCGCCTCGTCGTAAGGGCCTCTCATCTCCCTATAAGGGTGCTAAGAGGCGCCTTTTTGAATATCCGTTTGCAGCCTACAATTCCTTTTTCTTGATCTTCCGCCTTGGTGCAGATGGACAGCAGTCTGATCTCGTCTTCCGACGGGCAACGGTCTTCCCGACGGACAACGGTCTTCCGACGGACATCAGTCTCCCGGCGGTCAGACAACGGTCTTCCGACGGTCATCAGTCTCCCGACGGACAACGATCCCTTCGGGGCAAAGGGTTGCCTCCCACGGGGGTTCTTCCCTTGCGTGTCAGGGTTCCCCTGCGCGCCCTTCTGCTGTGTCCTCTCCTGCTCCTGCTCAGTGTTAGTGCACAGGCACTCTCCTGCTCATCAGCGCTCTCCTGTTCGTCAGCGCTCTCATGATGATCATCCCTGCTGTTCCTGTTGGTTCCTGTGACCCGCCCTGTGCGCCCACGTTGGCCCTCGCGATCTAGAACTTCGGTTCAGGTCGGGGTCAAGGACTCTTCTTCTATGCGCAGGCTTCCACGCATTGCCTTCTGCTCGTCAGCGATCATCAGCTCGCCAGCGATCACCTGTCTCTCGGCGATCTCCGGATCGCCCGCGTGTGTTACAGCCGGCACGCCAACGTTCTCCAACACTTCTGAAGGAACATGGTTCGCCAGCTACTAGCTCTCCTGCGCATGCTGCTCGCCATCGCGCGACCGCCCACCTGCTGATGCTGCTCGCCATCGCGCGACCGCCCACCTGCGGATGCTGCTCGCCATCGCGCGACCGCCCACCTGCGGATGCTGCTCGCCATCGCGCGACCGCCCACCTGCGGATGCTGCTCTCCATCGCGCGACTGCCCATCTGCGGATGCTGCACGCCATCGCGCGACCGCCCACCTGCGCATGCTGATCGCCATCGCGCGACCGCCCACCTGCGCCTGCTGCTCGCGATCGCTCACTTTCGCATGCTGCTCACCATCGCGCGATCGCCCACCTACGCATGCTGCTCGCCATCGCGTCGGCATGCCACAACGCGCCATCGCCAACCTGCGCGTTAGCGCTCACCAGCTCACCACCGATCGCCTGTTGTTCCATATCGCCAGCGGTCTTCCTCGCCATCGCGCTAACGCTTGCGTTCGCCGCCTCGGACTCGCGCTCATTCACCTGCCCACCCTCGCGACCGCTCGCCTGAGGGCCCGTGCGCCCGCGTGACCGTTCGCCTGCGCGCCCGCGCGACCGTTCGCCTGCGCGCCCGCACAAACGTTCGCCTGCGCGCCCACACGGCCACGTGCCTACACGTCTACGCTCATGCGCGTCCGCGCCCATGCTCTCCAATGTTCGCCCGCGCGCGAACCGACGGTGTTCCGTCGCGCGGACCGACGGTGTTCCGTCGCACTCCGTCGCGCGAACCGACGGTGTTCCGTCGCTCGAACCTACAGTGTTTCTTCGCACAAACGTCGGCTTATTTCTTGCAGTATCTATTTCTTGCAGTATCCATTGCTCGTCTATGGGTTATCGCTCGCCGACCACAAGCTCTCGCCTTTCCTACCACGCTCGCCCTTCCTACCACGCTCGCCCTTCCTACCACGCTCGCCTTACTTCTGCGCTCCTTCGCTCACCTTCATTTGCGTTCCTGCGTTACCGCACATGGGCGCTTCCACGTTCGCCCATACGCAAATCTTTGAATTACCATCGCGCGAGCTCCAGGGCGATTGCGACCACGATTCCCAATGGGGTTTTCACAGCAAGGCCAGCCTGGCGAGTTCTTCTGGAGCGTATTTCCAGAACACGGCCTCACCCTGTAAACGCAGAGCATGGCACTTGCAAGAATAGGAGAAACTTCAGGGAGATCTGAGCAACACTCCTCTTTCCAAAACCTGGGTTAGCCCTTCCCCGTCATTCCCTGGAAGGATTTTTGGCGGGGGGGCTTTCCGTTTGAGATTTCTCCATCGGACAAGGGGTGACTGCTTACCCCTTCCTCTGGGGGCTTACCAGATCCTTTCCCTCCTCAGTTACGGCCCGAGGTTTGGTTCAAGGAAGCTACAGGAAGATCATGGGTACTTTCCTCCTCTCGAGCTCAGGCACCTTGGCCTTTCATCGTTAAGTATCTAACTTGCGGACAAGCTCGATGTTGTACCATCTGGACGCGCTGACTGAGGGCTTCCTTCAGGTGTCTCATCTGTGGAGGTCGACGACCTCAGACACCCTTCCATCCTTGAGAAGAGTTTGTTTGTGCCCACGGACAGACTTAGACAGCGGCTGTGCGGAGGAAATCGACTTCCGTTTTCACTCCTCCAAGGCGCTTTCTTCCAGACTCTGCAGGGCTCCAACTCCCTTTTCTTTCAACCACGTCGGCCTAAGTTATCGGCTACGACAACTGGGACAAGGTGTCCAATTGCAGTTTCCTCCTGTCAGGAACAGATGGCACGGGAGGCTCCCCCGGGGGGGCATAGTCCTAAAGGGAGCGGCAGAGTTCACGAACTCTAGGATTGCAGGTTTTTCGCTGGGAGGATGCTTAAGGTTACTTATCCGAATGACAGCTTCCCGATGCCCATTCCCGCACAATCTCTGTGATCAGCCAAGGATATCGCGCCTGCCGTCTCTGTCAGCGAATCCAGTGTCTCTGAGCCTCTATGCCATAGCGTCAGCAAGAGTTGCCCGGTTGGGCAGAATGATCCATACCTTAGGCGAAGGTCTTCCATAGGATCATCGACGGCTTCACCCCCGGCCTCTTCAGTCGATCCTTTCTTTTAAGGAAGGATCTGAGAGGGGAGTTCCGTAGTCGACCTCTCAGCCCTGATCAAGTTTGTCGAACAAACTTCGGCCAGCGTAGAACATCTGGCGTATTCTAACCAGCAGGGGACGCATTTTCACACCTTCACATCTTGCAGTAGAGATACTAGGGTGATTGAGATTCTCTCAATACCACCATCGGCTCTCTCATTCCAGGCAGGGGAATGTTCTCTCCGACTATCCGAGCAGAGCCTCGTAGAGAGAGTGTACCTGGGGGTCTTTGACCTTGGGTAACCAGCAAGTCCTGGTCTGGGGGACCTGATCGCGACAGCTTGGAACCTCAAGCTTCCGCTGTTCTTCCCCCCAGTCTCAGACCCCGAGACTCTGGCAAGATGCATTCCGGTGATGGTGGGACAACTTCGACGCCTGCGTCTTCCCTCCTTTTTGTCTGTGGACAATGGGTCTCAAAAAGACCAGGTTGTCTGTCAACCTTTCAATGGGAGAGCTCCACTGGGACTATGCGCAGAATGGTTTCTGGACCCTCTGCTTTCCCCGGCGGAACTCCCGGGAGAGCTTCTCCCACGGCGCAGACTACTCAAACAACCACACTGCGACATATCCCCCGAACCGGGGCGTCGCTTCGGCTTCATGCCTGGAGACACTACGCCTCCTCCTCAAGAAGAGACAACCCGCTACAGTCGCGGTACGGAGGTCGCGTCATCTGCGATAGTCATCCACAGGGGTCTTCCAGGCAAAGTGAAGAGTCTAAGGTGGTTGGTGCCGCGGGAGATATACAGTACCTCTTCCCTTGAGGCCTTTTCTCCAGCAATAATGGTCTTATTGCCTTTCGGCGGGAGGAAACTCCTTTCCGCTCTCGTCAGTGAAGCCTGTCGCTCAGCCTTTCCCTGACCTTCAGGCTTAAAGGAATAACTTTTTCCTGCCCGCTGGATCTATCCTCGCTCATGCGAAGCTACGATCGTCCCTGCCCTAGTCGGAGGAAGACCTCCAACTTGGAGCATGGCTCGGACTTTTAGTCCTTTAAGAGATCTTCTCAAGACCCTTTACGACAGGCCTCGGATTGTATTCCGCCTTGGGTCTCCTGCTCACTCTGGCCACGGCCAGTGTGTAAGCAATCTTCTTGGTCTCTTACGACTCCCCCCTTTCTGAGGAAGAGGGGAAGGCAACATTCAGGTTCGCTCCTGATTTGTTGGCTAGACTCAGAATCTTGGGGTCCCAGTCCTTCGGTCCAATTCATTCAAGATTTCGAATCTCCATTCTGTATCTGATGTCCCAAGACCTTCTCTTTCTTGCCAGTAAAGGAATCGAGAGATTAGCGCTGGGAACAGCTGCAGTTTGTCCTCAGTTGCAGCCGATTTGGGAGCACAAGGAGGACACGGGGGAGAGTCACCAGTATACCTCTTCAGCCCGGACTCAAGGACATTCAACTCGACCTGTCTCCAGACCCTCCCCCGTCACGTCGCCCTACAGCACGATGTTGGATACATCGCAACGTCCCTTGCCTTCGAGAAATACTACTCTGTGACGCAGGTGCTACAAGCTGGAGTCTGGAAGCGTCTAATGACCTTCGCAGCCCGCTTCCTGCAGGGCGTGACCCACAGGAGTCTCGATACGTTTTCTATCGCTCTGTGGTGGCTACACAACAGCTGGTCTAACCTCAGGCTCCTTTTTGGACAGGTAGCAGAAGGTTGAGGGCATTGTTATCAGGTTTTAGTCTGCATGAACGAAAGAAGTATGTCTGGCTCTTATTTCTTTCTTCATCATCCCCTCTACGGGGAAGCAGCATCCTGGTCTCTGCATAGCTGACCTCGAACCTCTGCAGGTAAACCATGCTTCCTTGTGTTCCGAGTATTGAGTCAATACTGTCGCGTCCCCCATACCCTGACGAGGTGGTATTGGGAACGTCCTAACCCAGAGTTCCTTCTGGAACTCCAGGTCAACTGCCTAGGACGGGTCACACTTCTTCCTTCACACAAAAGCTTACGTACGCCACGTGGTTCCTTGCGGAGCAAGGAACTTGTGAGGTGCAGGGACTCCTTTTCTCGAGTGCGACTCACTCGGATTCTGAGTCCCCGGGTAGGACTTACCACCCTACCTAAGGGGTAAGTCACCCTCTGTAAATAGCGTGGTTTGTATTTCGGTTACGGAACAAATGACAAATTCGAAGATAATTTGTATTTTTTCTAACCATACAAACCTTAGCTATTTACACATATTTGCCCGCCAGCCCTGTCCCCCAAGACAAGTCCTACCTCTAAGTGAAAGTGAGCATTCATCTGTGTGTGAGGGGGGGAGGGGTAGCTAGCTACCACTCCCCCCCCCCCCGCTAACTAGCGCGGGGGTAATACACCCTCATTAAATTCTAATGGCTCGCCATTTCAGCTGCGCTAAAAGGTAAACCCTCTGTAAATAGCTAAGGTTTGTATGGTTAGGAAAAATACAAATTATCTTCGTATTTGTCATTTCTTATTTATCATTTTTTGCTAATTCTTCTTTTTTACATGTCTATTATCTAATTTAGTGTACATTATTCTCATGGGAAATTATGTGTAGTAGTTTATTAAGAAGATATCATAGGTTTTTGGGCTCAACCATGGATTAATCCTATTTCAATGTATTCTTATGAGAAAATTCGTTTCGACATCCGAAGTTGGTTCTGGAACGGATTAAATTCGTATGTAGAGGTACCACTGTATTTTAGTCATAAATTTCAAGATTTTAAAAATGTAGCTTAGGCTAGATTATTGGAAGTGAATGGGTCCAGCCATTTCATCATCATTCGACAATACGTACGGTAGTGTACTACCGTACTTACAGTTTATGTTTAAAGCTTCATACAGTATTCAATTTTTAGTTCAATATTAAGCCTTCATATTTACTAGACATTATTGTGTTTAATTGTTTTTTATTAAAGCATTTTTATCTTTTCTTTTTCAATTTCTTGAGCATATCAATAATCAACAAATACTGTACTTTTAATTTACTTTCGGTCGGCATCAGCTGATCTCAAGGTCACGCTGCCCTATTATGATTATAGTACGAATAACACTGATTTATAAAATTTTCTCAACCTCTGACATCTCTTCATAAGGAATATTACATCAATGCCAATATGTTATAGGGTATCACATATTCCATACAGTTCCTTTATAGACCTTATAATTATTAGTTATAAAGGAATACGCACCTCTCCCTCTCTCTCTCTCTCTCTCTCTCTCTCTCTCTCTCTCTCTCTCTCTCTCTCTCTCTCTCTCTCTCTCTCTCTCTCTCTCTCTCTCTCTCTCTCTATATATATATATATATATATATATATATATATATATATATATATATATATATATATATATATATATATACAGTATATCTATCTATATCTATCTATATGTATCTATCTATATATCTATCTATATATACAGTATATACATATATAAATATATATATACAGTATATACATATATAAATATATATATACATATATAAATATATATATATATATATATATATATATATATATATATATATATATAGATATATATATATATATATATATATATATATATATATATATATATATATATATATATATATATATATATATATATATCTATATATATATATATATATATATATATATATATATATATATATATATATATATATTATATATATATAACGGATTTTGAGCGAAGCGTAAAATCTATTTTTGGGTAAGATGGCCATGTCGTCCTGATGGAAGTTCCTTAAAGGCAGCTTCCTAGGGTATATTACAACTACGGCGATATTCCCAGAGAATTTACCTTAAGGTACCCAGAATTCTAACTCCTGGAGCGAGTATCCCTAAAAAAGACCTTAGGGATATCGTAAATATCAGCGGACGTATTCTTGACACGCCTCATAGCAATCTATACCCCGAATAGAGTTAACACTTCGTAGGGGTCAAATGGCAAGAAAACGAAAACGATAAGAAAGGGGGGAGCCGTTCGTAAGGCATCTCTCCTCCCCGTTTCGTAAGCGTGCCCTGCGCCGCTCACGGCGCCATCTGTATTCCTTGTAGCGATACACGAGGTGCTACAGATACTGTATGTAGGGAGGGGTCCTACAGCCCTTTTCTCTTTTTTTTTTTTTTTTGAAAAGGGACAGGGCGGGTCCATCAGGACGACATGGCCATCTTACCCAAAAATAGATTTTTCGCTTCGCTCAAAATCCGTTTTTTGGGCTCAAGCCATGTCGTCCTGATGGAAGTATACCAGAGCATTACTGTATCTGTGGATTCTCAATACGTGCCGTACTCCTCAGGAATGTTTCTTAGTCAACTCGACTGAAAGACCTAAGATGTTACCGTTATACATCTTTTCACTAATCATAAGCCATGAAAGCGCTTCCTGCCCCCTACAGGGAGGAGTCCTACTAGACTCTAGAAACGAACGAAGATTACATATACCTATGTATGAATCACTCGCAAGCCAGAACAATATAGTGGTCTCACTCTATATGAAGTAAAGCATAGTCCTTATGGAACTACATCATCCAAGGGAAAAACCCCGACCAGCACCCTGGTCGAAGTAGAAATAGACAAAAAGGTTATATCTGCGTAGGATTAAACTTGCTGCCACCACCGTCCTCAGAGAGGGGTGGAGCCCTTTATGCTAAGGAAAGTATAAACCAGTGCAACAAGGCTTGCATTAAGGAATAGGCAATTATAGATATCCCCGATTAATATACATAGGCTAAATGCTCAATAATTAAAATGAAATCAATATAGGTGAAGGAGACGCAAGGTTCCCGAGAACAAGTTTATTGAATAACAATAAACAGACATGGTTACCACAAATATATACATATGATAGGTGGATGACCAACAATTTACACAAGTACCGTAGTGCATGGATGTATGGTTATCTGGAAGAAAAGAATCAGGTCACTTGTCACATACCAAGGTATCAAAGCTAAACGTCCATGTTACTATCCACTGACATTAGCGTCAGAAACGCTCGGCACACCTGTCTGTACTTGTGCTACAATCACCATAACGCTGGAACAGTCACTGTGGGCTCCCAGAGCCTTCACTACTAGTTATAGCAACGCATATAACTATACACTCACCCAAGAATCAAAGTCCCAAATAATTCCACTGTTCCTCGCAGAGTTAAACAGCAGGGTTAACGACGCAACCAACTGCTACCACAGACCTCTTTAGCTGCTCCACTTGCTTAGCATAGTGGCGAAAGAATACCCTGGAAGACTTCCAGCCAGTGTATGAACAAAGGTGTTCAAAATCCATAAAGTTAAAGAAGTTTAAGGATGAAGCAACTTTCCTCGGATCATGACCTGCGGGTGAACTGTCAGGATCCGCTCTGCGAATAAAATATGTAATTTTCGCCCTAAGTTGATTTAAAGATAAATTCGAGCCCGATGTTTCTCCTCTGAATAGTTGGCCCCCATGGAAGTCTGAAGTTCTACGAAGATAGACCTTTAGGCATTCTACGGGACATAGAGATGCATCTTCTTTCAGAGAGCAGATTCTCCAGGGACCCCACCTGTTGGTGGGCAACTCGTTCTTAGCGAGAAACGTAGGGTCCGGAAACAGGTTCAGTTCTCCCCCATCCAGGAACTGAACCCGGCCCTCCTCTCTCGAGGGGGCTACAATCTCACTAACTCTGGCCCCAGAAGCAAGGGCAAAAAGGAAGATCACTTTTTGAGTCAGGTCCTTCAGTGCACACTCCTCATTATCCAGTAATGAGGCAAAATGAAGGACTTTGTCTAAAGACCATGAAATAGGCTTTGGAGGAGCTGAAGGTCTAAGCCTAGCACAGGCCTTCGGGATCTTGTTAAACATCTCGTTAGCGAGGTCTACCTGGAAGGCATATAGAATGGGTCTTGTCAGAGCTGACTTACATGTAGAAATCGTGTTAGCCGCCAGCCCCTGTCCGTGGAGGTGGATGAAGAAGGATAGGCAGAACTCCGTAGAGATCTCGTGCGGATTCTTGTCTTTGACAAAGGCTACCCATTTCTTCCATGCTGATTCGTACTGCCTTCTAGTAGACTTACACTTATATTCTTCCAGGAAGTCGATGCTATCTTTCAAGATTCCGAACCGTTTCTTCACCGCTAGGGAGAGAAAATCATGAGCTGCAGGGTCCGGGTTTTCTGTAATGAAGCGTAGACAGTCGACTTCTGGACTTGCTGGGACAGAACTGGGTCCGGGAGTGGTAGAAACTCTAGTCGTAGTTCCAGAGCTAGAGGGAACCATACACTGTTCGGCCACTTGTGGGCCACTATTGCTGCTACTCCCTTGAAGGATCTCAGTTTGTTGAGGACCCTCAACATCAGATTGTGAGGGGGAAACAGGTAGATCCTGGACCACTTGTTCCAATCGAGGGACATCGCATCTACTGCTTCCGCCAAGGGGTCCTCGTATGGGGACACATATCTCGGCAGCTTCTTGTTGTCCTTCGTCGCAAAGAGGTCTATCTGCAGTTCTGGGACTTTTCTCGAGATGAAGGAGAATGATCCTGCGTCTAGGGACCATTCCGACTCTATCGGTGTGACCCTGGATAGAGCGTCCGCGGTCACATTCCGGACTCCTTGAAGGTGAACTGCTGACAGGTGCCACTTCTTCTTCTCCGCCAGTCGAAATATGGCTAACATTACCTGGTTGAGAGGTGGAGATCTCGATCCCCGCCGATTCAGACATTTCACTACCACCTCGCTGTCCAGTACCAACCTTACATGGATCGAGTGACGTGGGGATACTTTCTTCAGGGTAGGAAGCACTGCCATAGCTTCTAGAAAGTTTATGTGAAAAGTCCCAAATAGCTTGGACCAGGTCCCTTGCACTTTTTTCCGATGGGAGTGACCTCTCCACCCTACCTTTGAGGCACCTGTGTGGATTGTCACTGACGGGGGGGGGGGGGGGGGCTGAAGAGGTACTGACCTCTTTAGACGACTGGCTTGAGACCACGGTCTGAGAAGAGAACGTAGCCGAAGTGGGACCGGTCTCTTCAAGTCCCTTCGCTCTTTCGATGCAAAGGTTCTCCAAACTCCCGTTGCATCTTTTAGCTGTGCTCTTAGCACTGGGTCTGTTACTGATGCGAACTGAAGAGAGCCCAAAACCCTCTCTTGTTCGCGTCTTGATATCCTCTCGGAACCTAGAAGTCTCCTGACAGACTCCGCTATTTCCTTCCTTTTCGACATCGGAATGGAAAAACGGTGTGACACTAGATCCCAGTGAATTCCCAACCACTGGAACCTCTGAGCTGGAGAAAGACGAGACTTCTTTCTGTTGATCATGAAACCTAGATATTCCAGGAACTGAATCACCTGTAGGGAAGCCTGCAAGCATTCCGCTCTGGATGCTGCCCACACCAACCAATCGTCCAGGTAGGCTACTACCTGGAACCCTTTTAGGTGTAACTGTTTGAGCGCTGCGCTCGCAAGCTTCGTAAAGATCCTTGGAGCTATGTTTAGCCCGAAAGGCATCGCTCTGAAAGCATAAAGTTTTTGTTGTAGCTTGAATCCTAGGTAGGGGGAGAGACGGCGACTTATTGGAACGTGCCAATATGCGTCTGACAAATCAATGGAGACGGTATATGCCCTCTTGGGCAGTAAGGCCCTTATGTGTTGTAACGTTAACATCTTGAACTTGTGGTTCACTATGAACTTGTTGAGTGGTGACAAGTCCAGAATGACTCTGAGTTTCCCCGAGTCTTTCTTGGGAACACAAAACAGCCTCCCTTGAAACTTGATGGACTTACCCTCCGAATCACCTTTTTCTCCAACAGTTCTTGAATGTACTCCTCCAAAACGGGGGTGGAGTGTTGGAAAAATTGAGGGCACAGGGGCGGAGTACTGTACCAACTCCAACCCAGTCCATTTTTGAGCAGGCTGTGGGCCCAGGGATCGAAGGTCCAGCGATCCCGGAAATACTGTAGTCTCCCACCTACCGGCGACACTTCACTTTGACTGCCCTGCAGTCTTGCCTCCCTGGCCGCGACCACCTCTGAATCCTCTTCCCCTAGAGGGGCGTCTCGCCGAACCTCTGGCTGCACCTCTGGGCTTTGCTCGAAACGTGGTCGATTGTCCTTCGAACACTGGATTGAATGCCGGGGATGCTGATGACACGGCTTGAGGTACCCATTGGAAGGTGGTCGGGGTCTGGGCTACCAGTTGTGGTACCGGAGGCAAAGCTGGCTGCTGCTGCTGCTGTCGTTGTGATCTCAAAGGCTTGGCTGGATGGGAAGAAAACCTCGATTTCTTCGCCTTTCCTTTCGGCTGAGGGCCTTCATCAGGGGAAGACTTCCTCTTAAGGGACAGGCCCCACTTAAGGAGAAGATTACGGTTCTCAGTGGCTGCCTTGTCCACCACCTCCTTGACCACTTCATTGGGAAAGAGATCTTTACCCCAGATGCTAGATGAAATGAGTCTCTTGGGTTCATGCCTCACTGTGGCCGAGGCGAAAACAAACTCCCTACAGGCCCTCCTCGCTTTGACAAAGCAATAGAGGTCCTTAGTCACCGTGGCCAGATGGATCTTGGCCATTACCATGAACATCTCAGGCATCTTGGGGTCGCTAGCCATTGTCTCCATGTTAGTCTGGAGAGACATCGAGGCTGCCAGACGCTCCTTTGTGTCCAATTCAATCCGTAGGAGGAATTCCGACAACTTGGGAAGGTTTTCGCCGAACTGCTGACCTGCAATATCGGCGTCCAACTTCCCAACCGAGAAGGTGAGGTGTACCTCCTTCCAGTCCTTGTTATCCAACGGCAAGGCCAACGACAGTGGCTTGCATTCCTCCAGAGATGGACATGGTTTGCCAGCTTCAACCGCCTTCAAAACGGCCGCAAACCCTTTCTGCATAAAGGGGAAGGCCCTAGTCGGGGAGGATACGAAGGAGGGGTGCTTCTTACTCAAAGCAGCAACTTTAGAGTTTGAGAACCCCCTCTCCTTCAATGCAGATGTTAAGGCAGCTTGAGCCTTGGAGTGATCCAGGATGATCACCTCCTTCGGTTCTGTCTCCTCCTTCGAAGCCGGCTCCTTCTTCAGACGGACATAACAGTCCGGGTAGGCCCCTCTACTGGGCCAGAATTCCACCTCCTCAAGGGGAACTGAGCCCAGTTTCTCCGACATGACGATCTTCCCGACCGTCATCGGCATGTGCTCGGTATATCTCCACGGGTTGGCATCCGAGCACAGAGGAAGGTCCTTCACGTTGAGCTTCTTTGGAGGTCCACGTGATGCTGTGATCTTCTGCATCTGGAGCTCCATTGCAGCGGCCTTCTGATTATTCTCCCTCTGCATCTGTTGTATCATACCAACGATGGAAGAGAGAGCCTGTCCCAGCTCTGCTGGAAGAGCGGACGAAGTAGAGGGGATAGGTTCAGGGGCCTGAACCGGAACGTCTGAAGGTACGGGAACCTCTTCCTCCACGGCAATCGGATCTTGATCCTCCTCCTCACCCTCTGCGAGGAGGTCCTGTTCCGCACGGTCGGACAAGTCAGACATCTTGTCATCCAGCTGGATGTCCTGCATGGCATCCGCAACATCCTCCTCCACTGGGATCTGGACGAGAGCGATCTCCGGCCGAGGCTGGGGAACAACAGCGTCAGTAGAAGCCTTGGGAAAAAGGTATGCCCTCATCTTCTCATTAGGAAGATAAGGTCCAGTGGTGTTCTTCTGGAAACCCCTTACCCATAAACGGAGCTTCTCCCTCGCTGCATCCCTTGACTCCGCCGACCTAGGGGATTCAAAAGCCTCTGAAAGCAGGTTAGTACATACTGCACATACCTGCGGATCCCAGTAACGATGATCATCATTGGAGGCTGCGCAAGCCGCGTGCCTCCTACACGAGACATGTCCGCAAAAGTTCTTGCTGCGGACATTGCAGAAGACACTATCACATTTCGGATGCTCCTCCTGTAAAAGAAGAAAATTTCCATGAATATCAAGTGAATTTCAATTCACATGTAAATATGAGCATTCACAAAGAATAAGGGAAAGACACCTACTTGTGAAACCCACACAATCACCTGTGGAAGCCCACCAGCCATAAAATCACGTAGTTAGTCTTTACTAGAATAACCAGAGATCATATTTCCCGAGGGAAATTAGGTGTAGCTCACACCTAAGGTAAGAATTTACCATTCTGGCCAGAGATGAAAAGAATTTTCTTTTTATCCTTGTAAGGCGACACCAAGTGATTGCACAAAGCAACACAAGTAAGTTAGAAAAACAGTGTTGTAACCTACTATATCATGATCTCCCTTGGTAGAATACACCACCCAAGAAAGAACTGATACAGTACATGAGGGTGGTGTGCCGGCCGGCTCTTGCCGGTCAGTACCCCCCCCCCTTTTTTTTCCAAAGGTAGGTCTCAAGTATACTACTTCAGATCACCCCTATTGGGGAGAACTCCAGTTCCCATGCCTGAACCAGCCGGCAGTGGTTGCCGGTCCGTAGCCACCCGGGTAGCACCGTGTTGCCGGCCATCACTCTTAGTGGCCGGCTAACCGAGCAGTGTAGCAGGCCGGCCGGCAGCGGTAAGCAACCCCGCCGGCTGGCATCCACACCAGGTAGTGCTCGGCTGCCCGCCGGCC
The DNA here is from genome assembly GCF_036898095.1 of Palaemon carinicauda. NCBI lineage: Eukaryota > Metazoa > Arthropoda > Malacostraca > Decapoda > Palaemonidae > Palaemon > Palaemon carinicauda. Next base: position 83,553,798 of record NC_090749.1, on the reverse strand, counting down.
GCCACTCATAGTGGCCGGCAGATGAGCAAGAGACCGGCCGGCAAAGGCATAAAACCACCGCCGACCGACAGCAAGAGAACTGGAGAACACCCCCCCACCGACGGCCGGCCCCTAGGCCGGCAGACGGCAAGGACAACACATAAGAAGACAACAGAATGAGTGCCGGGCTAAGAGGCTATGAACCTCTGCGCGTGGCACCCGAAAGAGTGCCGAGAGGAAGGGGAGACACTAAGTCAGGCTTCCTAACCACTGCTTACTGAATCTACAGACGGCAGTGGTTGAGGGACCAAGAAAGGACCGGGCAGCACTCAAAAGAAAGGGTCTCTGCCGGTCGGCACACTCTGCCGGCCGACAGGGGCCCCCGTCAGTTCCCCATCCTAACCTAGGCTAGGTACGGATGCGGACGACTGACACAAAGGAAACGGAAAAATAGAAGGGAAGGACAGAGGGTCCTGTCCAACCTTGCCTTGGTTAAGGATCATTCCCAACTAAGAAAGCTCATCTCAGCCAGAGAAATCCCGGGAGGGAGGCCGGCACTACTGGCTGCCTCCCTAAAACCAAGGCAAGGAAGGAATTGCTATTCCGGAAAGGGAACATATCCCGAACCCGGAACGGCAAAGAGGACAAGTCTGAGGGGTCACCGAGCGAAGGGATCAACTACAGGAACCCTACAAGGTGATCCAAGGAGGATAAACCTCCTATGCCCGTGTCAGGCAGCAAGGGAGACTCTGCCCCACGCTAGACCAACACGGACTCAGACTAATACACTGCTGTACTGTCCCCCTCTGAACCAATTCAGTTGGAGCAGGAAGGTACAGTACTACTCCAGCATAGTTATATTTGAAAATTAATTCAAACAAACCACTAGAGTTAAGCCTAAGGCTTAAACAGAGGGAAAGGGTTTGCCCCTTCCCCGAAGAGAAGGGAGCAAACGGGGAAACAGATAATTATAATGACCTAAGACAACCTAGCCTAGGTACTAAGAGAATCGATTACCTAAATCACCGAAACTCACTCCAATACTATCTTGGAAATTACTTGAAAAAGGGGTTATATGTATAACGTTGCCTAACGCTTTAAGCAATATAAAATCACACTTGGAAGACTAATTATCATGCAGGAAGTACAAGGGCCAACAACTAGGCTACGAAGACTAGTGTTGGTCAGCCTAGGCAAATCTTTCGCCAGGCGCACTACTATCGCATCATAACAGAATTCCTAATTAAGCTAAGCGGCTAAATATTAAAGCGCAGGGGGCTGGGAACGTCGCTCTTGCTAACAAATAAATCCTATTCTAGCGAGCGACAGCGTCCATGACGCCTCCAGCAGGCAACAGCTCTTGTATCAAAGATAACTCTTTTAATTACTTTAATTTTAAACAAGAGCCTACATTTATACATAAAAGAAATAGTACTCAACTTATCCGAGGCAGAAGAAGTTGGAGAAAGCATAATAAGCAAGTAAATCCAAAATTTTGGTAGTAACACGGGGAAAAACACCGAGTCGTATAGCTACGCAAAAAGGAATACAGATGGCGCCGTGAGCGGCGCAGGGCACGCTTACGAAACGGGGAGGAGAGATGCCTTACGAACGGCTCCCCCCTTTCTTATCGTTTTCGTTTTCTTGCCATTTGACCCCTACGAAGTGTTAACTCTATTTGGGGTATAGATTGCTATGAGGCGTGTCAAGAATACGTCCGCTGATATTTACGATATCCCTAAGGTCTTTTTTAGGGATACTCGCTCCAGGAGTTAGAATTCTGGGTACCTTAAGGTAAATTCTCTGGGAATATCGCCGTAGTTGTAATATACCCCAGGAAGCTGCCTTTAAGGAACTTCCATCAGGACGACATGGCTTGAGCCCAAAAATTTATATATATATATATATATATATATATATATATATATATATATATATATATATATATATATATATATATATATATACATATATATCTATATATATATATATATATCTATATATCTATATATATATATATATATATATATATATATATATATATATATATATATATATATATATATATATATATATCTATCTATCTATCTATCTATCTATCTATCTATCTATCTATCTATCTATCTATATATATATATATATATATATATATATATATATATATATATATATATATATATATATATATATATATATATATCTATATATATATATCTATATATATATATATATATATATATATATATATATATATATATATATATATATATATATATATATATATATATATATATATAGATATATATATATATCTATATATATATATATATATATATATATATATATATATATATATATATATATATATATATATATCTATATATATATATATCTATATATATATATATATATATATATATATATATATATATATATATAGATATATATATATATATATATATATATATATATATATATATATATATATATATATATATATATATATATATATATATATATATATATATATATATATATCTATATATATATATATCTATATATATATATATATATATATATATATATATATATATATATATCTATATATATATATATCTATATATATATATATATATATATATATATATATATATATATATATATATATATATATATACAGTGATTCCTCAGGATACGAAATTAATCCGTTCAGGATGCGGTTTCGTATCCTGATATTTTCGTATCCTTAGTCGCGTTTTACATGTAAATAGCCTAATCCGTTCCAAGCCTTATAAAAAGTCACCTTTTCTTTCATAAACACGCTAAACTGTAGTAATAAACATGCAATGCAGCCATTTCTATCATTCAATAATTAACACAACCGTTAAAAACAGCCTAATCCATTCCAGAAACCACTATGAGATTATTCAATAATGTAGTTATAGCCAAGTTATCCCCCCCAAGCCCAAAGAAAACGGTCCGTTTTCTTTACTACTGTATAAAAGTTACGGTACTGTATGTACGTAAAGCATTTAGATCAGTGAAGGTGTATTGTTACCTGTACGCACACCTAAGTTAATGATTGATACCTGTACACTGAAAAAAAGGTTACAGTTAATTAGTGTAACAAAAAAGTTGAAACTTACCTTTTAATTGAGACGATGTCCGATAGCGAAGTCGCGGCAGAGGAGGATGGCATAAGGCAGAAAACGTAACAAGTGACAGACTACGTACAGTAATTTACACACTTAACACATTAACACTTAAACTTTACGAAATAAAAAAATGGCAGAAATAATTAACACTTAACATTACGTATGGAAAACTATAAAATGAAAGAAAAAATTACTTTAACACTTAACGGTAACATAAAACTTAAAATTGAATTTTTTTTTTTTTTGCTTTTTTATAACTTTACGTTTTTCTTATTTTCTAAATCTCTTCTACTTCTTCATCACTTTCTTTTTTCTGTTTCTTTTCTTTACTTTCACCTTCTACTTCTTCATCACTTTCTTTTTTCTGTTTCTTTTCTTTACTTTCACCTTCTAATTCTTCATCCCTTCCTCTTTTCTGTTTCTTTTCTTCACTTTCACCTTCGTCTTGGCCTACTAATACCGCTGGCCTCTTTAATAAGAAACTATCCATTGAAGCTTGTTTCTGCCTACTTTTCAACACATTTCTAAAATGTGTTGGGCAAACGTCATTGCAGTGTTGAAGCGCACGGTTGGTATAAACTTTTTCTGGATGTTCCTTTTCGACGTAGTCTGCCATTTTATGGAAACATGCAAGAATTTCCTTGATGTCTGCCGTTTTCAAAGGTGCAACATCCTCCTCATCACCGCTAGAGAACTGCTCTTGAACATCACTCACTTGCATCGTCTCCAACTCCTTCAAGTCTTCCGTCGTCAACTCCTCGTGGTGCTCCTCGATAAGTTCATCGATATCTTCCGCGCTAACTTCCAGCCCCATGGACGTACCAAGATGTACGATTTCAGCCACCTCAGACTGTTGAATTGATTCAGGATCGTCAACGATCTCGGCTTCTCCTCCAGGCTTCCCGAACCCCTCGAAGTCTCGTGTAGAGACAGCATCAGGCCACAGCTTCCTCCAAGATGAGTTTAGGGTATGCCTCGAAACTTCCTGCCAAGCGAGATCGATGAGTTTGAGGCATATCACGATGTTGAAGTGATCTTTCCAAAATTCATGCAAGAGTGAGGTTTGTACTCTCTGTGACTTGGAGACATCTCTTGAAGAGATGCTTCGTGTACAATTTTTTAAAATTTGAAATAACTTGCTGGTCCATGGGCTGGAGGAGAGGGGTGGTGTTAGGCGGTAGATACAGGACCTTTATGAAGGAATACTAGGCCAGAAGATATTCTTCGAGGCCAGGAGGGTGAGCTGGAGCATTGTCCAACACCAGCAGACATTTCATAGGGAGGCGCTTTTCTTCCAAATATTTTCGGACAGTCGGACCGAAGCAGACATTCACCCAATCAATGAACAGTGACCTCGTTACCCAGGCTTTTGCATTCGCCTTCCACATCACGGGAAGGTTCTCCTTAATGACTTTGTGGGCTTTGAAGGCTCGGGGATTTTCTGAATGGTACACCAGCAGAGCCTTTATCTTGCAGTCCCTACTGGCGTTTGCACAAAAAGCAAGGGTAAGCCTGTCCTTCATAGGCTTATGTCCGGGTAGCCTCTTCTCCTCCGCCGTGATGAACGTCCGACGAGGCATTTTCTTCCAGAAAAGCCCAGTTTCGTCGCAATTGAAAACTTGCTGCAAACTGTAGCCTTCCTGCAGAGTCAACCCGTCGAACGTTTTAACAAAGGCTTCGGCGGCCTTCGTGTCCGAGCTGGCTGCCTCCCCATGCCGTACCACTGAATGGATGCCAGTCCTTTTCTTGAATTTCTCGAACCACCCACGAGAAGCCTTGAACTCTGGGGGTTCCTGCTGGGATGTTCCTTCTCCTGCTCCTTCTTCGGCCTGAGCACGCACGAGATCACCGAAAATGGCGGAGGCCTTCTGGCAAATTGTAGTCTCAGTGATGGTGTCTCCTGAGATCTCTTTGTCCTTGATCCACACAAGAAGCAGCCTCTCCATCTCGTCATGCACGTGGGTTCTCTTGTTGGAGAAAATAGTGACGCCCTTAGAA